>NC_086330.1:294923874-295251338 GCF_032445375.1 Bacillus rossius redtenbacheri | reverse complement strand
CCCGTGGTGACAGGAGGTCGGTCAGTGGTGCGATGGTACGGGAGAAGTCGGGGATGTACCCCCTGAGCCAGTTCACCAGGCCGATAAACCGTTGGAGTTGCTTCCTCGTCCGCGGTGGTGCCGCTTCAGCGATCTTGCGCAAGTGAACGGGTTGGGGTCGGTTGCCAGCCGCGCTCACTAGGTGGCCCAGGAATTTGACCTCCTGGGTCCCGATATGACACTTGTGGTGTGCGGCCGTGAGATGGTGTGTGGCCAAGCGTTCTAGGACCAGCGCCAGGTGTCTGGCGTGGTCCTCCCACGTCTCGGAGAAGATGATCACGTCGTCGAGGTACGCAATCGCAAAACCGGCCCAGGTACCCCTCCAACACTCGGGTCATCATTCCCTGGAACGTGGCCGGTGCGCACTTTAGCCCAAAAGGCATGGCGCGAAATTGAAACTTCCGCCCGTCTGGTATCGTGAACGCGGTTTTCCCCCTGTCTTCCGCCCGTATGGGCACTTGCCAGTACCCAGCCTTCAGGTCGAGCGTACTGAAGACTTTCGCGCGGCCGAGTCCGGCTACGGTGGCATCGACGCTGATTTGAGGTGGGGGTGAGCTAATCGTGATCGCGTTTAGCGGCCGAAAATCGAATCAGAAGCGTAGCGAACCGTCTTTCTTTGGGGCTAATACGACGCAAGCATTGTAATGACTGTTGGACGGCTCGACTACCCCGTCGCGAAGCATGTCCGCCACTTGCTCCCGGATGGCCCTCTGCTCCCGGAACCCGTAGCCTCTCGGGGCCTCGTGTACTGGGTTGTCGTGGGTGGTCGGGATGTGGTGTTCGGTGATGGTGGTGCGTTTCAGTGGGTCGGCTACCGCGAAGACGTCCTGCCTTTCTACCAACACGCGTTCCACTGCTGCTCGGTACTCGTGGGGGACGTTGTGGCGGAACTGGTCTAAGGTTACTTTCTCCCCCTGACTCTCGGGGGTAGTGCCTATGGCGTACACCGTGAGCCGCTCGCGGGTGCCAATGTAAACTCGTCTGGGTTTCATTTCGATCACCGCATCTTGTCTCGCTAACCATGGTTGGCCTAGTACTATCCCTTCGTGTAAGTCCTCTACCACTAGGGCGGTTACCGTGGTGACGTCGTCCCGAATGTGTACCTCGAGTTCGGCTTGCCCCACTGTCCTTCCCGGTTGCGTGCTGGTTGCTAACCGTAACTCGGCTTGGTGGGGCTGCAGCGCGCCGGGGGGTACCAGGTGGGGGGCCACGAACACGTGGCTCGCGCCCGTGTCTACCAGGGCTGCCGTGGGTTGCCCGTTGACTTCCACTGGGATACGGAGTAGGCCGTCGCGAGGGCGGACTAGCTGGTTTATCTGCGGTGTGGCTGCTTCCGCGGCGGGTGTGGGTTGGCTCGGGTTACTCGGAGGCGCGGGTTTTACCGCCGTGCCCCCGGGTGGGCGTTTCCCGACGTGTTGGTGAAGGGTGGTGTTTGCCGGCGTGGGCAGTCGACATGCCAGTGGCGGGTACCTGCGGGGCAGCCCAACTGGCATTGCGGTAGTGGGGGTTCCTGCTGTGTCGATGACACATCAGGCCTACCAGGTGGTGGTGCGTCCTCGATGGCTCGTCGCGGGCGGTCGGGTGGGTAGCCCCCTGCTTCCCGGTTCTGGACGCTGGCTATTCTCTGACCCATTGGGCGTCTGGCCAGGTCCCGGTCGGTGTTCGGGGGGTCGTAGTGTCGCAGTCCCCGGATGTTCCGTTCCATGTCTATGGCTTGTCGGACGTAATCCTCGACTTCCTCTGCGCGGTAACACCGCATGAACGGTTGCAGTTCATTGTGTAGGAGGGTGGTAATGGTTGCGAGCGCGGTGGCTGGCGCGGCGCCGGGTGCTACTCGATTGAACAGTTGCATTTTCTTGGCCAGAAACTGCTCGACGGGTTCGCCGTCGCGTTGGCGTTCGCCATAGAACTGTGTCGTGCATTGGACCAGTGCGTGTTCCGTGTCAAATCGGCGGTTGAATGACGTGGCAAACTCCTCCCAGGGCATGCCGAAGCGTCCCCAGATGTTCCACCATTGGCGGGCGGTCCCCTTCAGCTGTTCGCTCGCTCGCCCCGACCATTCATCGGTCGGTATTCCGGACCGTGCCAGTCTAACCTCGCAGTGTGTTAGGAAGTCTCTGGGTACTTCGTGCCCTATTCCGCTGAACTCGGGTAGTGCTAACTTCCCTGTGTAGCACGGGTTGCGTGTATGCATCCCCGTGTTTGGTCCGGTGATTGCGCTTGGTGGTGGGATGTATTTGGGTGCCAGATTGGTCCGGGCACTCGTGAGGCCCATAGTCGGTAGTATGCCTCCCAGTGTGACGTTAGCTTGTGCCTCCGTCTTAAGCGGTGCCCATGACCACGGTAATTGGGTGTGCGGCTCGCCGAGTAACGTCTCGCTCCAGGGCTTGCCCCAGGTCTGTTCGGTGACGTTGTCCCGGGTGTTCGCGCATTGGCATGTCCTGTACCACGGCAGTGATCCCGTCAATAGGTCTATTTCCCTTGGTAATAGGCAACGCGTGCACACGAGGTCTGTAGGTGGTGCCTGCATGTTGAGCTGTATGTTGTACGTTCAAGTTCGCCGTCTGTGACGGGCTGTTCGTAGTCTGGGCGCGTGTTGTAGCGCGCGGGTTTGAGAACGGCGGCGGGCAGGTGCCCGGACAGCCGCACAAAGAGGAGGCGAAAATGGTCCGCGCGGAGTGGGGGTATCGGGATGGTTGCCCGAAGCGGAGAGCGTGAAGCGGGGTGACGAGGTGGGGGTAGGTGCCCGGACAGCCGCACAAAGAGGAGGCGAAAACGGTCCGCGCGGAGTGGGGGTGGTGACGTCGCTCCGTTGCTCGCCTCGCCGTGATGACGTGCGGGGGTGGGGGTGGTTGGAGTGTCCTTTGTCCGCTCGCCTCGTCGCGCCGGTCTGTCTGGCCTTCGACCCTTCCTGTGTCCAAAATGGCCGTTTCGTGTCTCCGCTGTCGCCTGTTGGTGAATTTATTTCGAAAATGTCCAGAAGTGAAAAAAAAATTTTTCACGTTATTTTCTGCCCCACGCAGCGGGCGCCAAATGCCGTCGTCCGGGGTCTCGGGCTCGAGTCCCGGTGTGGCTCCTAGTGGGAAAAGGCGGTTCTTGATCTGTGTTGTCCGGGTGGGCGCCAGACTAGCTCGTTTCTAGTCGTGAATTTGGGGTCGTGGATGTATGTGCCCCTGCGTGGCCCACTAGGGCCGGCGGCGGTGTTGCGTGAGATGATTTTAAATAAGAGACGTGGAGTTGAGGTGGTGGTGTCGTACCTTTTATTCAGAGGAGCGAGTCGTACACAATACAACACTCTACAGAGGTCCCCGGGGGGTTTTTACTTGTTATTCCGTGGCGCCTTATTGTTTGTGTTCCGCGTTACGTGGCCTCGGATGCTGTTATGTCTCAGACGTCTCACTGGGTACGTAGGTAACGTAATTTCGTAACACAAAGGCGGGACACAAAATACACTGAATTAAGGGGGCGCGTACAGGTTACGTGGCACTCGTTACTCGGGTAACGTAAGTTAGCAATACAAAATACGGGATACAAAAATACACTGAATTAAGGGGGTGCGCACAAGTTACGTGGCACTCGTTATTCGGGTAACGTACGTTAGCAATACAAAACACGGGATACAAAAATACACTGGATTAAGGGGGCGCGCACGTTACTCGGGTAACGTAAGTTAGCAGTACAAAATACGGGATACAAAAATACACTGAATTAAGGGGCGGGCGATTGGAGACGGCCAATCCCGTATGCAAATGTCTCGGCGCGGGTGTTGTGCCCACTGTGGTGAAACACGCACCGCAATTAAGTTTGTCCAAGTTCCCTTGCGGGTTTGTGGTCAGCGCCGTGCGCGTGACCTTAAACAAAGTTCTGTACGTTGCGGGAGACGGCCCGTGCCGTATGCTGAAGAGCAGCCCCACTGACCAAGTGTGGTGCGGGGTGTCCTTAAGTTGATGCGGCCGGATTAGGTCCTGGACCGTAAAAAGGGACCGGGTACTCACGGAGAGGTTAAGTAATAAAAGGGGTTTGGTTAATTAGTGACTATATTTACCGGACGTTACTTTCAATGTAGACAAAGGATGTTGCCTCTCCGTGGGACGTAGGTCCGCCCCGGTCCATGAGCTGCGCTGAACTGCCGAACTGGCATGGCGTCTGAGGGAGGCTCGGCCTCTCTCGCGCCAGGCGTGACCTCATTACGCTAGACTCCAAACGGGTGTGTCTGGAAGAGATTTTATTGTCGCTAAAATCCTAATTTAATGTTTTAGGAGGAATGGGTACGGTTCTTCTCTTGTCTACTCAGGTTTCCGCGGCTTTGTCTTTGATTGCTGTTTGGGTCGCCTGACTCGGGTGGGCCATGGCCAGGGGTGTGTTCCGTTAGTGGGAGCGTATACTGGCGGGTGCAGGTCGGGCTCTGGGGTGGTCGTCGGCCAGACGACGTCAGACTTGTAACAGAGACTGTTAATGGAATTTTGCTAGCATCACAGTGTGTGAAAGAAAAAACTGGTGCTTGCTGCAGTAATTTCCAGCCATCTGACGAGATGTTGAAGAGGATGACAGCAACACACCTGTATCCCGAATCTGATTCCAAGGAACATCCTACATACGATAACACACCAACTGTCACAGACATATTTTCTTTTAATTCTGATAGTGAATAATCATTGTGCCAGTGTTTCAGTGCCAAACGTTCCTAATTTTGTGATTTTAAAAGCATGAGCTAATTTATATAAATTTATACCATTTATAGGTTTTTTTTATCATTAGTGTAAAATTCAATCATGTGTTGAGCAATGAAAACTCAAAATTTTGATTTTAGACATTTTTTATGTACCATATATTTCACCAATGTACCATAATTTTGAATGCGCAGTACCATTACAGAAGCACTGTCTATCTAACATCACTGCTACCCATAGCTTTTGCTTAGTTGCCAGAAGATGTTCATGGCAAAGAGAACCCAGATATTTTCTGGGGCAGGGTTTTGATAGATATGCCCGAATTCCAGGAATTTGCTGTGTTTGCAATTTCTGTGTTAAAATTACCCCACTCTAATGCGAATTGTGAAAGAGTGTTTTCCAAAGTTAACCTCATGAAAACCAAACAGAGAACAAGCTTCACACTAGCACTGTAAATTGGACTCTGCTTTCTTCTGAATGTATGAAACAAGCGGGGAACTGTGTGAAATTCCAGCCCACTAAAAGTATTCTCAACAAAATGAACAGTGCCAACCTCTATTTATCTAGCACAGGAAATGTTGACCCTGAGTCAGAATAATGTTAAAAACACAACTCCTAACTCACAATTTAGAGTATTTTTGTATGTTAAATAAACGAAAAAAAAAAAAAATGGATATTTTTTACGAAAAAAAAAATACACATGGCAGTGTGAAAATTGTTGTTAATAATGTTTTACTTAAGTATTCATAGGATTGTGAAAATTGTTTAGTTTAGATTTGTTAGGCTTGTAACTCAAATGTGAAGTATATAAAAATATTGTAGAAACACATTTAAACTTTTGCTTTTAGAATACTATTTGGTACGAGATTTATTTGTCTGTCGTACGAGAATTTTCGCTCCTTTGTTAATTTACAATCTGGCAACACTGGCCAGAACTATCAATACGACAGTGCTCTATGTCATGGAAGCTTGTATATTTGTTCCATCCGCTTTTATATGTTGTTATCGTTTGGGATTATGTAATTCTTCGTCTGAATCCTGGTTGTAATAGTTTTTTTGGCTAACTGAATCATAAATTAAAGTGATAGAACTATTTTGTCATAAGGGTCACAACTTGGGAAAAGTGACTAATAATTTTCAGTGTATTCGCCAGTTAGCAATTTGTTAAGTCGTATTTGCCGGTCAGGTTTATTAATTGTTTGTATATTCTTAGATAAGTTTGTTATCTAATTTTAAAAAGAAAAATTTCCGGGGATTTGACATCAAGATGTAAATTAGTTCGCTCATTACATAATCGATTCGCTTACATGTTTGTGCTCAAAAATTTGAACTTACTGCGTCTAAATTCGATTTCCTCCAATTGGGCACAAGTCAGTGGGAAGCAGTCTTTGGGTTGGTTAGGCAATTTCATTAATATGTCCGAAACTATATATTCGCCCTTGTCAATTTTTTAAAATAGAAGCAAATTTCCAATTATTTTTCTAATTTCTAATAATGAATTTTAATACTGTTTCTGTCTGATTTCTCCTCTTTATCGACATTATGTTGACCAAAGATTTTCGAAATTAGATTTATACCTATTTGGATTAGTATTTGAAACCTATTAGTCATTTTCAATGCCATTTTCCAGAGTAGGTAAACTTGAGAGTGTTTAAGGTTGTGTTTGTTGATTCTTAGAAGGCTTTGATCTTCATTTTGTAATTAAAATTTGATTATAGACTTAAGGTTTTATCTGCATTCTGTATTCCAATTCTGTTCTAGTTAGGTGTAATCCAGGATTCTATTTAGTTCTTGGTTTATATTGTGTTTTAGATTTTTATCTGGGATGTTTTTTAACACTTAGGAGGGTGTGGACATATACACATTAATTTGCTGTATGATGGTGATAAAATCTTGGAATCTCCATATTTTGAAAATAAATTTTATTCCTGCGAAAATAATTTCAATTTTTTTGTTTATTTATTTAGATGTCATATTAACTTACATTTCAATTAGCGTAAGCTGTTTTAGTTCCTCAAATAATACTAAGGACTCTTGGTACTCTATAACTTTTATTATTGCCACTTAATCACATGTACACTAATCACAGTTACAATGTCTCGGAGTAGTACACATCTAACTTACTCTTACATATCATGGCCATATTAACCTATATTTTCTCAACAGTCTCGCCAACTTGGCCATATACAACATAAGCAACCAATTATCAAATTTACAGATCATATATGTGGACACTAGAGTACAAGCGGTCTAAGTAGCATTTTTCTCATTTTAAGTACTGTCAACTGGGGATACGTGGGACAGTTTTAATCTTCAACAAAGCATATAGGGGAGGCTGGGGAGGGTTGGGATAGATTTAAAATATATGTTTTTTAACTCTAGCAAATTTATTTTATTTCAATATCTGTCCTGGCTATGTTACTAATTGAACTTTAGGCTATGTCTGCAAATTTTTTCAAAGAAATAATTGGTGTACTTTTTAACAATACATGTGTTTTAATCAGAAGCTTACTGTTGTCCCAAGCCTCCCTATGTTAGGGAGGATTGGTAAAACAGTAGGGAAGGATTGGTACAATAGTAGGGGAGGATTGGTACAACAGTAGGGGAGGATTGGTACAACAAAAAAAAATTTCTCCCTTATTCATATAGCATAATATGAAGACCAACATAATTTATAATTTATATTTACATGTACAGTAAAGGCATATGAACCTGCTAAAACAAAATTTTGTTATAGGTTGGCGTAAATCATTCAGGCACAGGCTTATTAGAATAGCAATTTGTCTATCTAGCAATTTGTCTATCAGTCCCTTTAAACAAAACTTGTTGCCTTGCTTGTAGTTTTTAGGCTAAAAGTTTCAATAGCAAAATTTTTTGATGACAACAAAAATAACCATAGCTCATTATTCCAAAATATTCAAAATATCCTCCCAAGCTATTGTTGGTGCATGCACATATTTACATTGGGACATCAATTAAGACTTAATGAATTATTAATGAAGATATAAATGAAGAGGAAGAAAACTTGAGCTTTAGTCCGGCCCTACGAGTTCCGCCGCTAGTCACAGAATCTCGGAGCTTAGTGATGATGTCATTGTCTTGATAATAGAAGTTAAATGTTTCACCATCTCTTCGCAAAAATTGAATTTGATATTCAAAGCCACTTACAATTACTGACTGGATTCATCCTACATAGTGCACACAGGAGAATTTGTTGGCAAATTTTACAATAACATAGTTTCCTTCGTTAAACTTTCGGTCACTCGCATCATTATCAATTTCTGATTCACTGTCTGACATCTCCAAAGGCAAATCATTTGACTCTTCACTAATGCCACTAATGTCATCTTCGAAGCTATCAAACATTTTGTTAGTTTTATCTGGAGCCTCTAATTTTTTTCTTCCTCGCATTGCATACTGCTGCTCTAGCAACTATTTCTCTTGTGTGTCTGTGAGAATTCTAGTTCTTCCTGGTTTTTGACCTCCACGAGAAGTTTTACAAGCTGGAGCTTTGGGGTATGGTCTTATGTGTTCTGGTGTAATTGTTGCATGGACTTCACTAGTGCCCTCAAGTATTAGTGAACAATTTCCAGTGTCACTATTGGTGGTAAGGATAGAAAGTGTGCCTGTTTGGGAGGATGCTGCTAGCTCATTGTTCATGTCTAAGGTCTGTGATGGAGAGATATGAGGTGTGATGTGCATAGCACTTGATGTAGATGGTGACACTTCTGAGTTAGCAATGGTGGTGGTAGGTGGACCTGTGTTACTGTCAACATTTTGTGGTATAGGTTGATCTGTTATTGCAGAGCATAAGAAGTCATCATCACTAAATACATCAGAATTGAAGGGATATATTCCAGTCTTTCTAATCCTGCCTGAATGTTTCGAGGTGTGAATGCTTGGCTGTAAGCTTTGTTTACAATACTGGGAATATGGTTAATGGTAATAGTTTTTCCAGGATTGCTAAGCATCCATTCATCACAAGCACTATTATAATACTTTTTGAAGGGTCCAATGACACTGACATCCACAAGTTGCAGCTTATTGGAACAGTGCGGAGGCAGTGTCAGTAAAATAATATTGTTCTCCTTACAGTAGTTCAGGCCTTCATGAGATAATGACTTTCATGGTTGTCTAGAATGAAGAGCACAGGTTGGTCAGCAGAAACATTAGTGTATTTTTTGAAATTCTGAAGAAATAATACAAAACTAGGACCTGTCATCCACCCAGATACATGAGCTGAACCAGAAGAACCTGTAGGAGCTCCGATCATCATGATGTGCTCTTTGTAATGCACTCTTGGAAATATGAAGAATGGAGGTATTGAGTTGCCTATAGCATTCACAGCACTATACATCCGCAGATGTAGCTTGGCAAACTTGTTTGCATCCTTTACTTGCAATAACTTTGTCTGGTACTTGAACAGTTTTTAAACCAGTCTCATCACAGTTGTAAATTGTGTGCGCTTCCAACTTGTATCTTGAATAAACACTATTTAAGTTAGAAAAGAAATCCCCTACTGTGTTGATATATGTTACATAATTGAAACACTCAGGCATACTTCTTTAATTCACCATTACCGATCTTCCACTGTCTCGTCTCGTACACCCCCAGGTGTACCAACCATCATGTTCTACATTACATCTCCCTCCTTATACAAACACAAATACAAAACTACCTAAAACTAAAGATGACAATAACTCTTGTTTCTGAACATAGTCCTTAAGGTAGTGAGGTGTTTTCTGGATCCTCTTTGGACGGCAATCTGGTACACTTGGATTGTCTTCTGTCTCAAACCCCCTGAAGCCCTCTTCAATCAGACAGACCCTTGAGTCTTTCAGTTTAAGTGGGCTTTTCTGTGAACACCATTCTGCGTTCAGCAGACCAGTAACGTTGTTTGTTGGTGAGAGTCACATCCTTGTTTCCACTTGCCTTGTTTCCACTTGTTGGCTCTTCTTGGTTCTGTTCTCGTGTGACTGTGGACTTCTTCAGATGATAGGTGTTTCTTCTCTTGAGCCTCCCATGTTCATCCTTGATCATCCATGACCTCGGGCTTCCACCCTCTGCGACGATTCGGGCAGGTCTCCAGACACCTTTGTCCAAATAAACCACATTGTCATCTTTCTGAAATGCAACATGCCTGTGTTTAGCATTTTTATCATAATACCCTTTGTTTTGCCTGTCCTTTTGTTCTTGTATGTTACTGAAATTATGTACGATACTGGGTTGCAACAGAGTGTCACAAATGGGTAACTTGGTTTTAGTTCTCCTGCTAAAGAGAAGTTGGGCAGGACTGTAGGGCGATCCCAACACCGGGGTGTTACGAAATTCCAGCAACATATCGTGGATGTCAAGCTGTTGGTCTTTACATTTTTTTAGCATGTTTTTGCAGAGCCCTACTGCTCGTTCGGTTAACCCATTGCTTTTGGGATAGTATGGGCTTGATGTTTGGATAACAAAGCCATAACTGTCACTGAATTGTCTCATGTGTGTAGAATCAAAGGGCATGTTGTCTGCAATCATTATGCTTGGTATTCCATGTGTGGAAAAGACAGTTTTCAGCACTCGTATAATGTTGGCTACATCCTTGGATTGCAACGGAAGCAGTTCAATCCATTTGGAGTAGTAATCACACAGAACTAAGTATGATTGTGAGTCCAACTCAAGGATGTCACATGCTACCTTGTGAAAGGGCAGCGTTCTGGGGTTCTTGTAGTATCATCGGTTCCTTAGGATTTTTTGTGCTGAATTTTTCACACAAGCTACATCCTGCTACAAAATTCTCTATGTCCGTGTCCATGCCTGTCTAATAAAATAAGGTTTTTGCCTTGGCTTTGGTTTTTGCCATACCAAAATGAGATTGATGGACATTATTTAACACCTGTTTTTTGAGGGCTACAGGGACAATGATTCTTTCACCCAGAAATATCAACCCATCTTCAACTACAATCTCGTGTCTGAATTTGAAATAGAATCTTGCCAGTTCAGGTACCTTGGTTTTGGAATTCGGCCACCCGTTATGAAACTGTGTGGACAACATACTGAGTAATCCATCGTTCTTTGTTTCTTGTTGAAACAGAGCCTTTTTGTTGTTTGACATGTTGACTGAGTGTACTACATCTCCCAGGGATACATCTACATCATCAATTGCTGCTTTGGAGCATGCCCTACTGCGAGCATCTGCGACATGCATTTTCGAGCCCGGCACATATAGGTACTAGCTTGACTTTGTACAACCCTAGTTTAAGCTTAATGCTCCGCAGTCTTCTCGATGGAATTGTGTGGATTTCTTTCTGCATGATTGATATTAACGGTTGATGAACTGTCTGTATTACCACTTCGCGCCTGTAAATATACTGATGGAATTTCTTGCAGGCAAAGAGTTTGGCAATAAATTCCTTGTCAAATTGGCCGTAACTAACTTCAGTGGGCGAGAGACATTTTGATGCATAACAGACCGGCCTGCCGTCCGGTAGAAGAACACAGCCTATACCTTCCTTGCTGCTGTCGGTCTGAATCACAATGTCTTTTGTGTCGTCATATGTCTGTAGGAAGGGTTCAGATGTTAATATTTTCTTTAGCTTATTAAGACATGTACCATGTATGCTGGGGTCCCACACAAACTCACTATTATTTCGCAACAGACTTCTCAGTGGGCCAGTGACTTCCGTGAAGTGGGGAATGAAGTGTCTCAGATAGTTTATAAGACCTAAGAAATGCTGGAGGTCTGATTTACATGTTGGGATATCATAATTAACAATTGCTGAAATTTTTTCACTGTCTGGGATAATGCCACTGCCCGTGAAGGTGTGTCCCATATATTTAACTTGAGCAACCTTGTGTTGGAACATGTGTACATTGAACATTACATTGCATCTCCGCGCTCTGTCCAGCACTTCAATGAGTATTTTATTGTGAGCATCCTCATTGTCTGCATAAATGAGCAGATCATCGACATAGATCATGACCCCTTGTATGTCTCCAAATATTTCTGTTTTGTATTTTTGAAATACCTCCGACGATATGTTCAACCCGAATGGCAACCTTTTGAAGTAATAGCAGCCAAATACTGTTGAAAATGTGCAGTATGTTGAACTCTTTGTCTAGAGGTACATGCCAGAATGAATCCTTCAGATACAACACACTAAAATATTTGGAGTTGCCTAGCTTAGCAATTATATCTTTCACTGTGGGTATTTCAAAATATTCCTTCACAATGGCTTCATTTAAAACCTGGGGATCTAGGCAGAGTCGCAGGGAACCATCTGGTTTCTCGACGATTGCCAGCCTGTTCACCCACTCAGTGGGTGTGCTACATTTTGCAATTACGTCTAACTGAGATAATCTATCTATCTCTGCTTGTAACTTGGCTCTGATTGTAAGGGGAAGTCTGTTTGGTGGATTTGAAACAGGTACAGAATTCTCTTTCAATTTTATGGTATAATCACGTGCAAACTTACCGACGCCAGAGAAAACATCTTCATATGCTGTCACAATGCTTTCTTTGGATTTGAGATGTACCTCACTGACCACATTTTTTTGTAGAATGCCGAGCCGTTCACAGGTACTGATTCCCAAAATTGCCACAGAGTCTTCATCCACTATGACAAATGTTTCTTCTGAACTGATGGTGCCCCGACACAAGTTCAATTCACAGCTACCTACCACTTTAATCGTAGAGTTGTTGTAGGCTGCCAGGGATATGTTCTCATGTCGTAACTTCACTGTGGTTCCTGCACGAGACAACTGGGAAAATATCTTGAGGGGCAGGATGTTGACACATGCCCCTGAGTCCAGTTTAAATGTGACAGAGACATTGTCAACAAGGAATTTTTCAGTCCAACACTTTACCTGAGCACTGTTGCATGCAGTGTTTTTTGTGACCTGATCACAGTAATAATCCTCAAAACCGAAGCTATGTCCTGGATCTGTTGTTTGTTTAACCTCAGTTACTGGTTGTGATTTTGTTTCTCGTGAACGAGTATTATGACACACTTTCGCAAAATGGTTCATTACACCGCAGAGTGTACAGGATTTCCCTCGTGCTGGGCATTTTGAAAAGTCTCTAGGGTGACAATAACCAGACCACTTGCATTCAATGTCCCCTGACAGTCGTTGTGTGGTTGGGTTTATACTAGGACGTGGAAACTTGCTTGGCTTATATTTGGCTTCATCAACAGTGATGTTATCTGGCACATATGAAATGTTCCAATACATCACGATAGTAGTTTCGAACCCTGTGTTTCCCATAGTTCTCTTCGTACCGACTGCGCCATGTGTTGATGTATGTTACATAATTGAAACACTGGAGCTCAGGCACACTTCTGTAATTCACCATTACTGATCTTCCACTGTCTCGTCTTGTACACCCCCAGGTGTACCAACCATCATGTTCTACATTACTACACCTACATTTTTCCTATTAAAACTGGTGCCTCTAGATAAGCTTGTGGCTTCCGGTTTCCGCAGTGACAAATTTAGATTTATTGCCATATATCCCCGCATCCAGTCTAAGCCTGCCATTTCATTTGTAAACCAGTTGTCAGGTACTTTGATTTTGTTCGCTTTTGCAAACTGGAAAGCTAATTTTCTAACACCAACTTTTGATAATCCATAATTTAGTTTTGAGGAATAAATGCAATAGTTTGCTAATAACTTTTCCTCTTCAATAGTGAATATTTGGGAATGTGTATATGGAGATCCAAACTTCTCGGCATGATCCAAGGAAGAAACATTTTCTACTGCACAACGTGCCAGTGAAGATTTTGGAATTCCAAACTTTTTAGATGTTGCCCTCAAACTCTTGCCTTCCTTCAGGTCAGCTGTTGCTTGCTTGATTACATCCCATGAAGGAATGCTACGAGAAGTGGTCTTTTTGTATTTATGAGGCATATTTTGTCCTAGTTGCTTAAATCACCATCTGTAACAAGCATATTTGTAATTGAGGTTAGTAAACCTGTTTACAAATTAATATGTTACAGACATTACAAATTTTGGCTTATTATAGACGCCTCTTCATAAATCCCAATCAACACTTGACCAAATATGTGAAGTACTATAATTAATATACAAAACAACCAAAATTTTAAAAGTTTGTAAAATGTTTTCTCAATTCTGCTAAGTTTTAGGTGTGATGTAGTTACTAGGGGAGGGTTTGGATAGTCCCAACCCTCCCCACACATCTTGTCCCAATGCTCCCCGTGAGATGTTTTTGTATTGAATTAAAATATTTTCACCTTTAAGGTTATAATCATTGCATTATGTCAACTTTACATTTTGCTGAGATACTGGATGCGCTGTTTATACATGATTCAAAAAAACTAGGTCTACTAATTTGCAGCTAGTACAAACAAATTACATACCCTCAAAAATTACTTTAGTCCAGTGAAATTAGAAAAATGTGTTCTTCTTATTCTTAGATGCTTCTTTAGAACTGCCAAAACAATATGGCTGACAGCTTTGACACTAAAGCAAACTAAAAAAAAATTATCTGCCCAGTGCTACCAACCTTTATAATTAAAAATTAGATGTCCCATTCCTTCCTCTGTCCCAACCCTCTCCATTCTCCCCTACTTTTCATTTGAGGCACCATCCACCAAACACAATGATTTTTAGTGCAGTAGGGCTTAGTTCTATTGATTAAATCATAAATATATTCACTATTGCCATTAATTAATTCTAAAAAGCCTAATTTAACTGGTGTCACAAGTTACCAGCTAGACAGAGTTACTTGGGACAACTTGAAATACTCATTTATAAACATTGTTTGGCCATGCACTGTCCCAAAATACATGGTATATACAATAACTTGGGACACATAAATGTTAAATGTAATATTTATTATCAAAAATACTCGTAAATCATTTTTATTTTCATCATAATTGCAAAATATTGCAGTAGGTAAGAAAAAAAAATTAAACTAGAAATCACTCTTACAATGAAATACAAAATTCACACACCAACTTTCACATACTACAGTCCTTTTTAACAAATTTTAAACAGAAACGAAATATTTATTTCTTTTTATAGCAGATGGGACTAACTTTCGAACAGTTCGGGAAAGCTTAACACTTGCAATGTCATCTTCATCTGGAAATAAAAAAGTGCCTTTAGCTCCTTTGTAGTTCCTCATAAACTTACACTCTTTGGAATCCACAGAAACAGATAAAACTACCGTATTTTTGCGTGTATAGGCCACACATTTTTTACTTAAATTTTAGATAAAAAGTTAGGGTGTGGCCTGTACACGCAACTTATTTATTTACTTTTTTTTTTAACTTAGGAAACAATTTTCTATGACAATAAAGTAACACCAAAGGCCCGATACCAGCATAAAACAGCATTTAACGTATGAAAATTAACTGTATGCATTAAATTTTACTTTTATTATTGAACTTGGCGACTGTTGGACAAAATACGTCGGCAAAATGCCCTCGGAATGTTGCAACATTTCAATGTTCCCGCCCTTGTGCAAAGTAAACAAATATTTCCGTATTCCCACCATAAGCAAAGTAAACAAAGACAAGTGACTACGAAAATATAAAAATTATAGAGAACTGAAAAGACATACACATATACCTCTAACTATTTACATCAGCGACAATAAAACATGCGCGCACACACTTGATTTTAAATAACAACAAAGATGAAATTTTTTCGTCACACAATGCAATATTTTACGAATGTTTTACACATCAAAGTTTCAAATGTTTATACACTTTCATCTTCATCATCGTTGACAACTTCGTCATCGTCGGCAACTTCTTCATCGTCAACATCGTTGGTGTCGTCATTTTCGTCCGCTGCTTCCCACAAAAGATTGTCCTCGGTACCATCCATTTTATTCGAAATGCCTGTAACCTTAAAGCATTTAGATACCATTTCAGGAGAAATCGTACGCCACGCCTCGCTGATCCACCGACAAATTTCTGCAGCCGACGCACTTTTCATGCGACCAGATTTTGTTTTCTCCTGGGACGTCTGCACCCACTCGTTGTACAGGCAAAGGAGATGTGATTTAAATGGGCGATTGATTACAACATCGAGAGGTTGTAACATCCCAGTAAGTCCACCCAGAATGATAGCAAGATCACATTTATCTTGAAGAAGGCGGTCTTTAACGTTTTCCGAGACATGGCCGCGGAAACTATCCAGAACCAGCAGCGAATTCTGTTTCAGGAGCGCCCCAGGCCGCTTGCACCAGACACTATTGATCCAGTCTAAAACTAATCCTTCTGTCATCCAACCATTTTCCTGGGCACGAACGATTACACCGGGCGGAAACTTCTACTTTGGAACTGTCTTTCGTTTCAACACAACATAAGGAGGCAATTTTCGTCCGTCAGCTGTGATACTCAACCGTGCATCTCTGCTTCTCAGCTCCTGTGGTGCGAATGCTGACTGAACGGGAACCCGCCGGGTCGATTGTTGTAGATTCCGGCATGTCAAAACAAACCGGAGTTTGATCGCCGTTGCCAATCTGACCAAGCATGTAGTTGTTTTGTTTACGTTTCTGCACAATAAACTTTTGGAAATTCGTCAACATCTCTTCATATGCTTCCGGCAGTTTCTGAGCGATGGTAGTCCGCCGCCTAATGCTCAAGTCCCTTCTCTTCATAAACCGGCGTAACCACCCGTAGCTTGCTTTAAATTCAGTTGCAGGAATATTCTTGCCCGTTGAGATTTTTCTTGCATCAAACAGTAGCATTTTTGTTGTTACACAGAACCCATTTTTTCTTGTAGCTAGCATTGCTGGTACAACTCCTCTTCTACTTCCGGGTATTTGCATTTTTTCCCCCTCAATGCAGCTTTGTTTTTCGGTAATGATTCTAGCGTATTTTTTTCCTTGTACCAACGCCGAACATTCTTTTCATCGACACTGAATTTTTGGGCAGCTGCCCTTTTTCCGTGTTCTAACGCGTAACTAACTACTTGTAGTTTAAATTTAGCGCTGTACATTGCACGTACTTTACCCATTTTCACGTGTAAGAACTTGTTTTGACCGAGAAAGGTTGTAGGCAGCGCGCGCACGTGATGATCTGAAGCAACAGGCTGATCAATATGGCGCAGGCTAGGCGACTAGCTAGCAAGGTCACGCGCCAAGGTCGTGCTGCACAACACAGGTAACTGCAGTGTTGCCAAGAGTCCGCGCGGCCTACAGTCGCTTCATGGGAGCGCGCAGTTGCCACCTATAAACGATGGCGATAATGAACACTCCGGCGCTTAAAATTCCTAGTGCGGCCTGTACACAAGTTTTTTATTTTCCAATTTTTTATTTTTAAATCTATGGTGCGGCCTGTACACGCGCGGGGCTTATACACGCAAAAATACGGTAACTTTATGAAAATTTTTTCAGTCTTCTTCTTTTTCCCTTCATTATAAATGAATTTCACACTGACAAAATGTCCTGGCTGAATTGGAGAATCTTTTTTAAGAGTCTCGTGTTCAATGTGTGCAATACTGCTATCATTATTAACATGACGCCACTTCCGCTGCCTGTCTAAGTTTTTTAAGTAATTGTTAGTTTGAAAAGTGATCTCAGGGGCAATAATGTGGGTTCAGCCTCGTAGCTGCAGGCAGGAGCGCGACACGGTTGGTAATCTACCCGGGCTGTTCAGGCCACCCAGGATGCCTTATAAATAAATAGTAAACTGGTTGACACGACACTGCATTTTATTAAGAACCGTTACATTATACTGGTCCAAGTACTGGCCGCGTCTGTTGTCTGACCGTTGTGGCACGCAAATCTCTATGTGTAGACGATGCGCGCGACCAGGATAGTTGGCAAAATGATATGGTATGTGCGGGCTTATACTGTGACTGTTATCAACGTGAAAGATGCGGCGGATAGTCGCGGAGTTGCAATGCTGCAACAGCTTATGCAGAGATTGACGTTATTATGCAAAACAGCACATACGAATGAATATTCTAAAACTAGTTGCAATCTAACCTGTTGCAAAACATAAAAGTCCTGAAAAGTACGTAGGTCCGGTTAGATACAAACATACAAGTTACAGTCACTAATTAAACAGTTATGACGTGGTTAGACTACACGTAGAAGTTACACATTTAAATTAGATGAAAGTTAGATACGTAGATTAACGAGTTAAAACTCGACACACGAGGCTAGCCTTAGACGATAATGATTACTTGGCTTCGAAGCCGGAAAACTGCTTAACTCATTTACGCTGTCCTTAAACTCTGGACATGAAAACTACGTAATAAATGCAAAACTCCCTGTTGGGATAAAATAATTAGTTAACGAGTCGCACGAAAAGACGTGCGACTGAGTGGGGTCGGCGCAGAGCTGCTTAAAGGATTTGAAGAACTTACACTATTGCTGAGACTTGGATGAGGCGCGAAATCTGAAGGCTCTGCGTTCGCAGAACGACCGACCCCTGTGAGTCCCCGACGGCAACTGGCGCGAGACCGCCCTGTGGCCTCACGCCGAGACACGTGAAACGCGGGAAAACAGCTCCGACCAGTTTTGGACTTAATGACATATTTCACAATATATGATTATTTAACAATTGGACATAATTTCCCTTGAATTAATTATCTTTTAATTGTAATTAATTTGGATGTTTTTGAGTTAAATGAATAATTACTGATTTAGTTTAGCGCATTGCCATACCCGGCCGGGCGCTGTAATCGACTTGGTATTCGTCGCGGTGCACTTACACTCACTCGGCGGACATCACGCTCGGGCGTGTCGAGGCACTTAAGAGTAAGTGTTGTGACATAACGGTCTTAGCGGACCAGAGGGAGCACCGGCGGTTGGCGTCAAATGCCCCCCCTCAACGAGGCCATTACGCTCAACAACACTACTACTCACACGCATGGAAGTGGTGCACTGGTTGGTCGCACTAAGGGGGTTAGAGCTAGGTGGGGCCCCTGGACATGGCATACCTAGTAAGTATTTATATAATTGAATTAATGGTGGTTTTGGCATGACCCATCTGGAGGGCATAAATAGTGAATTTTGTGGGATTTGTTTGTGCTCGACTGAAGGCCTACTATTGGATTGAACAATGGGTGTGGGTCCTCCCTTGCCGGAGTTGGAGACAGCCCCATCGTCCCTCGGGACTCCGCCGTCGTGATTTGATCCAGAAAGTAGTCCCTTAAATGTGTTGGTACCTGTGGAACGCGTTTTGATACTCTAGTAGGATGCAATATTGGTGCTGCCTGCTCATGTCGCCCTCCCTGGTGTGCACTGGTCACCCTCTGGACGCTCGCATTTCCCTGATTCTGGATGTTTCCGGTGACGTAATCCTGCAGATGGGCCAGAGGGCGCCGTGCCCGCCTGGAAGGGATGGTGTTAGCACTAGCATTGATATCTGGAATGGCTTGGTTCTTCCCCTCACCACTGTCCCCGGTGTTATCAGCCGCGCGCCCTTCCCCAGGGCCTGTCGAGCCGTTAGCTTGCAGCTGTTGCTGCGAGCAGCACGTGCGAGTCATCAGCCACCAGGTCTCGTCGACATCGTCCGCTACACTGTTCGAGTCCCCATTGTCCGGCTGCCAGACAAGGTGAGCCGTCTCCTCAGCCTGAGAGGTCGGTGCTAGGTTGGTCATCGGCAAGCTAGTGTCCGCTGTAAGAGGAAAGATGTTGGGTGAGGGGCAGTCGGGAACTGGGGAGTCCTTGATATTTGTGGACTCGGGTGGAGTCCCTGGTACGGAACAAACAGTATCTGACATTTGTGTAGGTGATGGGGCAGTTGCGTGGCTGTCGTGGTGTCCGTGCGGGCCAGCCACGTCTGGTTCGGGCGAGCTTGGAGTCGGGCTCGGAGGTGTGTCTGGTGGCCTATCACCCGGGGGTCCCACCCCTGTTGGGGTCAGGTCGTTGACTGCGAGGCGCAAGTCGTCTCGGTGTACCTTGGCCGGTCGCCTGCTAGGGGTGCGAACGGTGTACGTGGATGGACCGGTTCGCCACAGAATTTGGCGTGGTTCAGACCACTTGGGGGCCAGCCCCGTGCAAAAGTTGTGTTTTCCAGAAGATAAGTGGTGCTGCCGCACATACACCCACTGGCCGGGTTAAAGCTGTACCGGAGGACGGGTAGACTTTGGTGTTTTTTGAGCCAGGAATTGTTCTTGTTGAGCGCGTGCCTGCTCCCTCATGGCTGCTATTTCCTCCCCCCATAGATCCTCGGTAGCCGCCGCGGCTACCCGATATTCCCCCGGGAGGGCCAGGTTCTGATCCAGGAGCAGTTTGGCCAGAGAGTGACCCGTGACTACATTGGTGCGTCGGTGCAGACAGTACAATAATTTGGGCAGGTGTATGCCCCACTTCGAATGGTCCTCCCCGAGACGGAGGCGGAGCTGAAACTTTATCTCCTGGTTCCTCCGTTCCGTGGGATTCGCCCGGGGATGGTATGTGGGTGTGGTGTGATGGGAGATCCCCCACCGGCGGCATCCGGCTTGCTAGCGTCTGTTAGTAGTATCTTCGGGAAGCCGAATCGCGGGTAGACCTCAGTTTCTAGTAGGGACAAGATGTTCCCGACCTGACGTTGGAGACTGGGAAAGCTTCGACCCAGCGGGTAAAAAGGTCGGTTATTACCACTAAAAACCTTTTCCCGCGTGATGTGCGGGGGTACGGCCCCATGATGTCTAAGGCTAGTTTGTGAAAAAGTTCGCATGGTCTGCGGGGCTGCTGTTGCTCCACTCCGTCGGCCCGGCGCGACTTGCGCTGCTGACACCTCCGCACATAGTCGCGGACGTCCCTGTCAACGCAGGGCCAATGAAACTTTAGGCGCAGTGCCCCTTGAGTCTGTGCCGCGCCCGGGTAGCCAGCCAGGTCGTGGTAAAAGCTCAGGACAGCTGAACGGGCAGCTGCGGGTACGTACTTCCTCCAGGTTTCCATGTCCCCTGGTACCCGTGTCTGCAGCTCCCCGTCAACACATCTGTGGTATGGCTGCACCTGTTCCCCGCATCTGGCCACCCACTCCCCCACTGACTCGTCGTCTTGCTGCGCCCCCAGCACAACACGATGTAGGTCCGTGAGCGTGTCGGGGAGAGACGTGTCAGGACTCGCGTTGGAAACAGTCGCGTATAGAACCGCGGGTTCGCCTGTCTCCGGAGTGAGCGCAGTGTGTCCCACTGGCGGTAGCAGTTCCTCCCAGATGCCCTCATCGTGGTACTCGGTGTTAGGGTCGGGGTGTCATGATAGTTCGTCAGCCAGCTGGTTCTCGCGCCCTGGTACGTGCTCGACGTGGAAGTCGAAGCTTTGGAGTGTCAGGGCCCACCGCGTGAATTTCGACTTGCGGCCCTGTACCGAGTCGAGCCACTTGAGACACTGGCTATCGGTACGAAGGGTAAATGGCCTACCCTCTAGGTGGTGTCTGTAGCGCCCTACCTCCCACAAACCGCGAGGCACTCCTGTTCATTGACATGATAGCGGCGCGCTGCCGGGCTGAACTTGGCGTTCGCGTATTCCACTACGCGCCGTTCCCCCTCTGGACCTACTTGGAACAACACCGCCCCCATCCCCTCCTGACTGGCGTCAGTCTGCAAGAACACGTGCTCCTCGGGGCGGAGGCGGGCGAGCGTGTGGCACTCCCAGAACAAGCGCTTCACGTCAGCCAGCACGCGGTCCGCCTCATCTGTCCACTTGAACCTGTTCTTGGGGGAGAGAAGGGCTGTCATCGGTGCCGTGACAGTGGTGAAGTGGGGGATGAAGTCCCTCAGCCAATTGAGTAGGCCTATGAGCTGCTGTAGTTGTTTGCGGGTACGCGGTGCAGTCTTAGATTCAATCAGGTCAAGTTGCGCTGGCAGGTGTCGACATCTGTCCGCACTCACAATGTGACCCAAGTATTCTAGCTCCGGGGCACCTACGTGACATTTGTGGGGCGTGCAGGTCAGCCCATGCCTGGCCAGCCGCTCGAGGACCATGGCAAGGTGCTGCGCATGTTCCTCCCACGTCTGCGACCAGACGATCACGTTGTCCAGGTAGGCCGCGGAAAACTTGCCCACGAACCCATCCAGGATGCGGACCATCATGGTCTGGAAGGTCGCAGGGGCATCCATCAGCCCGAACGGCATGGCACAGAACTGAAACCTGCGGCCATTGGGGGCGGTGAATGCGGTCTTGTGTCTTTCCTCAGGGCATACTGGGACCTGCCAATACCCTGACTTAAGGTCTAATGATGTGAAGATGCGGGCATCCTCTAGTCCTGCCAGAGCGTCCGTGATGTTAATGAGAGGTGGTGGGGCCGGAATGGTGACGGAGTTGATAGGTTTAAAGTTGACGCAAAACCTGAACGAGCAATCCTTTTTCACCATCACCACTAGGCAGTTGTAGGGCGACTCGCTCGGCTCGATCACTCCATCACGCAACATTTCTGCTATTTGCACTTGGAGGCCTCGCGTTCTTGGGGTCCAAAACCAAAAGGTTTTACAAATTTAGGTTCATGAGGGCGGATAGGAATCGTGTGTTGTGTTACCGTTGTGCGACGTAACATGTCTGCAGCCGCGAACACCTGGGGATGCTGTGCCAGAACCTCGTTAAATCTGTCCACGTGTTCTGCCGGGACCTCATTGCGTAATTCACCTACAGTGATGGCTGGTGTGGTCACGAGTGGCCCGTCCTCGCCGATGCTGTACACCGTCCTGCGACATGCATGACCTACATGCACTCCCGCAGCACCAATGCGGTGGTCTGACTGATCATGTCTCTAATGGTGATTGTTACCTGGGTGCGCCCAGACGTGAGCGCGCGGGTCCCAGGAGTGGCCAGAAGAACGTCCTCCTCCCCCGACTCCAGTTCCGTCTCAGGTACCAGGTGTGCGGTGATGTACGAGTGGCTCGCCGCGGTGTCCACCAGGGTGTGGACGGGCTACCCATTGACCAGGACCGGCACACGGATCAGGCTCCCCGCGTTGTCACCCGATCGTCCCAGCCGGTTTGGTGCTGTCGTCCGTGCTGCCTGGGTCGCCGTGTGCGCCGGTGCCTCGGGCTGCTGCGTCGACGACCCGGAGCGGGGCGTCGATACGTGGTGCGTGGCACCACCACCTGTGGGGACGGTTGACAAGTCTGTGCGGGCGGGTCTTGTTGTCGGTGACGAGGCTGGGAGCAGTAGCCAGTGGGTACGCTTCTCCCTAATTGGCGTTTCCCGCCGGGGAAGTTCCTGAACGTTGAACTCGCTCCAGCGCCGCAAGGGTTGGGCAGACGTCGTGCCAGTGTTATACCACCCCTTGGCAATATCTGCACCTAGGTGGTCATGTTCGCTGCTCATCTGCGTACCAGTTCTGTTGCGCCGCTTGTTAAGGCGGCCGTGCTGCTGCCGCTGGAGGAGCGTGGCCCCGCCTCTCGCCCACCGGCATAGTGTTTGAAGATGCTGGGGCTCTGTAGGGCACCACCGCCAGCCTATCCTCCGGCGCTACGGGCTGTGGCCGCGCCGACCCCTGTTGACGAGTTCTTGTGGTGAGCGCCTGTATATATCCCGCTCGATTTCCCTGGCTAGTTGCACAAAGTCCTCCAGGTCACGTCTGGTGGCCCCCCTCAGGTGCTGGCGCAACTCCCGCCTCATCAGCTCGACCACCAGTCCTAGGGCCTCACTTAGATAGCCACCAGTGGCTAGACGGCGATGAAGTCGTACTTTGGCTCGTATGAACAACTCAACGTCCTCGTCATCCTCTTGCGGCGTACAGAACAGAGAGCGCCGACACTGCCCATGCCCGCGCGTCGTTGAACCGTCTCTCCAGCAGGGAGATGAAGTCATCCCATGCCATTTTGCCTTCACCAACCATAGCCCACCAGTCATGGGCGGCCCCTCTGAGCTGGTCACTCACTCGCTCCGTCCACTCATCGAGTGGGACGCCGTAACGGGCCAAACGGTCGCGGCAAGTACGGCCGAATGTTCGTGGGTCCTCGTGGTCCTATCCGGTGAACTACGGGAGCCTGACTCCGGCTCCTGCGCGGGCTGGGCCTGCCATGACCGCTACTTGTGTCGGTGCGGTCGCTTTACATTCGCATGCCTGGCACATAAAGAGTCCGTCCTGAAAAGCCAGGAATTCCCGCACGACGGTACAGGATCGGTGGCGTAGCGTGCCACACTGGTGGCAGGTGGCTAACTCGTCAGACCGCCCACGGCATTGAGAGGCCCTGCACTCGCCCACTCGTACGTCTGGTTTCTGCGGCTCCAGTTTTGCAGCCTGGTCACTATTGTCCCCAGAACGTCCTGCGGCGTCCGTTTCCGTGTCATGCTTTATCGCCCGTAAGCACGTCTCCATCCATGCTGACGTGCGATCTGTCACGCGGTCGCGGCAGACTGATCCGGGCGACGGACCAGGATGTCGATGACAGGGTGCGAGCGGGTAGGGAGGACCGCCTCCCCTCACCCCCTAGTCAGTGTCCCGTGCTCGCACGCCTCCTGTCCCGCGGAAGCCCGGTGATGCGTGCGCGGCCGTGCGCGGTTGTCTGTCTGTGCCTTCTGTGATGTCACTCTGCGCCTTCTGTGATGTCAGTCTGCGCCGAGCAGCTGTCCCATGGATGCGTAGCGCCGTTCCCGCGGTGCCAAGTTGTAACTGATCGCGGAGAGACGTCGTGTAACTAATTCCGGCCATATCTCGCGGTGCCGAAGTTATCAGGTCGCGGGGAAACCGATCCTCGTGTCTCCGGTCGCTTTCTCCCGGCATCGTCTCCCGTCGCTATCTCTCGGTGCCGTATCCCGGGACCTCCTGGCGTGCCGGCTTCCGCTGCTGCCTTGGCGTGGGACTGTCACGTTGAAGTTATAAAAATATAATAAAATTTTCTGAAATACAAATGTTCCTTAGTGAATAGTCCTGAATTGTTATAAAAGTCACAAAAACTAAATGCCACTTGCCGGCCTTAAAACTCACTTGTGCTAAGCGCGCCATTTGACACCACTCCCGCTGCCTGTCTAAGTTTTTTAAGTAATTGTTAGTTTGAAAAGTGATCTCAGGAGCAATAACGGGGGTTCGGCCTCGTGGCTGCAGGCAGGAGCGCGTCACGGTTTGGAATCTACCCGGGCTGTTAAGGCCACCCAGGAAGCCTTATAAATAAATAGTAAACTGGTTGACATGACACTGCACTTTATTAAGAACCGTTACATATACTGGTTCAAGTACTGGCCGCGTCTGTTGTCTGACCGTTGCGGCACACGATTCTCTATGCGTAGACGATGCGCGCGACCAGGATAGTTGGCAAAATGGTATGTGCGGGCTGATACTGTGACCGTTATCAACGTGAAAGATGCTGCGGATAGTTGCGGATTTGCAATGCTGCAACAGCTTATGCAGAGATTGACGTTATTATGCAAAACAGCACTTACGAATGAATATTCTAAAGTTAGTTGCAATCTAACCTGTTGCAAAACATAAAAGTCCCGAAAAGTACGTAGGTCTGGTTAGATACAAACATACAAGTTACAGTCACTAATTAAACAGTTAGGACGTGGTTAGACTACACGTAGAAGTTACACATTTAAATTAGATGAAAGTTAGATACGTAGATTAACGAGTTACAACTCGACACACGAGGCAGGCTTGGAGCCTTAGACGATAATGATTACTTGGTTTCGAAGCCGGAAAACTGCGTAACTCATTTACTCTGTCCTTAAACTCTGGACATGAAAATTACGTAATAAATGCAAAAGTCCCTGTTGGGATAAAATAATTAGTTAACGAGTCGCACGAAAAGACGTGCTACTGAGTGGAGTCGGCGCAGAGCTGCTTAAAGGATTTGAAGAACTTACATACACTATTGCTGAGACTAAAATGAGGCGCAAAATCTGTAGGCTCTGCGTTCGTGGAGCGACCGACCCCTGCGAGCTCCCGACGGCAACTGGCGCGAGACCGCCCTGCGGCCTCGCGCCGAGACACGTGAAGCGCGGGAAAACAGCTCCGACCAGTTTTTGACTTGATGACATATTTCACAATATATGATTATTGAACAATTGGACATAATTTCCCTTGAATTAATTATCTTTTAATTGTAATTAATTTGGATGTTTTTGAGTTAAAAGAATAATTACTGATTTAGTTTAGCGCATTGCCACACCCGGCCGGGCGCTGTAATTGACTTGGCGTTCGTTGCGATGCACTTACACTCACTCGGCGGACATCACGCTCGGGCGTGTTCGATGCACTTAAGAGTAAGTGTTGTTGGGACGTAACTGTCGTAGCGGACCAGAGGGAGCACCTGCAGTTGGCGTCAAACACTATCTTCATTTTCATCGGAGAGTCTGAAATCATCACTGGACGTGTCATGCACTGAATATATGTCCTCGTCTTCAGAAGAAGATATAGGCTTACTTAGTGCCACAAATTTTCTTCTTTTGGTTACACTCCCGTGAGTTTCAGTACTTGCGCGTTTCATTGGATGAGAACATTCAGGTTGATTCTGTACTAATAAACTTTCTTGCTTTCTGTTTGCTATATCTTCTTTCGTGCTTCTTCTATCTTTTTTGATTTACTCTCTTCATGCTGTTTCAGACATACTGATATTACGCTTGAACCTGGAGCAATGTTTAATTTTTCTCATCGTTTCTGTTTTGTGGTCTCAGTTGTTCTTTTTTCTTTTAGAAACTCTTCAAGTGATTCTGACCATGAGTTTTCATTAGTCTTCTTTCGAAGACTCATTAACACTTGCTGCACATCAACTGGATAGATGCCACTTGCCTGGAATCCACTTATCAGATTTTGTGCACTTGTTGATTGCAACTTCTCAAGACATGTTTTTAATAGACGTGGGAAAGTGTCCTTGGGAATGCTGCCACAATGTTTACCCTTCCATTCTTCCAAAACAAGTTTCCACTTAACTTTCAACGGTCTAAAATAAGCAACATCCAATGGTTGACATAAGTGAGTCGCTTTGGGTGGTAACAACACAAATCTTATATTGTTCTGCTCACGTGTCTCAATAACCTTTATTGAGATATGACTTGCCAAATTATCACCTATAATGACTTTGGGATGATCACCTAACCTGCTACAGTAAGGAAGAGCAATCGTAAAAAACCAGTCTTCAAATATTTGCCCTTCAAACCATCCTGACTTTGAACAATTGAAGTGGGTATTTTCAGGGCCCCCTTCTAACCATGTGTGATACAGCTGTTCAGATTTATAAACTATGTATGGGGGAAGGCAATGCCCAGAGGCTGTACCAGCAAACATAACTGATGTGCTGGATTTAGTGTTGTCCATCAAACGTTCAGGGTGTTTACATCCTCTGCGTACTATTACTTTTTTTTTTACCTGGGTCATCGCACATGTTTATTTCATCGTAATTTATAATTCCCTCTGGTGGCACACCTTCTACAGAAACAGCAAGTTCTTCAAAGTAGTGCTGAAAAGTCTCTTCACTAACAGCAGCTCTTGCTCTTTTAATGTTTTCAGTCAGTCTGACCTTAAGTTCATCTTTATGTCTGTTTAAAAATGATTTCACCCAGTCATTCCTCGGAGCATTGTTCCTAAATCTTTTCTCGTTTATGCCTTTCTTATCTATGTATTTCTTGACTACTAGCCTTACATCTAATTCTGTCAAGGGAAACCCCCAGCTTCCTGCTAGTTGAAGCCCTTTCACTAAGCAAGCCTCATCAGCAAGACACAAGGCTGGTGGACGTCCATAACTTCCAATGTTTTCACCTCTAACTTTGCGATCAATTGTGCTCTTCGGGACACCAAAACTTTCAGCTGCTTTTCGAATGTTCATTTGTTTCTTTACCACTGCATCGACTGCATTTTTAAGATTTTCTGTTGTAAAATCATGGTATTTTCTTGAACCAAGCACCCTTTTATGTACTCTTGTCATTTTGGCACCTACAATGAAAAGACAACCATAGGTATAGTCAAAAAAATGGTGCATAAGAAAAAACTTGTTATTATAAGTTACCCCACCTCACCGCACACATAACTGAAAAATGTTATAAATATCTATTTATCATATATAAATAAGCAGATATATCAATAAGGCTATTGTAAAAAAACAAAGAGGTTAAAAAGTGATGAGTGTTGAAACCCTGTAACTTAAATACCTACAGAATTACAAGCAAGGTTAATTTAATGTTATTTTATGTAAAAAAGTCATATCTTAAATATTATAATGCAAACGATAGAACTTAACTTTATCAACAGCCAATATTTGACTTAATCTATCAGAGGCATGCTTGCACAACATGTAAATACTATTAACATATTAATAACTAAAGAAAATAATAGTGTAAACATAACAAAACTAAATAAACCTAAAATGTCCCAAGTTAACCTCACTGTCCCAAGTATTCCCAGTTGTTGGTAATTGGAAGTTGAAGTTTGAAAAATTATTTTTATGCGGAATTGAATGATTAACTTTATTTTTTGTGTTCCAAAACCTTAATTAGGTCTTTGGCTATGTGTGTAAGTTACAACCTTTTTTTTAATTTTAGTTTTGGGTACCTATGTTTAGAATTTTTAAAACATTTTTTTTTGCCCTTAGACCCCTTGACTTATAACAAAAATTGACTATATAGTAACTACAGTAGTTTATGAAATTAAAATCTTGTTTATTGGTACAAATGATTAATTGTTAAATTTTATTTAGTTTATTATTCCTATTAATTAATTGTCAGTCTGTATCGTACACATTTTCTGCTTCTGACTTTTCTTCTCTATCACCGACTAGTGAAGTAGCTTCTTTAAGATAAACAAAAATTACCTTTGAGGTTTCTCTATTGCAATACAATTCAGCAACATTCCTATTAGGACCAGTAAGATTAATTTACTTATTTAGGCTATTGATTTTTCCTACAACAGAATTGTTGGCATCCATGAACATTTCTTCTCAAGATTTATGAATCACAGTAACATAATAGAGAATGACAAAAGGTGAGGGGGGGGGGAGGACATTATTTCTCAACAAAAAAAAATTACTATAACAAACTACCAAATTTTAATAAGGAATATACCTCATATCAGCCAAATGTTAATGAATATCCTTATCTTGCAACAATTAAAATATATCTGGATGAAGCTTTTAAACAACTACGTTAACATATTAATTATGTAAAAATTGTTACAGAAATAAGCAATAAAATAACTTGCCTTCCAATTCCATAATGATATTGTGCATCACTGTCCACGCTTGATTTCAATGGAGCAAATTGACATAGTATCATGCCTATTACTCACAATTCAAGTTGAGTTACTTTTCAGAAACAAAACCACCACCACCACCAGTTTTCTTTATTTCAACCTGCAAAACAAATATATTTATTGACACATTATACCTACACACATAATTTCTTACAGCTATAACATATAAAAGACCTTTTTTAAAAATTTATGCAATACTAAATTAAATGACAAAATCTTGCAACATTAACCAATGGTATCTTGTGTAGAATTGAGATAATAGGACGATGACATGTAATTAATTATAATCTTAAAATGCCTTCAAAGGCTGTGACTCAATTGGCTAGTGTACTCTGCCGTGCTCTTGTTTTCGCATTCACATCTCTCATGCATCATAACAGAGCAATCTGGCCCTGTGTCAATATACTCAAGGGTGCATAAGTGTGAGACCAGCAAGTTGTATGCTTGCAACCCTCTCTGTTCACTGACACCCGCTCTGCATATTCACACCTGTAGAATGTGGTTATTGAAGGCAGAAGCTCAATACTTCTGTATAGGCCTAACTATAACTACAGATGCGAGTTGGTTAATTTTAATGAGTATTAAGCTTAGGTAACTCATAAAATGTTTTTACCAAAATAATGTTATATACATGCTAATACATATCTGACTTGTAACAATTTCACCCATAAATAACTGTTTTATATATAAAAAAAAGAGTCCATATTCTTTGCCATCAACTACAAACATCAGACTAAACTTATATTTTTGATTTTGTTTTACGCTGTTTGATTACAAATTAAAAGTTGCATCCTCCCATAACTGTCCAATATCTTGTGTTATATATTGGGGAAAATATCTTATAGATAAAACAAACTGGACACAGAGAACAAAATAACTGTACAATAATGTTAAGTAGATGACAATGTTTGGAAACAGAATTATTATATTCATTTAAAAAATTGGTAGATGTCTCTCTCTAAAATATTATTTTATTGGACATAGGTACATGACTGACACTGGCAGCACAAAATTAAATTAAAATGATTCTACATAAAACAATATGCATACCAGATAAATATTTATGTAGGGAGGCCTATGTTTTATCAATTGTTTATTGATAACTTGTACATTAACTGTATTGTACACAGAAAATATATTAGGCTTAAGAACTCACATAGGTATTTGTTGCAATAGGTACCAACCTTATCTACTGCTGTGGATTTTCTTGCCCATTTTTTTATATTTTCATAGCAAGATTTTAACTGCAGTCCTCTTCACGTCACAACACAAAGTAAAATATGATGCCAATTCTTGCCAAGCTTCTTCCTTCCGCTTACAAAACACGCCATCAGTTCTCTTACACTCTAAAATATCCAGTCTTTCTTGCACCAAATCGACAAGGATGATTTTTTATTTTTCACAGAAAAAACATTTTTTAGGTATTGAAATTTTCTTTTCCATCGTCATGTGTACCCGCGTGTACCCCAGTCAACTCACAACCAACCACAAGTTTGTAATCAATAAACAAATAGGCTTGTATGTAAATATCATGATGCCAACATTTACAGCAAGAACTTAAAACATGCTAAACAAAATTCTCTGTGACTAGACGGAATTCAGTAGCCAATAGAAAACTTTCTTTCATTTTACAATTGATCTTCACCAACCTAAACCTAGATCGTGAATCGAATGTCTGAACTCGTAAGTCACTTTGGTGCAACACATATACTGGATCTCAGATTCGACTTGAGATCACACTGAAACAAAGATCTTATGATCTCGGATCCGAACAGTTATTGGTGCAACCGGCCCTAAGTGTTTCACATGGGGAGGCAGACTAGTGACATACTTAAGAAGGCAGGAAGCTATCTCCTGGCATCCTCTGGCAGCTTGCCCCTCGTTCCTCATGTACATGTTCCCTGCTTTGGTTTTACACTCATGAATATCCAGGTTATTCGTCCACAATGTTGCATGTAATAAGTCTTTGAATTTGTTACATTTGGGGTAGGCATCATCTTTTGAAGGTCAAAACAAATACAAATTGTGTGATTGTCATTTTCTTGGCTGTATTTATTTTTTTAATCCTTACTCCTTAGCGGCTTCTGCTTTTCGCAGGTGCAATTTTTTTCAATTTCCGCAGTTTTTTTTCTTGACTTGTACTTTGCTCGATCTTAACCTGCAACCTGCCATAGGTCACACAGGTGTCAGTTCGGGGCCTGTGGAAACTTAATTTAAACTCAGTGTGGAAAATTTTTCTGTAAAAACTTTCCTTCTCTGGCTCATTGTGCGTTACTTCTTCACAGAATAATGTTTTGTAAAAATCATACATTTTAGATAAATTTAAGTATGGGTTCAGATACCTCATGTTTGAAGACTTTTCGTGACTGTAATGGCTGTGATACCGTGGGAAGTTCCTGATGTGCTCCCTGACTATTTCAACCCTTGAGTTCGGAATTTTGTTAACGGGCTCTTTTCTACCTCTTTGATCCCGTAAAGGCACTCCAGTTTCTGTTTGTTGTTTTTTAAGCATGACATTTCTTACCCTTTTATTGGATACATCTAATGTTTTAAGAAAAAATTATTTGCAACCTCTGTATCCACCTAGGTTAAATACACATGAAACACCCTTTTTATTTACAGCTGTTTCTTTGCCCCTTTTGACTGGCTCCAGCTCAATTGCTCAGTTTAAAAATGTGCTTTGCAGTTACCAATTTTCAAGTTTCTAAGGCAAGGCACTGGACACTGTAGGTGACTCACTGGACATTGTAGGCAAGGCATCAGTTACTGAAGGTAAGGCATCAGATGTGGTAGGTAAAACATGTAGTGGTGCTATCAGCTGAACTTGTGGAGCAGAATCTGTTGAGGAAGTTGCAGACGTGGCACCAATACCAGGTTGTGTGGTCTCGAAATTGTTTGCATGTTTCCAAAACTCGAAGAGAGATGTGTCTCTTATATCTCCATTCCAAACATCTCCAGCAGTGATTAATAGGTTTAGCTTTTCCTCACCTAAAAATGTATCCAATTTGTGAGAGATGCCAGTGGTGTCACATGGAAATTGCACAGATGTTGGACTCATTTCTCCTGGTAGAGTGGAGGATTTTGCAACAATTTTGGTTGCATCAACTGCTGATGGATCCCATGGGTGTAATCCACATTGCGAAATGCATTTTGAAGATGTTCAGGACGAACTGAATCAGTGATTGCTGTGTCCAGTATTTTCGCGAAATCCTTCTTTTTGAAAGTTGTGTCTTTACCATCGGAAACTTGCTGCAATCTCCATTCATGTACTGCCTTTTTTCATCCATTCTTGAGTTGTCTGAAGACCCCAACATCCATTGGCTGAAGCATGTGGGTGGCATTGGGTAACAAAGCAACAAGTATAATCCCATTTTAATCACAGAATTTACTTGTCTGCAATGTTAAGTGCGATGCATGCCCATCAACAAACAGAAGCACAGGAAGAAGAATGTTCATCTCAACCAGTCAAGGATGGAAGATATTTGCCAAAAACTCATAAAATACCTCCCCTGTCATCCATCCTGTTGGGGATTTTCCTATGCCCCACTGTGCTGTCATGGATACAACAATGTCTTGAGGTAGACACTCATATTTAAAGCAAACCAGCGGGGGACATAATCTCCCAGCAGCATTACCTGTTACCAGCACTTTCAGGCACTCCTTTTCGTCCGAGTTCACCTTCTGGTACACACTTTTGTCACCTCTACATGCAAGAACTTTGCTGCATTTCGGGTTAAGAAACACAACAGTCTCGTCTGTATTGAAGATCCTCTCTGGGTTGGACAGAACTGCATCTAACTCATTGTCCTTCAAATATTTGCTTACCTCTTCAAACCAAGATGCCACTCTTTCTTATGTAACTGCTGCACGGCTGGTAGTCAAATTCTGAGGTGTCCTTAAAGTAAGCGTAGGGTTTCTCCGTAGAAATGACTAGCCATTTTCGCCCTGGACGACCATTTTTAAATGGAAATTCCCTGTTCACTTCTTTTGTCAAATGCTGAACACTATTCTGCAAACCTTCTATTGTAATATGAAAACCGGTCTTCCCTACCATAACTGCCTATTCAACCAACATACTTTCTTGTTCTTTTGTAAGGCAAGAATTTGGACCCATTTTCCTACCAGCTGGAGTTTTTCCTTTCACTTTATCCGAAAGCGTGTTTTTTGGTACACTATTCCTCTCAGCTGCTTTCTTTATGCTCAAGCCAGCATTAAGATCAGCAATAGCTGCTGTCATAGCAGATTCTTCATAAGGAAGAATTTTTCATTTCAACATTTTTGCTGAAAAATAAAGACATATTTTTTTATTGCATATTTTGATGAAATAAAATTAAGTAAAAGTTAATTTTATACTAAGCAATTTATTATTTGTTTGCATGAAATCCTTCAGACCAATACCTATTAGAAATGAAACTTTGGCCCAACATTCACACTTAAATATTAGCTGTATTTTAATATTTAATTTCACTAAATTGTCAGGCCAAAAATATATTTTCGTTCCCCCTAATATTTGGTTATCTTTTATTTATTGCAAATTTCAAAGAGAGAATGCAAGAACGAAAATGGGAATTTCTTTCTTCCAGTTGTTGTAGTCATTAATTGCAAGTTCCAGAAGTCGTCATGTAGTGAACCAAAGCTCGTCGTGGGTGACGACTACTGGACCTGATGCTTGTATTACATTTTTGCTTGGATTAGACAATGTGTAGTCTTTAAATACATTTAACTTTGTCATATTAAGTTATAGTTAATAATACTTAATATTCACCAGTGCTCGTCACTTCGACGAACACTGGTAAATCTTCATAACCGGCGACCCAGTCGTCGTCACCCACAGTATAACAAACCTTGAATGACAATTTTTATAAAACGACACTTTAAACCTTTCATTAACATGTTCTTAGAATGCCAAACTCACAAAATTGTAATAAAACATTAAGTAAATGATATACATGATTTTAAATACACTTACCTCCTTTCCTAAATGCATTAAGTAATTTGTCTTGCAGCACAGAAACTACACATTCGCTGGAATATTTCCTGCCTAAATGTATAAAGATAGGTGTGTTCCGAAATTGATTGGGTGCGTTCATGACAACAACGTCTGAAGAAATTGTCATAGAGTTAAGGCAGTAGAATATCAATTATATTTCTTAATATCGATATAAATAAATAAAAGTGACGAGCACTGGGGCAGTGACGAGAACTGGTGCATTTACCTTAGATATTATCAAAACATTTATAACAGCAGTTGTGGTTGTACGGTTTGATTTCTTTTTTCCTGTGAATTTTTTCTTTTCTATCAACCTATGACTGACCAGAATTCCTTAGGTTTTTTCTTTGTACATATGTCCAATTGAGAACTCTCCTTACATGTTTTTTTTCCTGGATGAGGCTCTGGAGGAATGGCGTTGGCAGGAAAGTCCTCCACTGTTCCACGTTCTTCTTCACTTATTTCTGGGAAAAAAAACACACTATTTTTAGTCCCAAAAGAACAGATTAGACACAGCATACATAGGTTCACCTATCAAATCAAGTGTAAAAATATAACAATGGGTAGGTACATTGATGAAGCAAGAATAAGTATGTACTGTTATTTGGCGATCTTCTTCAAATAAAAGCCATGCGGACCTTATTAAATATGGATTGGTAAAACAACAAATGTTACTTCCCACATTGCATTACACCACAGTTATATTAATAGAAAAGTTTCATTGAATTTGTTTAGGTTGGTTAGTATTCAAATAAAATTACCTGACAATGTTTCGTTGGTCGATTCACTGTCTTCTCCAGGGTTGTAATCCTTATCAGTATCTGAATCAACATCGCCAAACAAAGGTGGTGGATCTATAAAAACAAATAAGTACTAGGTCTAGTAAACAGAAGTTAGTATAACCTCAACACTTTACATTGCAGTACCTATTATTGTTATTCATTTATTTTTGTATTTCATTATACCAATTTAAAATTCTAAAAGGAAAGAGAATAATAATGTTAACGAACCTTTAAGTATTCACTTTTAGGTAACGAATACGAAAGGCTTGCACTGTCATCCATTAGGTCCATGTAATTTTTGATACTGTGCAAGTAAACAGACAAAACCAGTTAGATGTAAAGCGACCCACATGACACATAGACCCCTAGCGCTCCAAGAAATAACATTTTTCTAGTTGGTGTAGGGTCTCTCTGCTAGGTATCAGCATATGTCAAAAAATTCACTTGAGTCTCTTTATTGCTCGAAAGATTGGTATTTTAATTACCTTATTCCATACTTAACTCAATATGTTCAAAAGGTCACTTGTTTTCTTTATGATCTCTGAACATAAAGAAAGGTTTTTCTTCACAAACACCAAGATACTCGATAACTTTTTGGTTTGAAGTACCCTGATCGCAAACTATAGCACGTATTTTCAAACCTGTATCTGTTAATGATTCTAACACTAAATCAATTAAAATAATAAATAATGAATCAAAATATTTGACTGTCTCAGAAGACAAATAATAAGAAAATGGCATTTTCCATGAATACAGAAGGCCTCTTAACATGAACACCAGAGACTGTGAAGTGAGTAATTCGCTATGCCCTAATTCCCCAAGATCTTTCTCATTGTTTTTTATGTTATACGTGAGCCACTTTTTGATGGCCATTTCGTCGAACATCAGTACATGCTCTTTTTTGTGCGGTGACATGGAATTCACTTTAGTTCTCAATTTTTCTGTCACCTCGTGAGTGATGCCAGGTACAAGATTCATGACATTGATCCACTTTCGTCCAGTTTTTTCATTTGGAAGTTTAAACCCTTTTTTTTTTATCCATTATCGATAGAGTGAAGGTGACCTGTAGAAAGTTAACATTGAAAATTTTTTTGTATTGTTTTCAAGGAACTAGTTTTTTGTGCTTTATTTGCATTTTTAATAAAGTAAATGGGGACCGAGAAACGTGTTCATTTAGCCGAAGAAGTAAGTCACATAAAGATAATTTTTTTGATTTCTTTTTTACAAATTGCAGTTGGCACCATTTGCTTCTAAGCAGCAATGCTTTCTTTCGAAGCTTGGCCTTAAGTTGTATTTTCATAGGCGTATCATCAGTGTTTGGCAGTGTGGTAGGCTCATTATTCTTATCAGTAGCCATGCTGCTATTTCCGTGTCGCTGAAAGATTAACGACTGAAAGGACATACTCCTGGAAACGTCTAATGCCGCCCAGTTGCGTGGACTGATGGTAATGAAGCTGTTCTGCGGGGCGACCACACGGTTCCCTGTTGAGGTTAAGCCCCACACATCCCTGAATACGTGCAAGGGCGTCATATGGTGTCCTGACCTCGTTGATGTACCTGAGAGTGCGCTCATGCAAGAACTGCAATCCCAGTATGTTGTCCATGTGCGGCGTGTACATAAGAAAGTTAATGGCATCCAGACTCCTACCGCAATGCTGATTGTTACATTTGGTATCCGTGATCTCCCTGCTACATTAAAGGTTGGTTATTTGAATGTCCGAGTTAAGCTGTTTATTCCCTCTCCACTTCGCTGCTACAACTACCAACAATACGGTCACTCTTCTGCTAACTGCAAGAAACCTGCCGTATGCCTGAAGTGCTCTGATCCACAGCATTCTCCTGACTCACCTCAATGCACGCAACCGCTGCGGTGTGCCAACTGCCATCTGGGACACCCGGTGTGGTCCAAGGAGTGCCCTGTCTTCCAAGAAGAACAGGGCATCCAGAAGTTGCGTGTTGAAGACAAGATCTCCTTCGGTGAAGCTAGGAGAAGGTATCAGTCACTTCAACCTAAGCCATCCGTGCCTTATAGCAAGGTTGTGGCCTCCCGCCCACCTATGAGAGACGCGGGTACACAGACTGCTGACGTGGTGACCCAGACTGATGCTCCTCTGCCTCCACCTACCCTTCAGCGCGCTCCGACGACTCAAACCGTGTCAGTTAGCACACAGTGTGGTCCCACTCCCAAACAGCTAATGCCACATGCTAAGGCATGTTCTGATAAAGTCATCCATACACCTGTAGGGAAGTCTCACAATTCATCTTCCTCCACCCCTTCCCGTACCTGTGCAGGCAAACGGGAGGCGACTCGGCGCTCGCCATCCCGCCCCTCCTGTCGCTGACTCTGACGCGACGATGGTTACGGATGACAGCACCCTTGAGGATTACGACAACGATCAGAGCGTATACAACCCAGTGTTGCACAGACATAGGGGAAAAGTGAAAGGAAAATAAATTACCGACCACCTCCCCCTCTTACTTGATGTCTTCTCCAGTGGAATTGCAGGGGGTACTTCTGCAATCTAACTGAACTGCAACTGCTCTTAAACTCGCGCGCTCCCGTGCTCCCGTGCTTACTTGCTAGCAAGAGACCCACTTCTGTCTCACTGATTCCCCCTCTATAAGGGGGCACACGTTATATCGCATGGACCACGTGCAGGTGGGCCACGCGTGTGTATTATTTCCCGGGACTCCATCTTTCACGAGGCTATTACCCTCCATTCGACTCTCCAAGCGGTGGCAGTTCGCTGCTACCTTGGAATTTTCATAACAGTATGCTGCTTATATGTACCTCCCGCTCACATCTTCCATCGTTTGGATCTCGAGGGTCTTCTCTCACTGTTACCACCACCATTTGTTGTCGTTGGCGATTTTAACGCCCACAATGAACTGTGGGGCTCCTCACGTAGAGACATTTGAGGCCAAATGATCGAGAGGATCCTCACCAGTACCAACCTGGTCCTGTTAAACACTGGTTCTGCCACTCACTTTACCTCCCACACTGGCTCTTTTTTCTGCATAGATCTTTCTTTCTGTAGCCCTGCACTCATCACCCATTTTGAGTAGTTGGTCCACGATGACCTCTGTGGTAGTGATCACTACCCGATCCTTTTGGATACCTCGATGAGGCGGCCCCCACAGCTTCCGTCTCGATGGGTGATTAAGAGGGCAGGTTGGGGAAAATTTCGGGACAACCTCCACGTACCCACCACCTTCCACCCTGACGTAGACATTGCTGTGAAGCTGTTTACTACCATGTTGGTGTCAGCAGGAGAGGCGTCCATTCCTACATCTTCGCCTACAGGTCGGCGTCGCACACCCTGGTGGAACGACCAGTGTCGTGATGCCATTCATGCCCGGCGACTTGCACTCCGACGGTTTACGGCTCGACCAACACAACACCTGGAAGTATTACGCATCTGTAGGGCCTGAGCCCGACGTACCATCCGAGAGAGCCGTCGAAACTCCTGGCAGGAATATATCTCGCAGCTTGCTGTGTATTCCTCCAGCCAACAAATATGGGCCACTATTGGGAAGTTGTATGGACGCAATTGTAACACCCATGTTCCCTATCTCCGAATCAATGGTACCCTAGTACAGGATGAAATGGACGCCGCTAATCAGCTCGGCCATGCTTTTGCCGCAGTTTCGAGTAGCGCACGGTACACCCCTGCATTTCAAATGCTTAAAGCTCTTCGCCAGGGTACTGTGGTTAACTTTGGTCCCTCCCGAGGAGAAGATTACAACCTACCATTCACACTTAACCGAACTGGAGAAGTCATTGTCACACTTCAAGCAGTCATCGTCCGGCCCAGACGGCGTACACTACGCGATGTTAAGTAATCTCTCAGGGGAAGGGAAAACTTCTCTCTTAGGACTATATAACCGCATCTGGTTTTCTGGGACTTTCCCCTCCAACTGGGGTAAATCACTTTTGGTGCCCATTTTAAAACCAGGGAAAGATAAAGGCGAGGCGTCTAACTAACGCTCCATTTCCCTTACCAGTTGCATCTGCAAGACCATGGAGAGGATGGTTAACTCCCGCCTCGTTTACTACCTTGAGTCATGGCGGCTCCTCTCACCGCTTCAGCGTAACCAATCCTCTGTTGACCATCTTGTCGCCTTGTATTCTGTCTTCAAACAAATTTCTGTCGGTGATTCAGTTAGCATAGATGAGAGTATGATTCCATATTTTGTACGTCACAGTGCTAAATAATTTATTCGAGGAAAGCCTATTAGATTTGGCTTCAAGCTGTGGGTAGCTGCTGATCCCTCTGGCTATATTTTCCACGTTGAACCATACTGCGGTACATCTACTCGATTTCCGACCACAGGTTATGGGCAAGGTAACAAATGTTGTCATGGGTCTTGTAGATCATTTGAAATTCAAAAAGGGAATCAGGCTGTACTTTGACAATTTTTTCACCTCTATTGAGCTTCTAAGAAAACTCAAATCTAATGGCATTGGGACTATAGGGACACTGAGAGAGAATAGGTGCGCAGCTGTAATATAGCTACCAGACAAGAAAGCATTCCGAAAAAACAAACGAGAACACATGGCAGTGTCATCATGTAATGACCTCCGTGCAGTAAGGTGGAATGACAATAATGCTGTAACTGTTCTTACAAACTGTGACGAAGTTGAGCTTACGAAAAAGTCATCCCGCTATTCTCGCGCTGAAAAGAAAACTGTAAATGTTGAAGTTCCAGGACCAATTGCCAAATATAATGCCAACATGGGTGGTGTGGACCTTTGTGATCAATTTGTTTCTACATACCGATGTGGTATCAGATCAAAAAAGTGGTGGTGGCCATTCTTTGCATGGACTGTAGATGTATGTTGTGTCCAGGGCTGGTTGCTATACCGAAGACTAGGCTACGACTTGTCATTACTGGAATTTCGTCATCAGTGTGCAACTAACCTCTTGAAAACACATGGCAAACCTGCAGTTTCTCCACGAGTTCGTCCATCTTTGGCATTCTCATCAGTTCTTGAATAAATCTGCACCGACCGTATTGATCATATTATCACAAAAGGTTTTTCGAAATACAGGCGCTGCAAGGTTTGCACTAACAGGACAAGCTATGTGTGCAAGGAATGTGATGCTCCACTTCACCCTAATGAGTGTTTCAAAGCATTCCATACAATGTAAATTTCAGAACAATCAAGCTGAAAAAACTTTGCACAAATTCTGTTCATTATATGAAAATGTTGTACATACATGTTTTGATAGTTCAAGTAATTATTCAGTCATAAATATATATAAATCAATAAAAATTTTGTAAAAATTATTTACTATTTTGGAATTTAAATATGTAGTAAAACATACATTTTATATTGTAATGATAAACTTTATCCATTTTCGACTATGTTACAGTACATTGGCAACTTAAGTTGCCATGTCAAAAAACAGGTAAAAAAATAAATAATTGCAAACCAACTTTAAGTGTTCCTCGTGGTTAGATCTACATGTGTAAGGTTTTTCATACAAAAACATAATGATCAGCTAATAGCATTACCCATTCAAGCGAAAACAGCTAATGTGGTGGAAAAAATTGTTCTTCCACCTCTTTGTAATGTCTATTGTGAATGCTTTCATCTTGTTCAAGGAGACACGAAGAGCAGACAACAAAAAGCGCTGTCATCTTGCAACATTCATGCAAGAGTTGGGAGAGTAATTGGTCAAAAAAGGTGGAGCAGAAAATGAAAATGAAGATGTGGGCAGTGCTTCGAACACAAACAGGCTTACAGGAAGGCACTTCCCTGACAAAATTCCTCCTACAGAAAAAAAAATATCAGCCGACACGGATTTGTAAAGTCTGTTCAGAAAAAGGAAAATTATGTGAAATAAAAAAATACATGTCTTTTTGAAAGCGTGAAATTCAGAGGGCACGCAAAGAGATGTTGGATCATTGCATGTGTTTTATTATCATCATTTACGAAGTGTGTTTGGCTGTAAACAATATTTATAACCCTCCAAGCAGTAATTGATTTTTTTATTAATAGTATCAGAGTTTGAGATTTTTATTCCACTATATAAATAGGTGTTTTTTACAGTGTAGAAAATTACATGTAAAATAATTTTTTTGGTGTGAGTGTGATACACTCAAATTACCTAGTGTTCGTTACCCTACAAGTAGTAACTGATAAGGTTTTATATTGAGAACAAAATGGTTCTAGAGTATATTATAGTTATGTAAATATATTTTTACAGTGTACAGATTTATGATACATGTAAAATAATTTTTTTTGAAATTATTATACTTGATCTAAACAGTGTTTGCAATTCGCTAGGCAATTATTTTATTTTAATTTTAGAAAGTATCAATTCTAAAGCATTTGATATCTAATAATATAATTTTCTTACAGTGTAAAAAAAAGGTCAAATGTAAAATATTTATGTAAGATTTAATTTTTTACAATAAAATAACTGTTTATTCATATTTATAAGAAAAATATGTAAATACATTGATATAAATAATTTATTTTATTCTTACATAATGTCTGAGTTTTCTATAATACATAAAAAAGCACTTCTTCAAAATAAAAAAAATATTCTACTATCAAAATACAAGATAAATTCCTTTTTTTTTTTTTCCATGAAGTATATGGTCTCAAAGATTTGATAGCTGTAAAGATATTTCAATTCTTTGTCAAAATAAAATTTTAGAATTTTAATGAAAATAAAAAGAAATTGCTGGGATGTCAGGTCAAAACAATAACATGATAGCTGGGCTTGAAAGTGTTAACATTTTTGATCTTGGACCAAAGCACCTGCTTTAAAATTGTGTACAGTAGTGCTTATCAGTAAGCAGAGAAGATATATAGAACTGTTTTGATAAACGGCCCACGTAAAAATTCTTCTTGCTTATGTGATGACCACTAAAATCTTTCTAGAATATAAGGGTATTTTACTGAGAACGACAACACGGAGAAACGATGCAATAGCCATCCAGGACATTACTTTATAACATGTTGTGAAGATTAATGTTCGTATTTTACCGGTAGAGCATAACATCGCAACTTAAAATTTGATATGTTCCTTGCAATGGCCTCAGGATGTGGAGTTTACGGCATCATGAGACTGAAGCCAATTCGATTGTGTACGTGTATTTGTTTGACGTCATGATTTGAGTTTCGAAACGTTATAAGATTTATATAAGTTATAGTGTGTCAGGTGGAAATTTAAACAAAATAATAATAATATTGAAATGTAAAAATAGTAATTCCGAATGGGATGTAGTTAGTTGCCTTTAGTTTTAGAATCGTTTTCATTTTATGTTATGCGTATTGACTTAGAACCTTGAAAAAAAATGACGAATACGAATAGGTTCTAATTGCAGAAATAACCAATTTATAAAATATTCTAACCCCAAGAAAGCAAAATATAATCAATAACTCTGAATAAGTCTCCTACTCCCGTCCTCAAACGAATCTACAGTATATTAGTATATTTTTTTCGCTACAGTGTAGTTTGTGGTGTGTCATTTCTTGTTACTGTCGCGACTTTATGTTATTTCACATATCAGTAGTCTAAGGCAATGCTAGTGCTACTAAAACCCCACTGCAAAACATCCTCACCATTGCCATCAAACTTAACAAGTAGTCGATGTGTTAATTGCCATTCCGATCGTTTATTATTAGACCACGTGGTTAGTTTTGTGTGTGTGTGCAGGAACACATTCATGTGACGATTTAAGTATCTTCAAATAACTAAGTATATTTCGGTGAAGCGTAAAATATCCATTTTTTATTACTTTGTAAATCTGCAAAAATATTGTTGAAGTTCGTACATTTAGCACACAATAAACAAGTTCTGTCGAGAACGAGTACACATTTAGAATGACACGTTTCATCGAACAAGCCAAGGATAATTTTGGTGATGACACGTTTCATCGAACAAGCCAAGGATAATTTTGGAGCTGGGATGATGATTCAGGGCCACAATTTTTTTGCGTAAAGAGTTTCACTCCAGTTTCTTTCAACGACTGATGCGTGTACATGTCGTATGCGTCTTATGGTTCTGCCTGCAAATTACAGACGTGTATTGTCGAAGTAGCTATTGGCATAAGCATACAACAGAAGTCACTTCAATAATACGCTGTTAATTACTATGAAGCAAACCTGCAGAAGTGCTGGTGAAACCCCCATTGTTGCAGTACGCCTCTCTGTTGACGTACTTGGTGAACAATTATCAACACCAAAGTCAAAAACATTTTTGTCTGCAGTGTTAGAGTATCTTACTAATACCTGGCTTCTCAAGACACGACTCGGTAATTTGTCCAAATTACCCTGTGCTTCTCCATCGGATTTATCAGAATCTTCGTCGCTGTCAGCGCCAGGTCCTTCGTCAGGTGGAGAAACAGTTACACTCTCAGGAATTTCCCCATCATCTTCTGAGCTGCCAAAATTTCATGAAGAAGCAGTCCTTGACCATCTCTTCCTCTGACGAACCTGCAAACATTGATGTGTACACAATTTGTATTACATCAATGATGATGAAAATAATATATTATAATATTTTATAACTTTGCACAAGTTCTTGGAATAATAAAAATCAATTTGAAAGTAAAAAAAACCCTTATAAACGTTGAACTTACAGAATAACTAATATTGTAACATTGAAATGAATATAAACCTCTTACTTTCCAGTGGCAACTTTAGTTGCCACAAATATTTGAGAAGCTGCAACAGTGATTGAATATATAAAAACTGCCAGTTTAAGCGCACCTAACAAAAATGTATACTTTTCTGTTTATTTGAGTAATATGTAAAGTAAAATTATAAACAAGATAAAAAAACAAACTTACTTTGAAGGTGACCATGCCATGATGATGATATCCAAGCATGCGCAGTCTCACAAGAACCTCACTGCACCACAGACTGTGAAGAACTGAGCTCCACCAAAGAGATAGTCTTCAGGCAGAAGTTTCAATGTGTGGCTAAGCCAAGGAGAAATAAATTCTAATCCATAGTTAGCAAAGCACACAGCTGGTATTGGTATAGCAAATAAATTTGCCACTGAGGTTTAATGGGTTAAATTGACTAATGTATTGATGTATGAAATTACCTTAACTGCTTCTCTCGTGTTCTCTTCCATGATGACGGATCTCGCTGGCACTTCCTTGAGTGGCGTTTGTCAGTTTCCTTAATGTGATCAGACATTATAGGCATGCTTTAAAATATTTATGCACTTCAATTAAGTCTTATTTCCAACAATATTTTCAAATTAACTGTCTCGCATGCAACATAAACGAATGCACATCAGCCATATTGAATACAAACTAACATGTGACTCGTTTCGGCTTTGTGATTGGCTGGAATGGACTTCACAAGGACTTGGCCGCCTTTGTAAATAAACACATTGGGATATGGCCGATTTTGAAACTAACCTCATTTTCCCCAATACTTTTAGCACACGATTGACCGGTTCTGCAACTGACATGTATCGTAGGTTTATAGCCCTGAAGACAATGATTCCATCCATGTATATATCTTTAAATGTTGAAACAAATGGTCTTCGCCATGTTTGAAACTAGGCGTCTCATATATTTATATATACACACACACACATATATACACATATATGTATATATATACATATATATACACACACACATATATATATATAACCTGACTCCCTGACAAATCATTTTCTCTGTAAATTGAAAGCACAATGAATTCAGTTTTGTTTCTTAATGCCATTTCCTTTGAAAATAATACTGCCAAAAATTATTTATATTTTCTTAAACGGCTACTAAAAACTGCATAGCCACAATTTGTTATCTTTGTGTTAACTTAAATCAGAATTATTTATTTCAATTATGTTTAAACTATTTAGTATTTTTTTTTTAAAACACATCATTTTAGATTTAATTCATTTTGATTAGTCGAGCTTAAGCTAGGTATTTCAAGTTGAATATAATTGAGCCATTCATGATATTTAGAGATTGGATGAATTTTTGACGTGTCGTCTAATAAATCGATGAACGCTGGCTGCACGCACGAAAAATTGTCCCACTACGGATGTGTCCTGTTTACGCATGCGTGGCATCTCTCTGGTATGTTGTGGACGGTACAGAGAACTCGGCCGGCACGTTGCGGCGTACTCGAGGTTATTGTTGTGCACCACGCCACAGGAGTACATTCGCAAGGAAATGGCATTCTTACAAGTACGTATTATTTTAATTACTAGTGTAAATCAATATTTTTAAACAGTGTTGTATGAGTATTGTTTTAGCTGTGTAACTAAATATTTATTGCTGGTATGATAATTTTCACGTTTTAGTTTGACATTGGTAATTATTTGTCATGAGTTATTATTTGATCAACTAAATCACACACCGTATTATAGTTAATGAGTCCATGAGTGTGTAAATATTTCGAGTCCAACTGAGAATATGCTAGTTAAAAGAAATTCAAAAAAATTTTGTGCGTGGAATATTATCTATACTAATATTATAAAGCTGAAGAGTTTGTTTGTTTGTTTGAATGCGCTAATCTCAGGAACCACTGGTCCAATTTGAAAAATTATTTCAGTGTTGGATAGTACATTTATCGACGAAGGCTATAGGCTATATTATATTATCAATAACATTATGGATCCTTACTAAAAGTCCAATTTAGAATCAAATGTGTTGTAGGGGGTTAGATACAACATGCAGTACACGTACGAAGTGTGTGTTGACAATGCCGCAGGTGCTAGAAGTTTATTTCCTATTGCCTATTAACATTGTTGCCACGCACTAGATTCCTTATCATTCTTAATTTTCCCATACAAGTAAAAAACACCCGTATGATATTAACAACGAAGCAATCAGTACCCTCATAAGAGTTCAATTGGTATTTAAATACTTTTTATCACTTTAAATCACAAACTTAAACTATTGTTTTTTTCCTCTCTCTGTGTTTAATTTTTTTTCTTTTACTAGAATTATTTTTAGTATTTTTAATTAATTTTCATTTTTCGGACCTTCAGTAATTTTCCTCTCCCGTTACAATTCTGACAAGGACTTGTGTGTGTGTATGTATATATATATATATAAAAATAAGCGAAATACCACTCACGGACTCACTCATCACGAGATCTCTAAAACTATACACCCGATTGACTTGAAATTTAGCATAGTTACTCGTTTTGTGATGTAGACGCTCACTAAGAACGGATTCTGCAGAAATCCGATCCCAAGGGGAGTTTTGGGGCCGTAATATATCAAAATTTCCAGTTTTTGGTAGGAAATCACCATGGCAATGGCTGTGGCTTTGTTGATGCTTCATTCTTCTCTATGGCAACAACTATTTCATTGTTAGTGCAGTTCTCATCACCGTTGAAATTTTGCGGGTACTTTAAATATCAAAAATTGTCCTTTTTTTTCAAGTATATATATTTTACAGACTTGAAACTTCACAGTAATGTTCCTTATGTACCGCAGGATGACATTTTCCAAAAATTAGATCCCATGGGTGGTTAAAACCAGGCAACAGTGGGTACTTTGTCTGCATGAGAGCAGGATTTTGCATTGTTCATGCCTTCTGCGTCTCCATGGCAACGGGCATCGCGCGGCAGTGGCGTACCCACAAGGAGGGGCATGTATAATGAGCGGTGCAAGAGTGATCTGCCTGTAGACTGCCGTAGCGAAGTACTGGTACATCAGTTGTACGTTGCGTGCACGAGTCGGGAAACCATCGATGCTATTCATTTTCTCTCCGGTACATTATACAGCATTGTAATAAATTTTCACAGAATTTTTTTTTAATTTACCATTACTGTAAATGGGAGATGTGGCTTAATTTTTTTCCATTAGTATAGCCGTGCGAAGCCGGGTCGGGCAGCTGGTTAATTTATAACATCTGAAACAATTGTTTACAATATGGCCTCGTGACTGTGCGGTTAGCAACGCTGACTACCAATCGATTGATTGATGGATGAAATCCCAGCGGCTGAAATTTTTTTTTGTACTTTTAAAAATAAATGCGGCACGCACGACACTTCTAAAGTAATAAATATATTTGAATTAATGAATACAAATAAAAGTAAATTTATTAATTAAATTGTAGATATCATTTCACTCCTTCTTTGTATCCATACAAAATAGTGATAATTCAATAAAAATGATTCAATTTTATTCATAAAAGTATGTAGAGGTAGATTTTATTTTACAAAAGATAGAAAAAATTTAAAAAAATTTCTTCCTCAATGAATATAATATTTTTAATGCCTAAATGGTTTTGTTGCAAAAACCTATTACGGCTCAGTCTCAGGCCGAATATGATATTTAATTTTCTTCTGGATAAATCATTTCATCAATGTTTTTTTATGACGTCACGTTAAACTATCGTCCGTAAACCGACTTTACAGACAACCAATTTATTTTTTTCTTGAACTGCAACTTGACACGAGATTATTAGTTGTTTGTATTTCCATTTTGTTGTTTCAAATTTGTTGTGCTGGAAGTACCAATGGTCCAGTGCTGCCGGTGTTAACTAGTCCAGTTTAGTCTTTGAATCACTTATTACAGTACTTAAGTTTGAAATAATGTAAAATTGTCATTAGGGTACTTATGAATATTTTCTAGCATACATGAGAATAATTAGTACTTCAAACGTTTCGTAAATAGTTTTTTCACTATATTGTGTTCATGAGTATTGAATCTTAATATTAATAACATCAATATAATCACAAATGAATTTTATTTGTTTTGATAAAGGTTCATTCATGATACTGGCCCAGGTTAACACGAGGGTGTGTGCAGTTCTAAGCATTTCAGAGATTGTGTTCACTTGAGAAACATAACATAGATTTAACAGTTATAGCAGTAAACATTGAAATTCTTCAGCAACACATCATATATAATCCTGCAAGAATATATAAAAAAAAAGTATACAGTATGCCTATAATATTATTATATTTACAGTGGTAATGCAATCCTCAGAAATACACTAAATTGACAAGAAAAAGCTTCACAAATATTGCATAAATTATGTATAACATTTCAGCAGTTTATTTTAGCTAACGATTTTGAACTACGTCTTTTGTAAGATTTTGTCCCTGTTAAAAATATTTTAGCAACTACACCCTTTCATCTGGATTTTACTGCACTTTAAGAATCCTGGCTACTGTACAAGTATACTAATTTCCTATAAAATTACCTCTCATAAATTAAAATATACATCTTTAATGCAATAATTTTCTGTTACTGATTTAACATCACTAAACATATACGGTATGCAGAAAAAAGTAGGTAATGAAGTTTCATTCACTCGCGGTCTCGAGATCAAGACCTGGGGCAGTCCTAGTGGTTTCAGTGGCTCTAAAGGAAATCTCCGGCGGGCGCCAGGTTAGTTTGAGGATTAACCGAGATGACCATGGGTTTTTGCCCCTGCGTGTTCCACTAGGATCGACGGCTGTTTATGATGGGAGGGAGTCCCTACTTCTAATAAGCACTGGCCCTAAACAGTATAGAGGACTGTTTCCTAATTGTTCAGGAGATGTTTGCGAAATAAAGAAACTGTATTTAGGTGCTGGTTTTTTAATTTCGCATCTCACATAGTGTGGATGGAGGTACAAGTTACACAATTACACTGGACAAAAAAAACACTTTGGCACTACATACACTCGCACTGATAATTAATTACGTATTACATGGATGTTACGTTGCAGCACTTGCAAACAAGGTCCCTACATTGATTTGTGGGTCGACGAAGAGTTTGGGTGGATTAACGGCCACTCCCGTGATAAGCTGTAGATAGATTCGTGCCCGGGCTCACCTGTGTGAGTTGCGAGACCACGAAGATAATATTAAATGGCAAAGTCTTTAAGATTGCAGCCGGCAGGCGTATGCTCGACGAATTGAAGTTCTGTTCGTGGGAGTCGGCCCGGATCGTAAGATGACTGCGTCGCAAACCTTTGTTTCGCGACGAGCAAAAATTAAAGTGGCCGGGATAAGCCCTGCACCGGAAAAGGGTACGGGGGCACGCGGGGAGAGAAAGGAGGAAAAAGGTTTTAGTGAATTATAATAGTTACCAGAATGACGAATCAGAAGCACAAAAAGTTGAAGTCTCCCCGTGGGATCACACGTCCGCCCCGGCCCGTGAGTAAAACTCTAATGCCGCTTTGTGCCGGCTTGGGAGGGGAGGAAGCGTCATGACGTAAATATTTGATCTTTTATTTTTGAATATCATCTTATTACCATTGTTACAGAGTTGTTAGGGGCAAAGTTTGACTGCTGTGAAGTGTTTTACTTACTGATCTGTTCTCATGAGCATTAATGCAGACCTACAACTTATGCTGTAATTTTATACTAGGCATTCAGAATATTGCCTAATAATTCACATAGGCCTATGCAGTTCTTACACGGATGTATAAAATAATGTAATTTGTAGGTTTGCTGGGAACAAGTCCTCCCTCAGAGATGTCGCCAGCAGGTTTGGAGTCGGAGAGTCAACAATACACAGAAATTGTGACAGAGTAATGGATTTTTTGGTCCATATAGCTCCTACAGTAATCAAGTTTTCAAGAACTCAAGAGGAGAAAGTCAAAGCTGCTGAAGATTTCCTAGAGGTATGCTAACCCAGATGTACATATATAAATGCACAATAGGCATATTTTGGCGGTTTACAGTGGTGTTTTTGAACATGTTTCTGGGAACCAAGGCAAGAGGGTGCTTAATGAGTTTGTTCACCACACATTACCCCAAATGTAATTTCCTGTTGTATTTAATCTGGAAGCAAAACAGATGGCACTTGGGCACAAGACGGGTGAATACAGTTGTCTGGAAAGAATATGGCATAATATTTTGTGATAAGTTTTAAAATATTCTTATAATAAGTGTGTATCTGTTTGTTGAAGCTATTTCGTACACTATACTGCATTTTCATAAAGTATTAATGCAAATATCCTTTGCAAATTCTGATCAACAACTTCTGAACGATTCAGTCTCCAAAATATGCCTATTGTTATGGTTGGAATGTGTAAAGCATATGTAGCAACATGACTGTATCACAGCGTAATTGCCCTATATTAGGATGATTTTCACTCTCCATGGGCAATATTTTCATTATTGTACAGATTGTTCATAAATGGTTATGTATTAAAAATGGGGCACCTATGAATGTGTTCACCCCTCAATTTAAAAAATGAATTAGGTGATTACATTAATGCAAGGAACCTTTTGAAATACATAGTTATGATTACGAGGAAAAAGATTTTGGAAATAATCTTTAATATATATGTGTGTGTGTTTGAAATTTTCCCTATATCAAATACAGTTCTAACTTGGGTAAAACAAACACTGATGAAACCCTGAATGTAAAATCAAACAATTTCTTTAAATGTAGTTTTATTAATGAATAATTGCATTTTAATAATACATTTGATTGAACTATCATTAATGACTTCACTGTTGCGATGTAAAGCCCACTTACCTGTATCGGTTTGAAAAGGTTGACTGGAAATCTGAAGGCAAGCGTATTTTGCTATCATATGAAAAGAAAAATGTAGAGCATATCAGCTTATTTGTAAAATATGCTTGCTGAATTAATTTTTGCAATATATTTGTAGTATTAAAAAAAGTATTACAGAAGTGTTTCACTATAATGTAATGTTCTTAAAATATGATGAAACATTATTGTTAAACTTTTATAAATAATTATTTGATAAAACATTGAAATTTCAATGTTGTATTCATAAAATGTTAAAAAAATATATCCTCGCTGCTTGGGTTGTGATGAGATGCTGAAAGTTTTGTTGACATGAAGTGGATTGAGCAATTATGTTGTGTAGGTTTCAGGTTTCCCTGGAGTGTTGGGGTGCATAGATGGCACTTTTATCCCTATAAGAACACCAGCAAAAAAAATAAAATCAACTTATGTGAACAGGCATGACCTTCCATCTATAACATTGCAAGGAATATGCAGTGCTAAGAAAGAATTTGTAGAGGTGTTTGTTGGACCCCCAAGCAAGGTGCATGACAGCAGGGTTTTTCAACTCTCCTTTGTCTCCAGTGAGCTCCCATCACTTTGTGAGAGTGAGTGGCATCTGTTAGGTGATGCAGCATATCCTCTGCGTGAATGGCTGGTTACGCCGTATAGAGATTATGGTAACCTGACTGAAGCTGAGAAGGTATTTAACAGAACCCATTCAGGTTGCCGCGTAACCATAAAAAATACATTTGGAATTCTGAAGCAGAGGTTTTGCCAGTTGATGAGTGTGGATGTTTGGACTGTAGACAGGGCAACAAAGCTTGTACTGTCCTGCACAATTTGTGCATTCGAGGGAATGACCTATGGAATGAAAGTGATACAGAAACTGTTGAGCATGATAATGTGTTCTTAGAGGATGTAAAGGGAGAAGCACAACTGAAAACAGCAGGCGAAGTGAAACGGAATAGAATAAGAGACAGTTTTCAGAACCTTGGAGAGTAATTTGTTTTTTGTGATACATCAGCTACTCTAATATATGTCAATAATGTTGTTTTGTACCCTTTTTATTTTGTCCTTTTCCTTCCTGATTGAAACACCATAAGTTCTCTGTTCATTTGAGCATACTTTAGTAGTATCATTTTGTATAGTATAGAGAAATAAGGAAGTGTAAGGCTATTGAAACTTGAAAATTTTATGTTTTCATTTTTGCATGTAATGATGTTTGTTTTGCAGTTGTTACTAGTGACTGCAATACACTTAGAAAAAAATGTTCACTTGCATATTCATCCCGTAACCGCGTGTTCAAATTATCATTCTGAGACTACGGTGAAGCTTTCCCAGTCCCTGCAATTAAAACCTTACTGACACTAAATAAATAACACTGGTGTTAAATGTTATATGTTATTTGCTTAAAGATATAAAAAATGATTAGAACAATTTTTTTATTAAAAAACCAAGTGGGGGTACATCACCATAATGTGCACAAATTAACTTTGACATGCCATTAGGGGAATAATATGCAAGATAAATCATTATCATAATACAGTATCACATTCACTAGTAACTACTGCAAAACTACAATGATTGCCTGAAAAAATAAAGTTATTAATTTTTCAAGATCCAAGTGCCTTACACTGCTAATAAATTTAAAGTACCTAATTAGGACATCATGACATATTTTTAATCTGTGCTGCTTTAAAATTGTATATAATGTAAAGAAGTGAGCAACTTTATTCAGTCATTGCATTATGTAACAAATAATGTTTTTTTCTACATTTGCTTTATTAAATATTTGCTATAGTCTGAATGGATTATGGAAATGCAACTAAGGCCAGTTTAACTTAAATCAACATGCACAGGACATACATTTTAAAATGCAAGGGAATGTGTAGGAATAATGTAAAAAAGAAAATTTTTTCTTATACCAGTTTTACACTTTAGCATATAATTTTGTGAATTAAACACACTGTTTTCTCATTTGTGATTTCTTGTATTATTTATGGTATTATATTATTATGAATGGTTATGCTTACATACTGTACATTATCACAAAAATCTGAAGGAAATATGTACATTATTAGTGTTAATTTATTTACCATAGTTGTATCTCAAGTACAATACACTAAAACTAAAGTGTAATAGGGAAATAGTAATAAATGACTGCTAAAAAAAATATTCTTAAAACAGGCCTAAACTTTATACAGTAGTAAAAAATACTGAAGGTAATGAATCAACTAACAGTAACAGTATTAATAAAATTAAGAAGATATTCCACAAAATCTACAGCCCACTGACGAAACTTGTAAAAAAAAAAAGTAAACAAACAATTATGGTACAAACTGGAAACACAAGCTTAGCCGCAATTATTTTTTGAATAGCTCTCTTAATAGATTAAGTTTTTCTTGGTGCCTCCGCTCTCTTGCTGCCTCTTTTAAGTTGTGAAGTTCAAGTAAAATTTGTTTGATGTCATTTGTTTTTTTGGAGACTTTCTCTTTTTTTGGGATGAGAAATGGTGATTGTGTGGATGATGTAGATGGTGATGAAATGCTGTGATATGTCTGTGTGGATGGAGGGGAGGGTGTGCTTTTCTGATTAATTACAAGTCGGTCAACGCCCTTTAGCACTTCTGGCTCTAACGAATCATCGAGTGCTGCTATGGCCCTAATTTCAGGTTCGAAAGCAACAATTTGGCGGCTACTTCCAGAAGTTGAGTTTTTCTTTATTGATGTCTTTTTTCGCCTCATGATAATTTTATACCTGTTTTCACATTGGGTTTCAGTTCTTTTTAAACCTAGTATATTGTGAATATCTTCTGATATTTGTTGCCTCATGTTTTTTTTGGTGCAAAATCTTTTCATGGGACCCACCTTATCTAAGTAGGTTGCATACTTGTCCAAAAGTAATTTAGGTTCGCTATCACTCCAATCTCCATCTGAAACAAATATCACAAAACAATTGAAACCTGTGTAATGGATAACATTTGATAGTGACGTGTTTCCAGTATACTATTTTAAGCCATATTATCAAATTCACTAGAGACTAATACCGGACAGCTCCAAGAAATTTGTGTGAAAACCTTGCGTTGTTGTCACGTCAGTCCGATAGATGGCAAACGGTATGCCCAGTATGAACAATGTATCTGTTAAATACATATGGTACCAACATTATGGCAACAAAAATAACTTTCTTTTCTCTTGGAAAAACCTTTTTTTAATCATAGTACAGATTTATGAGAGATATAAACCTCCAGTTCTTAAATTTTTTAAAAATTAAATTAATAATGTTTGACACTATATATATAAAATATGTTTTTAGTTACACCTCTTGCCGCTAGGTTATTTTTCACACTCTCTCCTCTAGGTTATTTTTCACACACTCGCCTGTGTTGTTAGTATAGAGCTGTCCGGTATTAGTCTCTAGTGTATTTGATATTATGCTGCTATTAAACTGTATAAAAATATAAGAACACCAGTTTTAAGTTTTTACATTAATTTTATAATTTGGGCCTGCATTTGGCATTATTTCTGTCTGTTAATTAACCCATTTCAAAGGCCTATAATATCTGTACCCCTGGACCTCTTAACAATCTTCTTTGTAATTCCCACTGTATTTCAACTTTATTGCCCTGACACAAGCCACAATTGTTTACTTGGCTTTTATTTTAAAAAGTAAATTTGACAATCAGATCATGCAGGTTAGATAAGTGCCGTAGCACCTAAGCTGAAATATCTCTAATAACTTGGCAGAAAGTTTTGTTTTTTGAAGGAACCAATAAAATACCAACAAAGAAACTTGTTTTTTTTTTTTTTTCATGAAAACTAATTTATGCCATTTTTCAGCTTTATGGTGACATAAACTGTACATAATCTACACTGTTTTCAATAACTGTAGTAGGAATTAAATGTCTACCTTGTGCCAATCATATGCTTTAATTTTGTAAACTTAAATTTATTTGCCCTGTAACACTGAAAGTGGGCCAACATTGCACCAGGGACACTTTTCCATTAGAATTGCATACATTTACCAAATTGGTGCAAAGAAGAACAGCTCTACTTTATATTATTACATAAAATGTAGGGGAGAGTGTTGTACCTATGGACAATTTTCAGAAAAAACATTTTTTCTACAAGTGTTTTTACAATACTTTAATTCTGATTACAGTACAATATTTGTTGGTTTTCATAGGTTAAAACATTATTTTCCCCAAAACTTATCTCTTAAAATTTTATTTTTTTCTAAGACAATCAAAAAAAGGTGCAATGTGTCCAAAGGTACATTATATACATGTACCTTTGGACATTTGTATTGTACCTTTGGACATAGCATTTTCAATTAGTATTCCCTAAATAAAAACTTTAAATGAATAACCTAATTTTACTTAAAGTAATCTAATGGTATTAACAGGTAAGTTAAGTTAAAAAAGTAAGGAATCTTTACAAAGATCACATGTTAGGCAATTAGTAGGTCAAAATATTAAACAATATCTTACTAACTTAATGTACATTAAGTGAACTAAAATCAACACTGAATGACAAGAGTGAAATTTGTCTTTCAGAACCTCCAACTGCAATAGGTTGGGGGAGTTTTTTTCTCTATATCACTTATTAGTTTTCTCTACTCTCTTTAGATATTTCACTTGATATTCTGAATTGTTAACGACATTACTTATTTCAGCCACAATAAAAAATCTTTTTCTTTCCCATTAATCTAACTAAGACAGTCTCCTGCTTTCACTGTGTTCTCTTCTAATGACCTTTCTTCTTTAATTTCTTCTTCTCTTACTGTGTCTTGCAGTAGACTTTTGAATGTTTCATTCTCTGAATCTGTATCTTGTTCAGTTACGCCGAAGTCATCTTCCGAACTTGAATAAGCCAATTTTCTTTTCACTTTTTTTTTATGGGTATGACTTCTGCCTTCTTTTCTTGTTGTTTGTTTGTTTTATTCTTGTTCTTTGTTTTGGATTTTTCTTCTTCAACTGCCAGTTTTTCTGGCGTGTCTGTCATGATCACAGATTTTCCTTTTTTCCATCCACCTGTTTTCTTGCGTGGCAAAGCCTTAGGAAATGGTCTGATCACATATGGAGATATTCTGGATTGTCCAGCTTCCACAACTTGATTGCCATTAGCTGCTCTTGAAGTTCCCACTGTTGAAGGTCCTGGCTGCACAGCAGAACTTGCATCTTCAGTGATTTCATATGGTCTATCCGTAACATTAGGGGGTAAATACTCTTCATCGCCAAAAATATTTTCATTCAGTGAGTGTATCCCAGTAACTTCAAAGGTTAGACTGTTTCTTCAGGCATTGCATTACTATTAACACTTAATTTTAATTTACATTGTTGCAAATAACTCTTAAGATAATCTGAATGTTATGAAAAAAATTGTGTTTTGCTTTATTGTACCTACCTTATTTTCATGCCATAATTTGATATTTTGGCTGCAAAAATAATAAAAACTTATGGGTTTACTGCTACAAAATTTAGGTATTAGTACTAAGTGGCAATAATTAAAATTAACACAGCGATTCTTCAATATCCATTTTTACATTATTTGTTTTTATATTTTTTTTTAATCCATGTAAAATCACTATATATGGCCTTAGGTTGTATGTTATTTTTAAAGAACAAACACTTGATAGGCTATATAAAATGATTTGTTATGTTTTAAGCTAAATGCCTCTTATTAATTTTATTACAGCCTAATTAATATTTATGCTGAGTTGTTGTACCTCTGGACACTGTCCTGAGGTACAACATCAGCAATGTCCAGAGGTACAAAACATGCACTAATTAAATAAAATGGCATCTTAACCAAGATTGAGGTTAGAAAACAGCTAAATTCATTGTATTGCTGAAAAGAGCACTTTTCAGATATTGTAATGGTATCTAGTTATAAGTATTAGTAAGAAAAATAAATTTACCAAAAATAAACAAAGACTGACTAAAAAACTTACTTTTAATGGTGTAAAACAAAGTTCTTCAAATAGCAGCAGGTTTCATTGTCTTATAAAAGTTTCCCTCCAACTAAAAGGTTGTCAATAGTACTACTACACATGAGTAGGGAGAAAAAGTTAAAATTCCCTCTCATTTAGGCTAAAATGAAATTGTCCAGAGGTACAACTGTCCAAAGGTACAACACTCTCCCCTACATTACGAATAAAAAAATTGCAAAATGCAACAATGTTATTACTCATTAGATGGAACATGAAAGATCTGGAACAACAACAATTCCACGGGCAGATATTTGCTTTGGTTTTCTTATAACTTCTAAAATATCGTCCATATCATACCAGAGTTCATCTTTTCTTTCAGGCCACTTCCATTTGTTTTTAGACTTGCACATTGCTCTCACTTCCATTTGTTTTTAGACTTGCACATTGCTCTCACTTCAGCGCCATTTGTGCCAACGCGCGTCACCACTTCTGGATACATTATATTCATATAACTTAACACAACATAGTCGTAAACAGTCATGTTTTCAATGCTGGTTGAAATATGCTGGCTTCCAACAGATGAATCGCTGCATACATCGTTCTCATGATTTAAAAGAACACAACTCTCTTAAGAATCACTGTCAGCACTGGAAACAACTTCTTCTGTCTGTATTTTTTTCCTCTTCTGTCGTTGCTGAGTTGTTGGTTGGGAATTCTTTTGACGGGCTAGCTGAACTTCTTCATACGACACACTTTTCCCCGCTTCAACAGGCAACTTTTTCTTTCTTGGGATACGGGCAATACCATCTGTAGAATTTTCACCACCCCTAGAATTTGTAGCAGCATGTCTTTTCTCTTCCAGGTAATCAACAAAGCACTGACTAATATTAGGTGACACTTCAGCATATGACTTCGCCTCAGGAATTAGAGCAAACACATTTTCTGACCCAAATGGAAATATTCCTGCTTTTCTGAAACCATACTTCAAATTGGCTGGGAGTGTTTCAGCTAGATGACCCATAAGCTTATAAAGGAGATGTGGAAATTCATCTTTTGGAACTGTGGTGCAGCGTCTGCCAGAGGGAGTTTTTTTCTAGTTGTCAAGAATGTGTCGTTATGCAATTTTCAAAGGTCTGAAAACACTGATATCAAGTGGCTGAGTGAGGTGTGTAGAATTTGGTGGCAAACAAATGAAAAAAATGTTGTTCTCTCTGCACAACTGCAACACACGTAGGTTCAAATGACTGCTTAAATTGTCTCTAACTAGCAATTTTCTTCCTTTTTTTTCATTATAGGCAGCATTAAGGTCTCAAACCAGTCCTGAAACGATTCGGTGTCAAACCATCCACTTTTGGTTCCATTGTATCTTGCATTTGAAGGCCCACCAATGGTCCATAGATCCCACATTTTTTCAGCTTTGTAGTTTACATGGGGGTGCCATATCACCAGATGCATTTCCGCAAAACATGATTGACGTGTTTGCTTTTGAAGAGTTACACAGCCTTTCTGGATATTTAATTCCACGTTTAGTCAAAACTTTTTTTGTACCTGGATCATCGACCATACACGTCTCATCGTAATTCCAAATATTCGTTGCTGGAATACCCTCTCTTTTTCCAGGTTATTGAAATACGGTTGAATTACATCTCTGCTGACAGATGCCCGCACAAGTTTTATATTGCTGCTGACTCTCTGAGTTAATTCAGCATGCCTTCGTAGAAATGCTGAAGCCCAGTCAACCCGAGGAAAGTTGTTCTTAAATTCTTTCACTTTTCGCCCTTGTCGATCCAGGTAGCTTTTAGCAATGCACTTGAGGTCAAACTTATCCACCGGAAAACTAAATTCACTAACAGCTTTAATGTGTTCAACAAAAGCAAGTTCTTCATAGACAGTGAAAACTTCTGGATGTCCCGGATTCTTCATATGTAAATCCTTCAATTTATAATTCAATGTTCGCTGTGGTATGTTATAGTGAGCAGCTGCTTGTAGCTGCGAAATCCTGCCAGTCCGAATACTGTTAAGTGCTTCTTCCAGTTTTTCATTTGTATAATTGTAATAAGGCCTTGCACCAACTTTTCTTTTGGGGTTTCTCCCCATTTTCCCATTGTAATTAAACCTGGAAACAACAAATAAGTGGATTACTTAATAACAGCATGTTGCTGTTACTGAAAAACAAATAACTCTTGTTTGGTTATGTTAAATTAATTTCTTAAAATAAATTTTTTATGAATCATACATGAATTTAGTAACTTCTTGACAATTTACAATTTATTAAATTGTTTTATTTCATAATATGTTTATCACAACAGTTAAAATTGGTATGTAACAAATTTAAAAAGTTTGAAATACTGTCCTTTGACAATTATAATTATCATCTTATATTTATAGGCCAAAATGGTTGGCACCATCTACAATAAAAACATTACAAAATGGCTACCTACGAAAAACGTGTAATGTAAAAACAACCCAGCCAATCTTTCCAAATGCTTCTGTTTGTGACTCCAGGTTGCCTCTATGGAATTTACTAACTTTTATTTTTAAATCTATGATAATGTCAGTGGTGCAAAGATAACCTCTAAAATAACCAATATTTGTTTTAATTGTTGCAAAAAATTTCCATACTGCCAGATTAAAAAAGTAATACATGTGATTGTTTAACAAACACTATAATATTAGACAGCACATTCATTTTTTAATTTATTTTTACATTGATATCAGCCAAACAGCAAAGTTTGCAGGTTTAACAAAACAAATGTATTTCTACATTTGAGGATTAAAAAATCTAAATGGCGGGAAACTTCCATGGATGTTACAACATTTAGGCCTCTCGGTACATTATTGTTGCCACTGTAGCATACGGCTTAGGCATACGTCGTTACAAAAAAATTATCTTGGCAGATTTCTCAGATGCAAGCGGCGCCTTCATTGTTTATGGCGGTTAGGACCGATCTATCTGGTGTTGTCGATGTGTACACACAGTACACAGGTTCACGGTACATCCCCTTTGAATGTTAGGAAACACGTTTTCTGATTAATTCGACGAGCTTCAACTAGAGTGGTACGTAAAGCTGTGTTGATAGTTCTCATATTGGAAGGAGGCTGATTGATGACAGGCAGACAAACAACTTTGGAAACATAAGTGTTATCCGCCGTTAAAACCTCGATAAAACCTCTCCAACTCAGTACATTTTGTATGTTGCAGTGCTTTGCCTACAGATTTTTCGAGTATGTGGCTGGCAATGGAGTTGAATCTATAAGTAAACCTACCATGTACTTAATATTTTCCAATCTGTTCGAATGGCCTATTCATGGTATAGTTTGCACTATGCTCTGTGACAATATCGTTGCAGCTGATATTTTTGAGACACTTTTCAATTTTTCCTCTGACCTTCATAGCTTATTTGCTCCTCCGGCGTGTAGACCGTTATTCCACCTAAGCAGTGGTACGTGTTGTAGCCATCCAAAGTTTCAACGTTGTGATCGGTGTTATCAAAGACATGCTGCACACAAACTTTTGTCTTCAACTACGAATTTCGGTGAATCCATGATGACCGAGGCCTCGTACTGTTGCAGTTGATAATATGACATGCAGAAGCCTTATTTATTAAGGAGATCAATTATCAACTTCGATCCACATTTGCGGTGGATGTAAATCCCGAGTGCCAGCTGCAGTTGCGATGTAAAACCAGAACGTCGGACGAGAGCTACAATAGAATGGGCTATTGCACTTCGTTGCACAAAATATCGTTGTCTACATTTTCCAGTGAATTTGGTGCAGCAAGTTTAACAATAAGTGCATGAAGAAGTGGAGAAATGTCTTGAACCGAATGGAGAAATTTACCAGCTGGTTGGTAAGAATCGTACTTATAATCGTGATTCTCAGTATCTTTTCTGAACATCTCTGCTGCACAGTTAACTATTGCTTTTTGCTGCCTTTCATTGAGGGAATCCGGATCAAGATACCAGTCTCCACAACTTATTCATACTGAAGCATTTATATAAGATCAAAGTTCAACGGCCTTGCTGCTGCAAAATGTGGATATCTTCTCCGAAACATTCCATCAACTTTCGATACAGAACTTCTCTTGTGAGACATCTGCTGCCTGCCAGATGAAGTATTTCAGTCGCTGTGAACTTTTTTTGGCGAACCTTTTATTTGCTCTATAATAAGTTGAAAGGCCGAGTCTATTTCTGCTCCTTTTGAAGGATTATCCGACTCATTGGCTGGGGTATTCCAAAACACATCTATACATTTTTTTTGTAACATTGTGCACCCACAGCAACTAGAGATTCAATATATTTCAATAGATGCTTGTTGCATCCTCTCGGATGTTCAGCTAAATCAAGAATCTTGTCCGTTACGTAGTTGGCTGTATCACGAAGCCTTCCTTGCGAAAATGATTCCATGGCTTTGCGAATATGAAGCACAAGTCACGAAAATTAAGTTCATTTTCCGTGGGAGCCGACTCGGAGAACCTCCCTGACGTACAAGGTGTTGTACCAGAAGATGTCGATGAAGTTTTTAGTTTTGGTGCTTTTCCGGCCGCCCTTTTGACTGTTGCTGTTAAGTACCAAGTAAACTGAAATTTGTAACAAGTAGTGACTATGTGTACGTTAATCACCACAACTAGCACTATACTAGTACATATCAGCTTCAGGTTAACCGCCTCCCAATTTGTAAATAATCGCCCTTGAAAAAGCCTTTTCAGAGATCCAGACAGCACAAAATGCCAAGTTTGTGGGTCAGTAAAAAGTAAACTGAAATTTGTAACAAGTTGAGACCGGGTGCTTTGGTCGGCTTGCCGTTCGTCGCTGCGCACTCTCTCTCACACGGCGCACATCACGCACGGGCGTGTTCGTTGCACACACATTTCCAGTAAATGTTGTTGGGACGTAACGGCCTGTGCGACCCAGAGGGAGCACCAGCGGCTGGCGTTAGAACATTCAAATTTGTAAACAATTTCGGATGGTTTCAATTATTGTTGGAAATTGAAATATGGAAGAAAATTTGAATCGGGGACTTGTTCCTACAAATCAAATTAATTTACTGTTTGTGTGAATGACGTAAACATATACTTAAGGTCTATGTATTTATGAATACCATAGTTACATTTCACGTGTTTATCTTCAATCTCATATCACACGTGCACTCTAAAGGACCATGTTCACAACAAAAAAACTAAGGGATGTATGGACGTATCAGTGGATGCATCGACATCCGTTGTGAGAATTCGGATACAGCTCAATTTTGGCCGCATACGTTACGATGCACTATCATTGGATCCCTTACCTAAGGGATCCCTTACCTAAGGGATCCATTAGGGCACTATTCGGATACAGCTACTGTTTCTTTCCGTTGAAACTCTATCCCTGATTGAGGTTAAAAATAGACTAGAAATGAAACCCACAAATTGTAATTCAATAACTACTGAAACTAACCTCTTTTCTAGTAGTATGTCATACAGTTCGTAATCTTATTTAATGGTAACATGAAAATATTCAATGATAATAATTTCTGCATTATGGTGATCGAAGTCAGCCCTACACCATCCTACTATTTGTACATTTGTGGTACGATAAAGGTAGCCTACCTATAACACCATCCCCGCTGTCCACTTGCAAAAGCTAGGAAACACAAGTGTTAGGTTCGGCCACGTGGCAGCAGGCAGTGGCGTGTCGAAAGAGGGACCCTGTGGGTTATTATCTCCCAGGGTGCCTATTACATGGATCAAGAACACACAGATGTGAGTTATGCAGTTTAATGAATATAGGCATTTAACATGGTGCTGCCTGGTACTTGGATGCGTTGGTGTCGAATTGCACGTGTGTGCCACTGGCGGCCCTGCAGTCACCCGTGATCTCGTGGTCGAGACCCGGTGTGATTCTAGTGGATGCAGGTGGCTTTGAAGATCTTCGGCTGGCGCCAGGCTAGTTTGTGAACTAACCAGAGGTGGCCGTGGGTGTTTAGTCCCTGCGTGGCCCACTAGAATCTGCGGCGGTGAATGGTTGAATGCAGGATCCCTACTTCTAATGTGAGCACTGGCCCTACACAGTATAGGGTACTAATTCCTGTTGTGGAAAATCAGTTATTAATAAAGAAAACAGTACTTGATTATTTTGACTTTAATTATGCATTGCACATCTCACGTGAATGGCTACACACATTACAAGGTTACAAAATGGTACGCTGATGTCAGACACACTAACGCTGTTTTACAATTACATAATACGGTTACTCTTTATGTTGCGACACTTGCTGACATTGGTCCCTACAACTGTTTCGTGGCCGAGGAAGGAGTTTGATTGGTTTGACACTACAAAAAAATTGCAAACTTAACAATAGTTTAAACACACACACTTGCATTGTCTTCAAACTAAGATTTACTACCTTTTCTCACTAGAAAAATTATCCTATTTTATTTTTGTGTGGCTGGTAGAGAAAACAAAATTGTTTAAAACCCTTTCAGACCTACTGGTCACAATTGTGTACATTAAAGTTACATCTTATCCATGAAAAATTATGTTGACATTAAAGCAATAAAAACTAGTTGTACACATTTGTAAACCCCACTCTATGGCTTGGGATCAGGGTGCTAACTCTTGTTAGAATTGTAGTTAAAAAAAATGTGTGGTGCTGCGGTCACTAGTAGTATTAATCTATGAGGTGTGTTTTAGGCGTTTTATTGTTTGTGTTACAACAGGTATGAAAATTTGGTAATAGTTATGAAATAATGAGGTTTCTAAAATTGTATAAATATTCTAGGTTAGGTTTCATTTGTTTACAAGTAAACACTTTTAGTTTATTAGTGCAAAATGATTAAATTTACAAATGGAAACATTGAAAATTCAGAAGAGCCTTTACCTGGTCCTTCTAGAATTGCATTGCACATATTAGACAGAATGGAAAGTGGTTTTCTGTCTGATGTATCACTCTCTAGTGAATTTCCGCCTGAAATATTTGCGCACCACATGGGTGCTGATGAAATTCCCACGACAGCCAAACAAGCCCCTGAAGCAGGACCTGCTTCGGAGGAATATGATTCTGCTGATGAAAGTGAAGCAACAACACCCCCAGTTGTTGAATTTCAACTTACAAAAAAAAAACTAACATTTTTGCCAGAAGTATGGGAAAGTCATTGAGTGATTAGCATGCAAATTGGGTTTTTAGTCTGTTATGTGAAATAAAAAGTAAAGTTGGTGTTGTCACAAAATATTTGTAAATAGTAGGGAATAGCTAACAAAGACAAATATTTTGCCATGCTCTTTTTTATATTTTACTGTTCTCTATTGTTCTGGACAAATATTTTACTGTTCTCTAGTGTTCTATTATATATTGAGTAATGCATTATTTGTGTGGAAAGTAATTGTTTTTGTGAAACTATCAAGTATAAATGCTTCACTACTTAACAAAGCCAGAAATCTGATGTACCCGTTTGTGTACATAAATTTTCTAAAATTAGGAATTAGCAAAATAAATTTTAATTTTGATAAATTATCTTAAAATGACATTTAATTACAGGAATGCACTAATTTATTTCTTTTTCTGAAAAATTACTTCAGATCTGAAAGGGTTAAGTAATTGACATCTATAAAGGTTTACATGTTCCACATGTACCATAATTACTAACAAATATGTTAAATTCTTGCAAATATAATACATGAATTATTTTAGTTATGAAAATAGTTATGAAACAGTCTTTATTTCACTCATGATCATTCAATGTACTAAATTAAAATAGAAAGTATTATGTACAACAGGATCAAAAAGTAAAGAGTGAATCAAGTTATAGATTGTAAAAATTGTAATTTCATGTTTTTCACTAAATATATTTTAAAATACCATACAAATTACTTACCGTTACTTTAATTAGTTTACCCCACAGTTGATGAGGTTAATGAAAAATAGATTCAAAATTAAAACCATTAATTTGTAATGATTACAAATTTAAATGTTTTAACACAAAAAAATTGCAGGATAAGAACCTAACCACATAAGAGCTCAAGCAACTAGTCCAATCAGTCATGCTACAGGACATGTGATTAACAAGACTTCAAGTAGACAAAGCCAAAATCAAGACATCATTAAAAGCAAAGCCTTTAACAAATTCTGCTGTAAAACGATTTAATTTCAAACCAAATATCTGCCATTATTATGCTGATGCTGTACAAGTCGTTCAAGATTTCCACGAAAACTTAATTGTAATTTTTTGATGTAATTATATCATTTAAATAAAACCAAAGTATACCATTGATATTATAAAATGTTAAAGCATATGAAATGAATTTTTAACAACACTGAATAAATTGCTAATGTCTTAGTTCTCAGAATCTAGGTGAAACTAATAGCAACTGAAAAATTGCCATTTCCTTGCCCTGTGAAGTGTAAACCCCCTCCCCAATCACTTCTGCCAATAGTTCACAAAAAATTACAAATATTGGCTTTTTCTGTTTACACTTGGTGTTACGCAACTTGATCAAAGTTGTATTTGTGTTAAGACTAGTGCAGCACCATAATACTAATCGAATGTAATTAGTATACACATATATAGACTAATTTGTATTTCCTTCTTTACTTTCTAAGTACCCATTATGATTTCTTATAATTCCAGTGGTTTCCATAATTTTTCAGAAATACTGTTCCCTTCATATTTCACATTTAAAACAATTGAGTCATTTTTGGAATGTGGCATATTTTAATACATTATCATGGCATGTATTCGTACTGTAGTCTCCTAACTTTGTACCTTAATATAATTGAAAAAGTTTAAATGTACAAATTATCGTGGTGTCTTTTTTAAACAGTTCCTTCACCAAGGAAACACAAATATTGTAAAGAAATGATGTTACTGTGTTTGGTAAATGATTTCATTTCGTGTCACATCATGCATGCGCGTTAGATATTTCATTTGTACACGAGTAAATAACATGAATGTCCAAATAATTGTCACTTCATGGTTAAACACAAGATTTGAAGTAACCATGTTTTAACTTATTTTTAAAATAAAAATGTGGAGTGGTGCTTTGTGGTATTATTAGATTACAGGGAAGGTGGCTGCATGATCGACATAACCAAATTGCTGACATAGCCAACTGTCTACAAGTTTTAATGTACACAAAAGTGGTAATGGCATGATTACATATTCTAAGGGAACACCATAAAATTGTGGTTTCAAACCCAAAATAAATTGTATACATATGAAAAACATATTGCATACACATGACTAAACAATTAACAGTTTTCAAGATGTACAAACTTATATGTACACAATGTGGAAATCAATTGAAACTGTAAAATCCTGGTAAAGTACATGAAATATTGCAACCACATTTTCAGACTTAATATCATGAGGTTCGAGTTGTATGGTTGTACCTATTCTTAAATACAATCTACTGTAATGCTATATAGAAAGTGTGCTTATTTTTGTATGTTATTTCAATACAATGAGTGGAGAAAAACCTACACTCCCTCCACTTCTGATTATTATAATAATTAGTAATTAGTGTATGCCAATTGGAAACATTATAAAGTCACAGTAATACCTATTAAAACATGCCACTTCATGAAGTATTTTAAAGCGGAAATTATTTTACATATTGTACAAAGTTCCATTTGAACTCTTTGCTCTCTCTTAAATTATGAGCAGGATAATTTCAGTTTACTTTGCACCTACTAAGCCAAACCTTTGAATAATCTGACTTGTATAAAACAATGCAGCTGTTCTAAATTACTCTCAGACTTCAGCCAACAATGTGAAATATGAATGTTAAGGCTCTGCCTGGAATACCAAGTTGATTTATTCCCTCAAAAAAGTAATAAGTAAACAAATCATCTCGACTAGCTAGCTTGAGCCTTTATGAAACTTGATTTGTCTTCCCTGGATGATGTACACAAAAAATGAATTTACATACATAGGTAGGTGACACCTCTTTCAATCTGTTGCTTTCACATTGCTGCACGGTGGAACCATGTGTAGGTGCTGAGATATTCCACCAGGAGAGGATGGGTATCAGAGGATTAAGGATGTAGGATAGAGTTATTTCTGTGTTAATTGCAACTCTACACAATCACAACCATATCAACTACAACCAAATCCATCAAAACAAATGATCAAAAGTAATAACAAATCACAATTTCATGCATCTACACCTCATTCATTTTACAAATCTACTGTGGTACATGCTCAATCATGCAGGCATACCACCATGCAATACAGCATATTCTCACAAAATATTTTTACAGGGGCCACTGTACAAAAAATTTATATCATGGTGTCCATGAATTAACACACGTGTATTTGGCATCTATTGGATCTGTTTCATGCTGCTTCTGGACCTGTATTGACTTAATTACATGATACTACTTGCACAATAAATCTGGAAAAAAAAAGAGGACATTAACATACACGAAACTTATGCCATAACATTTCATACTGCATACATAACTATATTAAGGAACTATATACACATTGAGTCTCATTTAAAAAGTTTTTTTTTTATTATGGCAGGTACCTGTAACTGCCAGTCACATCACAACGGGATCTTTTGTTTCAGCAGGCTCCCTAGCGTACTGCCAGTCACATCACAACATGGTCTTTTGTTTCAGCAGGCTCCCTAGCGTACTGCCTATCACATCACAACGGGCTCTTTTGTTGTGGCAGGTGCCCTATCTTACTGCCTTTCAAAGACCAACATAAGAGTTTTTGGACCCGTAGCCTCCTGGAACATGCAAGATCGGAACAAATTTTGCCATGAATTTTTTTCATCATAGATGACTTCTTCGTAGATCTTGCTTGGAGGAATGTCTAACTTTGTTAAGCAGCATAACTAGCTTGCTGTGTGCTTAAGCTAGTGGCCATCATCAACAAGTAGTAATTATAAGTATGCATTACAGATACCATAGCATTTGTATATTGATTTTCCTCAAGTAAAGGACTAATACCAGATATACCAATTTAAAATTTGCACCTCATTAATGGTGACTGAAAAGGCATCGAAAATAATTATTTGGAGCAAATTCTTTTCACGCTGCATATAAAAGGAAACAAAACTAATACTTATTCCATAATGCAATCATTTAATGGTTTTATCATTAAATCTCCTTGAATTTTTTTTTTAAAGATAAGGTTTGCAAAATAGTACCTAGTAATTTCTTCCTTTGTTCAACTTCTTATATGTCGACATTCATGCAAAACATAGACATTTTATTAGTTATAATTCAAGCCATGCTTGTAAGACAATGTTACAATAGGGTCCACAAAATATACCATACTTCTTATTACATTTAAAATCATTTAATGGCAACAAAAGAGGCGTCTGTTATTTAGCAGAAATGCTTTTGCTACTTGTGACAAAAATTAAAAAAAAACAAAACAATTGTTTGACTTATCATGACGTTTTCAGGATTTTCATTAAATTAAAAAAAAATTTACTATCTACAACATAAACAGGCAAACATACATTTCATATTTCGAATAGGAAATACATAGAAAAATACAGTATAGCTATGGCAACTTTGTTTCCATTAGGAAGTTTTGAAATTATATTATCAGCAAATACAAAAAAATATACTTATAATTGTTTTATACCATTATTTCATACATGGATTCTTCAAATATCCTTGTAGTCAAATTTGTTTAGATTCTGATGTTCGCAAAACATTTGCAATTTCTTCCTTTCTTTGCTTCTCTATAAATTAATCCCCACAAAAATTTGTTGAGCCTGGTATTTCATACATTTATTCTTAAATTCTCCTTGTGGTAACATTTGTTTAGAATGTGCTGTTCGTAAGACAGTAGCAATTTCTTCCTTTCTTTGCTTCATTATAAGTTTATGCACACAAAAAATTGTTGAACCTGGTGTCCCATACAGGGATTCTTGCAATCTCCTTGTGGTCAAATTTGTTTAGATTCTGATGTTCGCAAACGTTTGTAATTTCTACCTTTCTTTTCTTCTTTATAAATTAATTGTGTTTCAGTTAGATGCAAAGACTATTCATTAGGGCTGTGCGAATCCTCCATTTTCAGTTCAATTTGATTCCGAGTCGAATCCCTACCAACTATTTGATATTTGATTCCAATTTTGAATATTTTCTTTCATTTTTAAGTTTTATTATCACAATAATTTGCATTAAGTTTATATACTCATATTACTGAAGGATAAATAGTTTCACAAACAAAAGATTTGACAGTATTATTTTATTACATACAATTTACAGTTGGCAGTTGCAGAAATAATAATTAACTTGAATGTAAGAACTTCTTGAAATGCTATTTGTTACTTTCATTTACAACATTCACAGATTTATATAGGCCACACTGCTACAGTTTACATATGGAATAAAACACTTTGACATAATATTTATGGTAGGCTGTATATACTGTAAAACATCTTTCCTATAAAAGTTTACTATGTTATTGTATTTATATATTTTCTTTTCTTTTTTAAAATTAAAATTTTAAGTTTCACCATGTAATAAATGCTTTTCTACAGGTAATAATTATTCCAGATTGAAAAATATTGAAATTTTGTGATGCTGTCAAAAACAAATATGCAATTCAGTGTTAGATCAACTTTATAGAAATTAACAAAACAAATAATAAAAATAAATTATCAATCTCTGACTATGTTGTTAATTGTGAATATTAGAATAACAAAACTTAAGTTTAAGTTGATCAAAGCAAGAAATGTTTTATTAATTCATTTTGTACATTAATAGTATGATTCCATTATTTAATAGAAATTACATTATAAAGGACAATGAATATTCTAGTGAAACTTGTATCAAGAGAACCTTGTTAATAATTTTACTTTTAGACCTTTATAAGAGTCTCAGTTAATATAATTTATGGTAGAAATTCTTGTTTCACTCGCTAGCTCTTATATATGCGGTGAGTTTGAGACACTACACCCATAACCACTGAGTAAACCTAACTGATTTTACAGGTCATTCACAAGACAAAGGGATATCTTCAAATTGTGCAGTTGACGTCATATACCAGGGAAATGTATTATTATGTTGAGGGGACTCAGTTGTGTGTGGATAGCTCACCGTTGTTGACTGAATATTGCAGAATCCCGTACAATACTACCTTTAAATAGTACCATGACTAAATTGTGTTGATGACGGGGATATTGTAGACAACGTCAATACCAACACACATGGGGAATGCAGTATCCTCTGGAATCCACGTTGGTACAGACACAAGAACTTCCGTCGTATTTTTCCAGTTCCCCGATGATTTACACACGCAAATTTTTAATAAACTTCTTTATTAATGCAATGAGCCCCTAAACTGAAGAAACTCGTTTTCTTCTAAAGAAAACAAATTTATGTAGCAATTCAGCTTACTTCACAAAGTCATTCTGGTATAGACAAAAAATTAATAGCTGTACTTTTCCTTTGAAAAAAAAATCCTTTCTTCTTTTTTTTAAAACTTCCGCTGACCAAAGACAAATATGACTCGAATAATTCTATTGAATAAAAAAAATTTATTTTACGAAAGAAAAGAAGAAAAATATTCTATTTCCAAAGATAAATAAGTGAAATTATTCTAAATAAATATTGGCTCTCTTAGTATAAGCTCCACCGGACATATAATCAACCTTAACTAATTGATATTAAGCACACATTTGAAAATAAATATTTAACTAATTTAAATTCTATTAACCATATGAATATATGTAGGTTTATAATACATACATTGAAACAAATGATTTTACAAAAATAAGAATTACGTAGACCTACATGTTAAAGCTACTTATTCCTTTAACAAGAAGCTAAAAAACTAGGCCCAAGGCCTAATGCAAACATCCCTTTTTAATAAACAACTTAGGTGTGTCAAGTTCATTATCATCTTGTGTACCAACTTATATAAAAAATGGATAAGCTTAGTAAACATAAAACACTGTAAATAAAAGCCTGTATTAGAGATGGTGTTTACAAATTATGATGTAAAAATGTCAACTTCTCCACGAGTTCAGGCGCAATATTACCGGCTGTAGAAAACATTCGCTCACTTGGCACCGAAGTAGCGGGAATTGATAGAAATCTTTTGGCAACCACCAAAATGTATCTGAACCGGAATTGTTTTGCTTTCCACCATGCAAATGGATCAGTGTGTCTGCTGATGACAGGCTCATTGATGTACCTTGAAATGTCATCTGACTGTGAAGCTGTATCAAATTTGTTCCACACTGAGAACTGAGAAGATGATGATGGCTGAAGTGTATTTTGTGCCCCTGTTGTTTGTTCCTTATGGATGTCTTCAAAACTTGTATCAGACTCTATGAACAATTTTAGAGAATGTAGTCCTTTCTTCTTTTCATGGTCGTGTAACAAAATTGCTTGATACCTTGGATCTACAATCATTGAAACAACATATTCTTCTCGTAGTCAGGAAATTGTACAAGCATTGCCTTAAGCATGTTACATGCAAAGACAATGCCACTTCCTGCTTCAGCTCTTGAGATGAAAGTTTCTATCAAATCTTTAACGCCATCTATAATGGGGATAACCATAGAAATGGTGGTATTCTTTTCCCCACACAATTCATTAGTAGCTTCATAAATAGTGAACCCCCCTTTGTGCTTGTGCCATTGGGTAGTACCTTTATTTATAGTCCTGGAAGCCGCTTATAGCCACACAAATGTTCGTTGAAAAATCCAGAGGGCACAAGGGAGAAACGGAATGTCCAAATGGTGTTCCTCAAGTAAACCTTAGAGAACACTGTGGATCGTTAATATTAATAAAAAAAATTAACAACTAGATAAAAAAAATACAACATGGGTGATTGTGCCATATTCCCTTGTTTATTTGTTAAAGTTAGAATTTTAAAAGAACTATTTCTGTAGTTGGTATTTTCTGAATTTCGAACATATTATAACTTTACAATGTCAATACACAATAATATTAGACAGATTCAATTTACTAATTCAGGGGCCCCTCTAGAGAAAAAAAAACATAGACAGAGGTTAATAATAATTTTTTGCGTAGTCTTTTGTCTTATAATAAAACCTTCGTAAAATCAGTTCTGTTATTTTAACAATATTAAAAGTTCACCGAAGACTGGCCATGACGAGGGGGTCGGGAGAAATAAGAATGTACTGTACCACAAGCATGATCTGGACTTATTGCCGAAAATGTCGTTGAGATGCAATAGCTTCCCGGACACCGGAGAAGGCTGGCGATTTTCAGGGGCTCCGCGAAGTTGGAGCCGAACTCCAAGAGGTTGGGAGGGTGGTACTCCGGAGATTTGGAACCCGGAACTTTGGAACTTGGGACTTTGCACCCTCTGCAACCAAGAAATAGGTCACAGAGTTTAGAAAATGTAAAAAATTACAAGGGAGGATACAAAAGGGGATGGTCCGAGAATTATAGAGTTTGGAGCTTTTGTTTACACTCACCATTCTGCTGAGGGTGAATTCCGAAGAAAACGGTCCACGGGATGGCACTCGCGGACGCTGGTCGCGTAAGCGAACATAACTAGATTACTACGGTGATGTAAACAATAATAAAAAAACCAACTAGCTAACTAGAAAAAAGAGACGGGACTACTCCCGAAACTCTGGTAATCACATGCCTAGACTTTGTTGGAGCTCTCCGACAGCAAAGAAGAAAAACCGACGAATTGGCGGGAGCCAAGTCTCTAAGACGACCGTTCGCGACGAGAGCTCAAGAAAAACTCTCCTCAATTCCCTAAGTGGCACGAGGTAACATCGGCTAGTCCAGGGAAGCTGGGACTCGAGGGAAAGGGAAAATTAGCTGATTGGCCGAAGACGCCTTGGTGGGGGTCGCTCGAAGGGGCTAAAAGAAATTATAAAAAAAAGGGGGGGTAAGTTCTGTTGGTCGGGCGGTGCTGCTCTCTAGGTAGGTGACACGAGAAACTAAGGGTTAGCCGACGGCTCCGGGACGAGCGGGAAGCCTACTTACAGGCGTTCGGGGGTAATTTAGTTCAAAACAGTGCCACTAGATGGCACGGATGAGTCGTTTGGCGCTAGCAAATGGCCCCGAAGAGCCTGGCGGGGCGTGCCCAGGAGAAAACATGAAGGGGTGGGGGGGGGGGATGGGGAAACTGCACTGTCTGTGAGAAACGACGGCCGTTCGCGACGAGACGTTATGCTAACGTCTGGTGGGACATGAGCCGCGCATGACAAAAGGTGCACATGTCATGCTGCTACTCGGATCTGAGCTCGTCGTGAGAGATTGTCGATGGCAGCAGTTCCTGTCACGAGAGGGGATCAAAATGACAGACGGGAGGCGTGTGGCTAGGCGAGGAAAATTTGAAACGCCCTGCTGAGTTTAGCAGGCGTCGGCGAGAATGCTGGGGGGGGGGGCTTAGGCTTGGGAACTCGGCAGGGCCACTGCTATAACAAACTTTAGGTGAGAGTGTACACTGAGGGGGGGAAAATTAAATTGAGTCGCAAATTTAATACGTAAAATTCAGATTAAAAAAAATTGAAAATTTTTAAAAATAGGGCCGAAAATCTAAATTGGCGGCACAATAGGCGCTAATACATCCACCACACCTGCAATCAATCTCCATTCAAGAGCATTTAAATTATCCATTGAGCATGAAGAAGCAAGCTCAGCTGCAATTACTTCTTTCTGTTCCAAGAGACGTAAAAGCATTGCATATTCACTGTTTCAACGTGTTTCAACATCTTGAATGAGTTCATGTTATGGTTTCCCCATTTGTTTTTGAAGTGTGTGCAACCGCTGAGTGGCTTGTGAGCTACGCTTGTAATGGCCCACAATGCTGCGTGCTTTCTTGCAAACTGATTCCATGCCAGGAGTTTCCTTTTTTCCATCATTTACAGCTAATTGCAGGGTATGACCCAAACAATTGAATAACACCCAAAAAGTTTTTGATAGTGCAAGTTTAATGTTCTTTGCATTATCAGATAAGACATACACATGTACACCTTGGGGAATTTTCCACTTGTTTGAAATGTCCAATAATACATTGAAAATGGCAGCACCACTGTGTTCCCCAGAAAAATGAATGTTTCCCAATGTGTGATGTACAAGGACAAAGTCGCTAGTCAAGTAATGGCAAGTCAGTGACAAGTAGCTATCATTACTGTGAGATTTCCACACGTCTGTAGTGTATGAAATGGAGCCAACACCGTTTTTAAAATCATGTTGCATTTATTCTGTGACCTTCTTATCTGTATCTTCATACATTTGTGGAATTACAGTTCTTGAAAAGGTAGTGCGGTCAGGAATCGTGTACTGTGGCTCTACTAAATTCATCATTTCAACGAAACCTCTGTCATTAACCATACTGAATGGCTGAAGATCAATTGCAATCATTCTGCCAATACTTTTTGTGATGGAGACTGCACGGGTGTTGTCAACTGAATATTTATTACTTTTTGCAAACAATAATGGTAAAGTTTTTTGAGCCTTTTTTACTACTTGTGTTGCTTTTCCATCTGCATCTGCAAGAATTCTGAATATTGCTTTGTGTGTAACGTGTCGTTATTTTGAGTTCACGCCCACATGTATTACATTTTGATTTTAATTCCGACACTTTGCAACCGCCCTGCTGCTTAACTGCCGCAACAGTGCGATTAGCAACCTTTCCCCACACTCATGCCCCAAGGCCAACCAAAGGTAAATAGCTTATTCCCCGGGCAATGTGTGAGTACCATTATAAAAAACACAAAAATTAAGTGCAGTCATTATTTACTATCATGGCTACCAAGGATTACAACCCCCCACGTATACATTAAACACATAGTTATCCTATACAAATATATATATAAGACTATAGTTGAAAGATAATATAAAGTTTCTATCAGTCCTGTGCGCAGACTTTCCCTAAACTCGTTTGCTCGTGGGTGATACTGCAGTCCTCGTAATATTCAAACAAAAGTACGTGAACTGTCTCCATGCACTCCATTCAATTTAGTACTATGCGGGCCCGAGTGAAAGACAAGTTCATTAATGTTCATCCACTACAAAAGTATTTACCGGTCCTGAGTAAAGTCAAATTACGTTGCTAGTCACCATCTACTTCAGCAAAACGTATTTCACAGCCCCGAGCTTCGCCTATTCTGGCCATAACAAGTATGAGCGTCGACTCCTTACTTTGAGCATGTTGACTGGGGCCCCAGCTGGTGGTCAACGCGCCTCCGCGCCGCTGCCACTCCGCGGGCCGGATGGTCACACCGAACCATCCTGCTGCTGTCGTCTCCGGCTTGCAAGTCCCGTACCGCACACTCGCGCGCCACCGCTGAGCGCGTCACTCGGCTACGTCACCATCGAGCTTCTTCGGCCGTCCTCGGGTACACTCGTAACAACCAAACCCACACATCACTAGGCGGCCGTTGAGCAAACGGTTTCATTTTCTTAGTGTCCTCCTAATGCAATTAAATAAAATAAAAAAAAGGGAAAACCTAATAAACATAACTATGAATAATTAAATAACAATAACCAAAACAATAAATTATTAATTACAAAAACAGTTACCGGAAACGGTAACAACATTTCAAAATAGGTCCAAACACTGCTACGACTTTTCGTTGACGCCGGCTGTACACATGCCAAAGCATCTCTGTTGGCGGCAGCGGAACTCATTCTTCAGCACAGTAGGCTACCACAGAAAACAGTAGTTACTTTACTGCATAACCTTCGATGTTGTGTACAAGTAAGCAACCCCGAACATGAATGTGTGCGAGAACATATACGCAGACGCTTCAAATAAAATTATGTTAAGGCTATTACAACTACCACAAATTCTTCTAGACTGCTACGTGATCACGTTTACTAGTGTGCTGACTTGAGGTTATCTCAATTCAATATACAAATTTGGTAAATAATCTGCAAATGATATTAACACACAAGTACCAACAACATACAGCATATATATAATTTCAGTATTCTAAATAGCATCTACCCTGATAAATGGAAAATTGCCAAAGTTATTCCTGTACACAAAAAGGGCAAAACTTCTATTGTTTCAAATTATAGGCCTATATCCCTGTTAAATGGATTTGCCAAAATTTTTGACAAAATAATATTTAAACACTTAGCGTTTAATGTAAATAATAGATTGTCTGATTCACAGCATGGGTTCAGAACAGGTAAAACAACCCTGACAAACTTAGTCTCTTTTCTTAATCCTATTTATTCAGAAGTCATTACACGTGGTCAAGTAGATGTTTGTTACTTTGATTTAGCTAAAGCTTTCGACACTGTTAATCATCAAATACTACTAAGCAAATGTTCCAAAATTGGGCTAAGTGATAAATATTTATCATGGTTAACAAGCTATTTAAATAACAGAAACTTTTATGTTTCAGTACAGAATATAAGTTCAGATCTCCACCCAACTCCTTCTGGCGTCCCTCAAGGTGGCACACTATCTCCTTTACTTTTCAATATCTATATTGATGATATAATATCTGGATTAAAGAACTCAGTTGGCACTCTTTTTGCCGATGACTTAAAGATATATAGAAAAATCTCTTCATATCATGACAGCTATCTACTACAATGTGATATTACAGAAATTGCAAATTGGTGCACAAATAATTAGGTCAATCTAAACATGGAAAAAACTGCTATCATTACCTTCTATAGAAAAACCTACCCGTTGCAATATGAATACAAACTTGATAACTTACCTATTATAAAATCTCAATATGTCAAAGACCTAGGAATTTTACTGGATCAAAAACTATTTTTTCATCTTCACGTTGAAAACATTACTTCGGTATCTAACAAAATACTTGGTCTAATTAAATTTATCACCTATAACACCTCTAATATTGACTCTATTCTCTCCCTCTATACAGCTCTAATAAGATCAAAACTTGAATATGGTTCTATTATATGGAATACTGATATTGAAAAGCTTGACAGGATTCAATCTAAAGTATCTAAATATATTAACAAAAAATTAAATACCATCAATAACATAGATTTAAATTCCCTCCTTGGTTCATTATCAACTAGAAGAAAGATCTTAGATGCCATTTTTGTCTTCAATTGTTATTATGGTAATCTTATATGTCCTCACATATTTGATGTTACTGGCATTAAAATTCCTTCTTTTAATAGCCGTAACCCACCTTTTTTGTGCACACTTTTAAATACAAATGATATTATATATAGACTAGTTAACAATTTTAATATGTATGTTAATCACTTACAACCTACCAGAGAGAAAAAACTTGTTAAAAAAATTATTTTTTCGGCATCCAAAGATTAATTATCTTTAATACCAGATATATTAACTAATATTATACTAACTGTATTTATCTACATAATATTATACTCTCATGAAACATTTTTGTTATTTTAAGTAATTTTTAGAAGTTAAGCACTCATATGGATATTTGTATGTTATGTTTTCTTGTCTTTGTTTTTCTTATAATTTATTGTTTTGTTCTTATTTTTGTTCTGTTACTGTATTTGTTTTTATATTGTTCTTACATGTTGTGCCCACCGTTGGAGCCTTGTGCTGTTGGTGTGGCATGTAACAATTCAAATAAATAAAAAATAAATAAATATTAAAAAATGTCTCCCATAACAACCTAAGATATAATTTTATTTATACCAAAAAATATATAGTACTTAACTTTAAACATTATTTTTTATTTTTATTTAAATAACAAAACAATTGTCTGATTTTGTATTATTTAATTTCGTCAGACGCATGCCTGTTAGTTGGTGTTGCCCGAGTGCAGTAAGTGCAACCAGAGTATTGACAGAGAACAGATTAGAGTATTATTCTGTCATGTTGGTGTTCTGCTTTCATCCTACGAATCCAACATTCAAAATGGCAGCTCGGAAAAATATTTTCTTTGCGGGATGTTCCTTGCGTTCATATAGTTAAAAAATTTTGATTTGTATTCAAAGCCCTATTACCGGTAATTATGTGATACTGTAAGCGGCAAATTAACATTTTAATTGTCTTGAATAAATAAAATACGTACATTAAATTCTTGATGTGTATGTGTGATCATAACCTTAACTTTTTTCGAGCCTGTTTTTTTTTGGACTCAAAGCATTTCAAATCCATTAAAATTAATCGGGGCGTGTTCGGGTATTCATGGAACCGAACCAAAATCGAAAATTTCGGGTACCCGCACACCCCTACTATTCATATCACTTCTTGTTAACATTTCTACTCATTGAATGGCAACAAAGCAGATTTGATATATAATTACATAATGCTTTCCTGAAAAAATAAATGTTTAAAAATTTTGCAGAAATTCTGCAAACCCTTTCAAAACATACAAAATAAAAAGGCAAAGACATGTACACCAATTTATAATTATATATTTATTTTATTTCAAAATGTACACAAGCTACAAAAAAATACTGTGATATTACATACTAGAAAGAAAATAAAATGACATAAGCACCATTCTTATCATTTTATTACACATTGTACATACATACACTTAACTACAGTTTTGAGAATTTTTTTGGGAAAGAAAGGTTAAACATGCCGCCAGATACGCCAAGTAAAGTTTTTGAACTAAAAAAATATAGTTTCATAATTCTATTATTACATATAGGATTCTTGAAGCTCCTTGAGGTAATATTTTTTAATATTTTTTTCGTTGAATCACTTTCTTCTTTTTTTTTTTTCTTTTTCGCTTTGTTACATACTGAATTTCAGCCAAATTTTATAACGGAAAACTTGACATGAACGAATCAGTCTGAAGTATTAATTCAGACATTTCTGTTGGCAGAAATTGCAGCCATGTTCTTCTGGAGTGAATGTTGCCAAATATTTTATTAAAAAATGTAGTAAGGTTTTTGTGATTAATAATTCCTATATATACAGAAAACCACGAATATGAAGTCTTGAGCCTATATATTGACTGTTACTTATGCAAATTATGTTTTGCAGACATCCAGGAAGCGTGAAAAATATTTTTAAATTAAATGCTTCAGGAAGTGATAATTAACTCAGACCTTTGAGTTTGTATCAATAACACCCATGCTTGTTGTATGAGTGTTGCAAAATGTTAGTGAAAAATTTGCATACATACATAGATGCACGAAAAATAGCATCAAATTTCTTCCTAAGATATATCATTTAATGATGTTAAAACGTATGGATGACACCTTGCAGAAACATAATTTCACGTTACATACACATAGTACACACTTAAAACATAACTACAGTTTTGGGAAAATTTTGAGATGGAAAGGTTAAACATGCTGCCAAATATGCCAAGTAAAGTTTTTTAACTAAAAAAAATAGTTTCATTATTCTATTATTACATATAGGATTCTTGAAGCTCCTTGGGGTAATATTTATTTAATATTTGCTTTGTTGTATCAATTTCTTCTTTTTTTTTTCACTTTGTTACGTACTGAATTTCAGCCAAATTTTATAACGGGAAAACTTGCCATGAACGAATCAGTCTGAAGTATTTAATTCAGACATTTCAGTTGGCAGAAATTGCAGCTATGTTCTTCTGGAGTGAATGTTGCCAAATATTTAGTTAAATAAATTTAAGACTTCATTTCGTACAAATAACAGACCATTTTGTATAACTATTTCAAAATAATTGTTTATTGTTATTCAGTTAGATGCAAAGACTATTCATATCACTTCTTGTTAATTCGGTAATGTCCAACGCGTCAGTAATATTTTCCTTCGTTATCTCTTTAGTACTGAATCAAGCTGAATTTCAGAAAGACTGCAGAAATACGTATTGAAATTAATGCTTCTAACTGTAATAAGCCATGAAGAAATTTCAGTTGGTAGGAATCTCAGCCATGTTTTTGTGTGGCAGTTGTAAAAATTTTAGATTAAAATAGTTTGGAATGAATTATTGGTGCATAATTCATTTCAAATGTGCAAAAAATGATTACATACATACAACATACTATCCATGATGTATATGTGTGTGTATATACACACATACATATACACACATACATATACACACATACATATACACACACAATTTCACAACCTAAATGTTAGTGTTTCTTTCACATTTATCTTTTCCTGAAATTTGTGGAGTTTGGAAACTTAAATCTTGAAATGACATCCTTAAGGAATGAAAGTTATAATTATATCTGTTGCTATGAGTTGTAGCCACATGAAAGGGGACTATTGCAAATAGGTTAGTAAAATATTTGTACTTTTAGATGTGAAAGAAGTATCATAATTGATCTTGTTAACTTCCAAAGTAACTTTTTGACTACTTGAAAAGCATGTGCACTATCTCCTTAACTTAAAATTCTTACACAAAATATACTTATCCACAATACGGAAAATATACTTATCCACATTTGCCGATGTCATTCAATTCTTTGATTCCTAAATTTCCAGGGGACATGTTTCAGTTTCTGCTGGTTTCCATTTAGTAGCAATATCTTCATTCATGTTCATATACATTGTCAGCTAAAATTCATACACTGCGAACTGATCTCTTCTAATAAATGCTTTGTATAGTAAATAAAAATTTGCACGTCTATCTGAAAATCATAGTCACACTTTGTTTTACTTTTGCAAAACTTTTTTCAAACATGTTTTACTTACATGTTAATAAATAGCATCTAATGACTATTCAATATCGAACTCACGTAATGACAAGTTAAAACGTGTGAAACTTTCCATAAATTAATGTCTTGAACAATAAGCATTCAAAAAGTCTGCAAGAAATCTACATTTATTTTCACAAACACCATTTTATATAATCATACACATTGTATCCAAGCTACAAAAGAAATAATAACTTCTGACATAACATACTAATAACATAATGAAATGACAATGATATTATCACTGAATTTCACATTGTACCTACATACAACTTAACTACAGTTTTGGAAAATTATTTTTGGTAAGGAAAGGTTAAACATGCTGCCAGTCACATTACGCATAAACCTTTTGGTACTCATTATTGTTGTACAATTCTATTAAATTATTGAATGAAAGACGCTTGAAGCTCCTTGGGGTTAAATTTGTTTGACATTTGCTTCATTGCATCAATTTCTTCCTTTGGTTACTTTCTTATACATTGATTTTCAGCCAAAATTTAAAACTGATAACTTGAAATAAGTAATCCCATCAATTGGCAAAAATTGCAGACATGTTATTCTTGAGAGACAGTAGCAAAATATTTGTTTAAAAATGTTGTCAGTTTTTTGTGAGTAATTATTTGTATGTGTGCGGAAAACCACGAATACGAAGCCTTGCACCTGAATCTTGACTATTCCTTATGCAAATTATGTATTTCAGATGTCCATGAAGTCCAGGCACTTTATAAATAAATGCTTCAGTCAGTAATAAACTCAGATGTTTGAGTTGATATTGAAGGGTACTTGTTGCAGATCAGCAAATAACCTCCAACCAACGCATGGATGAACTATAAAAAGTACCCTCACAAAATATGTACCTGAAAACAAATGACAAAGTCCTAAGCTGGATTAGGAATGGCTACTAGAGGTGTGCTATTGTAGGTATAAGCAAAGTTAAATTTTATCTTTACGTCTTCTTTAATTACTATCCTTTCAACTGCAAATAGATACATTATAAACAGATACAAATAGTTTCTTTCACAAAATACATAGTTGAATAATTTTCATATAATACTGATAATACTGTATATTACTGATCCCTGTTACTGTAACATTCATAACTTGCACAAATTTATAAGCATAACATGAAACCATTATATTTTACATTATCAAGTCCCACAATCGGACTCTCGCAAAACAAAGCTAGCCAGCTGTGAATGTCAAAAAGAGAAAGAGTCAAATAGAAACATCACATTATGCCACAAACGGCCTAACTTGTTAACGTAGACCAGGCTCATATAGAACTGGTACAGCATGATACAGTTACTACCAAAAAAAAAGGGGAAAAGAATTGAAAAATTATTTAACCACCAAAACCATACGTACCACGAGACTACTCGACATGGTTACCCTACTGCAGAATACCAAATGTAATTTCCAAGTGGCAAGCCGAAACAAATAATTTAAAAAAAATTTCATTAAGCTACAAAACGCTCACCTGACGTTAAGAACAGGGCCACAACCTGTTGGTGCCCAAGCACACAAACCCAAGTTCCGCGAAGAAGCTTACCATGTCGAGAGCTCGCCAGCACCGTACCCCTAACTGACTTAAAGAGTTACAAAAGGAACTACATGCTGCTCAAATGCAAAGTGACCCGACACTGTCGGTGGCTACAGCTGAAAAGGCCTCGAGACCCAGTGCCGAAAATTCTCGAAAGCAGCGCCCCAGAAGGGGAACCGCGCAAGTGCAGTAAACCAGAAGGGTGGGGGATCAATTACCAATTGGAAGGAATCGTGACGTATCTAAAGGGGAAAGGAGGGGGAATGGGTAGAAGGGGTGACAACTACACCGCGCCGAAGTCAAGGTACATGACTTCATTACAATATGAATCACACCCATGCTTTCGTACGAGTGTTGCAAAATGTTAGTGAAGCAAACAAAAATAAGTTTACAAAATAGTGTAATCAGTTGACCAAAGACTTGCTAACTGTGAATATTTTCTAATGTAGGTATAGTAGCCAGCGGGAACTTCATAAACCGCTGTCTCATGAATTTCCCATTAATGTAAAAATGTTATTCCACAATACTAACATTTCTCTTAGGAATAAAGCACAATAATGTTTCATTTCATTACAGTTGTTGCAATAAAAATAAAAAAAAACATAATCCTTTTGCCTCCCCTACTTTCCAAAACAGACTGTATGTGTCTGTTGTATTGACTTTCCCTTTCATTTTACCACTTTCTTCCATTTTTTGTGTAATTTTAATGTGATTCAACTAAACATCAACCTTGAAGCATCATAAACATTTGATATTTTTGGAGTATGACAGTAATAAGGTGTGCAGTCTGAATTCATATGCTTGAGAAATATCAATGACGACTGATTACTTACAGTACACAAGAAGTAATTAATACGTGAAGTTTTGACTTTTGCACAAATTGCAGACATATTTGTATGTCAATTTGCTTATTTCTTCAAAGGTTTCATCGCAATCTCTTAGGCAGTAGTCAAAATGTACCCACCTACAGCATTTACCACACATAATCCACTTCCATTGATTTATATTTTCCCCTGTCCCACAGTACAGGCACAAATTGCTAACATCATTTGATTCTTGCAGTAGTTTGTTTACAATTGTACTTCGAAACAGAGTAGGGTTGAAAATCACATTAAATTTATTACATTTAAAAAAAATTGATGCATAATAAATTACAAATACACCACAACTCACTGCATCCTTTCGAAGTGGCATATCTGTGTCACTTCTTCGCACACACCATCCCGTGGTTTCTATTTTGCCAGGACACAGTGTATTTCTGTATTCGAGGAAATGTAAGAAATTTTCGAGTATTGATTCATTTCTGTTTTCCGGTAGTGTATCCAAATGCCATATTTCTCTGGTTTTCAAGTTTGCCACGACCAAGACCCAGTGAAAATCTTGTTAACAATAAGGCATGATCAAGATTTATTTTTAATGAAGGCATCCCAACTTTGACTTGTACAAATGATCCCATGATTGTGGAGTTTTAAGACACACATTCCCTTCAAAAATTGGTATGTATTCCAAAAGATTGAAGAGAGAAATGTTGTTTTCCTTGCAGTACTTGATAAATAATGCAATACCTGCATCCACAGCAGTTTGCGTTAGTTGAGGTTCTTTAAAGTAAGAGTAATAATCTCTACCTCGCACTCTGAAAGTTGAGGAGCAAATGTCCTGGAAGAAAGCGATGACGACATCAAAGTCATTTACGCAGTAATAATCAGTGTCAGTAAACAACCCATTTGCCAGCTTTTGGATGGGGATATTCTTTTTTTTTGTGTATGGGTGAGGGTCAGCTTCACTGTGTTATCAGATTGTGAAAAATTTCATATTTTCATTACGAGGTCTTCACGGAACTTTGCAGGGTTGAAATATTCATTCAGTGGTGCATTCTTGATTACTTGTTCCATGAAGTAAACAACATATACACCACAGTTATGACCATCCATCTGTGTGAGGTGATTGTTATCTCCATCCACTCCCCAATCTGCCATCGAAATCTTGTCAATAGTAAAAGTATTTCTTTGTTCCATCCAACTTTCAAATTATTCAAATACCAGCTGTGCAGGTGTTTTGTTATCATTTATGATACTGTTTTCTTTTCCTTGAGGATCGATAAATGTAAAAATTTTGTTCTCAAAATCTGCTGTTACAATTGTCCAATGCTTGTTGTCAACATTCCTTGGAATAATGCATTTTGTTGCAGTGCTCAACAATATTGTGTTTATATCAGCACCCGAATATAGCACTCCATCAATTAAAAATGCTCTCATCCAGTCAGCTGGTATGTACGCACATCCAATGATTTACATTCATGAAGCAATATTGCAGCACATGCGTCAATAGCACTACTAACCAACCACTCTTTTCCAAACAAGCTCTTGAAATCTTCCTCCATGAACATATTTCCCCCATACAACAGAATAGATTTTCCCATTCTTTCAGAATATTGCAATAATTTTGGGTCTGTCAATGTGTTTCCTGTATGTGTAGCAGTTTTACTTTCATTTTGATTTTCCTGTTTTACTTCACTTATTACAGGCTGTTGGAAGTATGTCTTCTGCTTCTTAGCCCTTTTCTTCCACACTTCCTGAACATTTGCACTGTCTGCATCATCTGGATCTGAAACTTCTGCTTTACACTCAGTTGTATGCAGTTTTCTTTTGTCACTGACTCTGTGTGGCCTCTTTCTTGGCAATGCTTTCTTAATTTCTGTTCGCAGCAATTTACAAATGGCTTCAACACGTTCCTTCAGCAATCTTACAAAACGTCCTGCTTTTAAATGCGTTGAGCCATGTAGGACGTTGCTCTTCAGATGAAAAAAACAGTTTTCAACATTCGCATTACTGTACCTTTGATAAAGTTGGGAAGGATTTGGGACCACATTGGAGTGAGCGGCATATACCTATACAGGAGATCTTCGACCAAAGCAGGCAAATAAAATTCATTAATTTGTCTACCACTGGCGATGACTTTTTTCTTCAATGGTTTTGTAAACACTCAGAAACTCCTTGCAAAAAGGGCTTTCCTGATACAATTTTCCATTGCTGTGATTATCATCTTCAAAGCTATCATTCGTTTCAACAGTTTCACTAACCAAATCTTATCATCTTCCAAGCTATCATTCGTTTCAACAGTTTCACTAACCAAATCTTCAAGGCATTCTTCTGCTTCAACATTTTCTGGGATACTTTGGAGGCAGCGTAATGAATTGTTAACACTCTCTGTCACATGACTGCTGGCAAGGACAGTAACAATATGAGAATTATTATTTTTTTGTTCTTCAAGGCTGTTGCAGCAAACAAGCATACAAATTACTCTCATTGCAAAGACTCTAGCTTTCTTTGAAGCATTATGCTTTTTCAGCCTCCTGGCTATTATGTGCACAAAGTGGCTGCAGCAAATATGTAATGTCACAATTGAACTCAAGACACTTGCCTTGTTGGCTTTGCATGCAGTGAATGCAACTTTCAAGTAACCTAAAAGTGAAAGTTCATTCCAAGCTAACATTACAGACTTCATAAGGGCAAAACTGATGTTTGTGACTATTTTACAGATGACAGGCCACGTGGTCATTTTGTTAATGACATGTTGCTTAAATATTAGTAAAAAATTGATATTGCTGCTGCTAAATGACTTGCTGAAAGGAACTCCACCATTGGTACAATAGTTCCATTAATGTTAACTACTCCTGCATAATAATAAATTGTACTTTTGGAGTCATCGGGATTCCTTACAACAGAACCTGTTGCATCAAGGTAATTGTATTGTTTTAAAATGTTCATCTGGTCATCTGAAAACATCAGGACACCAAGTGGAAGAGACATCTGTTGAATATATTTATGACTGATGTCATTTTGCTGCAGAAATTGTTCCAACAAATCATTTACGTCATTACTATCAAAATTATCACTTGCCAGGCCCTCACACATTATCTTTTTTACGACGTGCAAACTTTTTACATTCTGCAAGTTTCCTCGTTCAAGAATTTCTTTGTCCATGTCTGATATTGTTTTATACCAGAATGATGTGGGATGCTCTTCCTTGAGCTTTCCCATCCACACTTTTCGTTGCCAACCACGCACTTAACAGGTTCTTTTATCTTGGTGATCTCCCTGCTTCTTCCGAGATCTCACCGTTACCATGTAGTTCCTAGAAGTAACATTGTGAATGTCAATTCTGTACTTGTTCCTACATCCTGGATCTTCACAAAGTGCATATTCAACTGCTTTACCTTGTACTCTAATTTGTAACCCACAAAATTTGTAAACGCATGAAACTTTCAACTTGTACAAAAGGCCATCTTTCAAATAGCAGTGTATTTTTTTTTTTTTTTCCAGCTGAGATAGTTTAATGTTGTCCAAGATGAGGTAAAAGCATTGAAACAATTTTAAATCTTCCATAACAATTGGAAATGATTTTAAAACATTACGATGACACTGGAAATCTAACACTGGAAATCTAACATTTCATCCACTTTGCAGTCAAGTAGGTCATGCAATACATCAATTTTACACACTTCCTCAGGACACACTGCACTTAATAATTTTTCATTTTTCATCTCATCAGCACTGACACATTTGGTTTTCTGATCAACATGAATACTTCCTGGAATAGAAATATCTAAACTGTTGTCAAACTCCTCAAAACCTTGATTCAATGGAAAACCTTTTTCTTCAGAATGACAATTACTTTTTTTTAATACCTGTATTAACAGTGGCATCTGTACTGATATCATTAACTGGCAAACTGTTTGCCTGTTCAGGATAGCAAAATGTGTTACACAAAATGTCATTTTCAATTTCACTCTTCACCAGGGAGGTAACAATATCTCCCTTACATAAAATCCCAGTAGTACTTTTCTCTTCACATGTATCAAAATTTACACTAGCGATACAGGAATTGTGCTGTGTGTCACACAAAGTTACAATTTCATTTGGGACACACACACTTGCATCACAAACATAAGTGCAGAAAAGTTTCGCGACATGCTCCTTCAGACCATTTTTGTTCCTTCGCCATGAAACATACAACTTCAACATTTCTTTCTTATTAACGTACATACCAAGGTCAGAACACACGGAGGCCCATAACAAATTCTTATTGACACGTGTATTATCCACATCATCAACAGATTTCGCAAACTTTTAAATACTATTAGCGACACACTTGACACCACATTCATCACTGTAAATTTTTTTGTTACACAGGCTCATAAATATTGTTCGTACGTCTCCAGTGTTTCGCTGCCATCTCCTGTACAGGAGATATGCCAGACGACTTGATTTTTTGCCGTATAACTTTTTAGTTGCTTCTCCGAAAGGACCACATGTTCCACGGCTTAATTTATCCACAGCGCTTACACATGAATAATTCTGCTTCAAAATCTGTGCTAATTCCGCTGCTTCTACATCATGAATTGCTCCTCTTCCAATCCTACACCTCCACTCAACATTCATTATAAAGTGATATTAATGATACGTGATAATGAATACTTACATTGTCATATTACGATGGCCAACTAACTGCACACAAGTTAGTACATACACTCTTATCATTAGAGATTGAAATAAAAACCAACAATTTCTTTCAATGGTAGCTTTAACAAGATAGTTATAGGCAAACCACAAAATGTAAAACGAGCACGAAGTCATTGCGTTTAGATACTTCCTATCTGTCGTCACTTGGAAAAAAAATCTCCTTCACGAGTATTAAAGACATATAATATGAATAATTGTATTTTGGATTTAAATAACTAAATTATCACTGGTAAGACATGAATTGTATACTGAATTTTGTTTATTAAAGTATGTTTCATTTAATTCTTACTTAAAATATTCCATCCGATTTTTTTTTGCGATTTTTTTATGATTTCAAGAAAAGAAACTAAATCTTTAATATAAAGATCAAAAAACACAAAGTCGCAGTCACATCTCACACACTCCAAGAACACAAAATCTGCTTATCTCGGAGCTACCTGCTACTGATTATGTGGCTTTTCTTCACAGAGCGCAGGACCTCATGTCTTGTTCGCATCCTAAACCAGGATGCTTCAATATTAAGAACCATTCAAATATTCCATGATCACCATAAAGCACTTTAATGACTAAAAACACATTTTAAATCCAAAATCGCAACAAAAAATATCTAGTAAGGCCCCGCGGCATGAGGCTTCAGTAGGTGCGGAACCTGAAACAGGATTTTATGTTGCCAGCAGGCATTTGTTTAATTTGGGTTAATACACTGTCATTTTTGATCATCACTTACCTTAACACACAGTGTCTAAATATTCACACATATTTTGTGGGACCTAAATTAGTCTCTCACTTGACTTGGCCAGGGGTGCATTACGCCAGCGGAGTAAAAATCATGCTAAATGTTAAAAATTCAACAAAAATTGCATTTCAATACATAGACTACATTAAAAAAAAAAATACTGGGACTATACTTAGGTACACCCTCAAATCTAGTTTGATGGATATAGTGACTACTTAAAATTGCAATAACACCATAAACAGTGTGAAGCCTCAAATCAAATGACATACTCAGAGAAATAAACACATAACCTAATATTTGTATGTAAATATTCAAGGACCAGCACAAACACAGATGAGGCCACAAATAAAATGAAAATTATAAAACTAACCATATGATGACTATTGTGCTGTCTGGATCTCTGAACAAACCTGGCATTTTGTGCTGTCTGGATCTCTGAAAAAACCTGGCATTTTGTGCTGTCTGGATCTCTGAAAAAACCTGGCATTTTGTGCTGTCTGGATCTCTGAACAAACCTGGCATTTTGTGCTGTCTGGATCTCTGAACAAACCTGGCATTTTGTGCTGTCTGGATCTCTGAACAAACCTGGCATTTTGTGCTGTCTGGATCTCTGAACAAACCTGGCATTTTGTGCTGTCTGGATCTCTGAACAAACCTGGCATTTTGTGCTGTCTGGATCTCTGAACAAACCTGGCATTTTGTGCTGTCTGGATCTCTGAACAAACCTGGCATTTTGTGCTGTCTGGATCTCTGAACAAACCTGGCATTTTGTGCTGTCTGGATCTCTGAACAAACCTGGCATTTTGTGCTGTCTGGATCTCTGAACAAACCTGGCATTTTGTGCTGTCTGGATCTCTGAACAAACCTGGCATTTTGTGCTGTCTGGATCTCTGAACAAACCTGGCATTTTGTGCTGTCTGGATCTCTGAACAAACCTGGCATTTTGTGCTGTCTGGATCTCTGAACAAACCTGGCATTTTGTGCTGTCTGGATCTCTGAACAAACCTGGCATTTTGTGCTGTCTGGATCTCTGAACAAACCTGGCATTTTGTGCTGTCTGGATCTCTGAACAAACCTGGCATTTTGTGCTGTCTGGATCTCTGAACAAACCTGGCATTTTGTGCTGTCTGGATCTCTGAACAAACCTGGCATTTTGTGCTGTCTGGATCTCTGAACAAACCTGGCATTTTGTGCTGTCTGGATCTCTGAACAAACCTGGCATTTTGTGCTGTCTGGATCTCTGAACAAACCTGGCATTTTGTGCTGTCTGGATCTCTGAACAAACCTGGCATTTTGTGCTGTCTGGATCTCTGAACAAACCTGGCATTTTGTGCTGTCTGGATCTCTGAACAAACCTGGCATTTTGTGCTGTCTGGATCTCTGAACAAACCTGGCATTTTGTGCTGTCTGGATCTCTGAACAAACCTGGCATTTTGTGCTGTCTGGATCTCTGAACAAACCTGGCATTTTGTGCTGTCTGGATCTCTGAACAAACCTGGCATTTTGTGCTGTCTGGATCTCTGAACAAACCTGGCATTTTGTGCTGTCTGGATCTCTGAACAAACCTGGCATTTTGTGCTGTCTGGATCTCTGAACAAACCTGGCATTTTGTGCTGTCTGGATCTCTGAACAAACCTGGCATTTTGTGCTGTCTGGATCTCTGAACAAACCTGGCATTTTGTGCTGTCTGGATCTCTGAACAAACCTGGCATTTTGTGCTGTCTGGATCTCTGAACAAACCTGGCATTTTGTGCTGTCTGGATCTCTGAACAAACCTGGCATTTTGTGCTGTCTGGATCTCTGAACAAACCTGGCATTTTGTGCTGTCTGGATCTCTGAACAAACCTGGCATTTTGTGCTGTCTGGATCTCTGAACAAACCTGGCATTTTGTGCTGTCTGGATCTCTGAACAAACCTGGCATTTTGTGCTGTCTGGATCTCTGAACAAACCTGGCATTTTGTGCTGTCTGGATCTCTGAACAAACCTGGCATTTTGTGCTGTCTGGATCTCTGAACAAACCTGGCATTTTGTGCTGTCTGGATCTCTGAACAAACCTGGCATTTTGTGCTGTCTGGATCTCTGAACAAACCTGGCATTTTGTGCTGTCTGGATCTCTGAACAAACCTGGCATTTTGTGCTGTCTGGATCTCTGAACAAACCTGGCATTTTGTGCTGTCTGGATCTCTGAACAAACCTGGCATTTTGTGCTGTCTGGATCTCTGAACAAACCTGGCATTTTGTGCTGTCTGGATCTCTGAACAAACCTGGCATTTTGTGCTGTCTGGATCTCTGAACAAACCTGGCATTTTGTGCTGTCTGGATCTCTGAACAAACCTGGCATTTTGTGCTGTCTGGATCTCTGAACAAACCTGGCATTTTGTGCTGTCTGGATCTCTGAACAAACCTGGCATTTTGTGCTGTCTGGATCTCTGAACAAACCTGGCATTTTGTGCTGTCTGGATCTCTGAACAAACCTGGCATTTTGTGCTGTCTGGATCTCTGAACAAACCTGGCATTTTGTGCTGTCTGGATCTCTGAACAAACCTGGCATTTTGTGCTGTCTGGATCTCTGAACAAACCTGGCATTTTGTGCTGTCTGGATCTCTGAACAAACCTGGCATTTTGTGCTGTCTGGATCTCTGAACAAACCTGGCATTTTGTGCTGTCTGGATCTCTGAACAAACCTGGCATTTTGTGCTGTCTGGATCTCTGAACAAACCTGGCATTTTGTGCTGTCTGGATCTCTGAACAAACCTGGCATTTTGTGCTGTCTGGATCTCTGAACAAACCTGGCATTTTGTGCTGTCTGGATCTCTGAACAAACCTGGCATTTTGTGCTGTCTGGATCTCTGAACAAACCTGGCATTTTGTGCTGTCTGGATCTCTGAACAAACCTGGCATTTTGTGCTGTCTGGATCTCTGAACAAACCTGGCATTTTGTGCTGTCTGGATCTCTGAACAAACCTGGCATTTTGTGCTGTCTGGATCTCTGAACAAACCTGGCATTTTGTGCTGTCTGGATCTCTGAACAAACCTGGCATTTTGTGCTGTCTGGATCTCTGAACAAACCTGGCATTTTGTGCTGTCTGGATCTCTGAACAAACCTGGCATTTTGTGCTGTCTGGATCTCTGAACAAACCTGGCATTTTGTGCTGTCTGGATCTCTGAACAAACCTGGCATTTTGTGCTGTCTGGATCTCTGAACAAACCTGGCATTTTGTGCTGTCTGGATCTCTGAACAAACCTGGCATTTTGTGCTGTCTGGATCTCTGAACAAACCTGGCATTTTGTGCTGTCTGGATCTCTGAAAAGAATTTTCAGGGGCGATTATTTACAAATTGGGAGGCGGTCAACCTGAAGCTGATTTGTACTATTATATTGCTAGTTGTGGTGATTAACATACTCATAGTCACTACTTGTTACAAATTTCAGTTTACTTCTTACTGACCCACAAACTTGGCATTTTGTGCTGTCTGGAGCTCTGAAAAGGCATTTTCAAGGGCGATTATTTACAAATTGGGAGGCAGTCAACTTGAAGCTGATTTGTCCTAGTATAGTTATAGTGGTGGTGATTAACGTACACACAGTCACTACTTGTTACAAATTTCAGTTTACTTTTTACTGACCCACAAACATGCCTTATTTTAAACTGTTTGAACTCTCAAAAGACATTTTAAAGGTGATTTAGTAATTATTTGTTAAATTTTTTATGCTCATCTATATATTCCTGAAGGATTCATAAATATCCAAAATGTTCCACTTTTATAGTTTACACTTAAAACAGAATACATACCTGCGTAATATTGATGCTGATATGCTAAATTGCACATTAACCATTTGTTCTTTTAACCCTTTCACTGCTGTATGTTCAACAGTATTACAAAATGTATAGTGCTACTAGCTGTATTAATAGATATTCATTCCCTGTGCTGAATACTTTTTTTTGCTGATGTTGTTGCAAGTGTTATAGACCACTTTTACAAATATATCATTACTTATTTTTCATAACACACTTTTTAGTTAGAAAATTTTGTTGCATAATAATTTTTTTTTTAATAATTTGATATACAGATATTCTACTAATTTTATTATTTTCACACCTCAACATGAATTATGAACCTGACATTATTATTGATATATTATACTGGATTCATTATTCTAATATTTCTTAGACACTATATTGGTATAAAAATTTTATAATACTACATAATTTGAATACTACATAATTAGATCACTACATTATTGCAAAAATGCGAAATAACCCTCATTTTAGGTTAGAAATGTTCACATTGAAATCGCTTATTGTTTTATCACATTGATGATACGTCTATTATATAGTAAACTAGTTATTTTTTTGTATTGAATCAACACTTGTATTGCACATCTGGTTTTTGAATATTATTGCAAACACACACTTGTTTTGTGCGAACACTGTATCATTTTTACAGAGTTTCCTATAAAAACTTCATAAATTATTTTTGGTGTGATAATCCTTGAAGCATGGGACGACACACAGTGCGACATCAAAGTCTCTGCATGAATATCTTGTTTCTCTGCAAATTTTGTGTTTAGTACACACAACACATTTTCGTGTATGAAACTTTTTCATGGCAGTAGGAAAATGTCTCTGTGATAAGCGCAGGGGAGTGTCTTCATCTGATCTCCTCCCACCCCCTCCAGACTTTTTTCTTTGTTTCATAAATTTTTTCAAAAGTTCTCTGATAAGCATTAGATGAAATGTAGCAAGAGGTAGTTTTGTCCCGGTAACAGTTGAGTGAAGAGCATGGGCATTCAGAACTGCCAAATCTAATACATGGAAAAAAAGTTTTTTATACCATTTCACAGTTTTTCTCACCATTTCACAGTTTTTCTCACTGATTCAATGGAGCTAATTACCATGTCAGTTCGATCTACTGATCCCATACTCCTATTATAGTCCAGAACACACGTAGGTTTCAATATTTTATGTCCACTTTTCTGTCTTTTCACTTTCTGGCAGGTGCTCAGCATCCATACTTCACGCTTGTCACACCACTTCATAGCCAATAACTCACCTGATGACCTGAAGGAAATTTCTCCTTTATCCAACTTGTCGATTTTTGGCATATTTTTGTGATTTTTTCGCATTGTACCACAGGCATTTGTTGAACGTGTATGGAGCAAATGGAAAAGGCTGGGACTTGAATACCAGTTGTCCAGGAATACAGCGTGACCTTTGTAGAGATAAGGTTTCAACAAAGTGATCACAATGTCTCCAGACTTTCCCAAACCTAAATCGTCAATGTCACTTTTTGCACCAGTGTACACTACAAAGTGAAGAACGTATCCTGTCTTACAATCGCATAAAACAAATGTTTTGATACCAAATATGCTTCTCTTCGATGTTATGTATTGCTTGAACATCAAAGGTCCTTTGAAAAGGAGCAAGCTCTCGTCAATACACAATTTACAGAAAAGCACAAATGAATATCGAAAAGCATTTCGAATTCTGTCTACAATACCTCGAATTTTGAAAAGTCTTATCTCCAACATTATCCACACTGTTGTCACAGAAATGAAGAATTCACAGTAAAAGTAAAAATCTGTCTCTTGACATGATGTCTCCAAACACTGGTGTTCGCAAAAGAGCATCTTTTGACCAATATTCACTTAGTTTGTTTTTTCACACGTGTCATCAGCAAAAAAACTGCCAGGAAGCAAAATTATTCTTCAAAATTTGTGTCCTTCCATTGCTTGATACGAGAATGGGACTGCAAAATTAGTGGAAGATTTTCAACAGCATAAATATAATACCTGTTACATTGTTCGGCTACGAATGTCATCAATAAAACATTAAATAACACTAGAATAATGTCTATTATAGAACTTTGATTATTTACATTTGCATTACATCCTGAATGTGCATTATTGAAGGGATGGTTTGTAGGAGACATTATTAGAAGACCATTCTTACGTGTCTTCTATTCTTTTCTTGGTAGGGTTTTCATTATCTTCGTTATCGCTGCTATCACTCTGAGTCTGATGACTCTTCAACAAATCTTATTCTTGAAGGACTGCGAGTAGTCCCAGCCGACGAAGATGGCTGGGGAGATTTCTCCCTGTGGTGTGAAGCATACCCATCATCTGAATCACTAGATGAAAACATTTCTTCTTCACTGTTGCTCCTTGTGAGGATCAACTCCAGTGCTTACTTGTCAGTGATAAATTGTTGTCTCTTCATAATTTGTATATACAAATTACCTGTTAGTCTTGAAAAAGCTAGCCTGTTCCTGTTGTGAACACACGTGTGATATTACACTGCACAACTGTTCTGATATTCCCTCCCACCCTCTTTGCCAAGCTAACTGTAAACCCCCCCCCCTTTTTAAGCCCAAAAAAAAAAAACCGAGCCACACCAGCAAGGCTCAAGAAAAATGTTATGAGCAGAATATTCCAATTTCAAAGGCAGGAATGGTGAGTGTCGTGAAGTGGCAGTTATACTGTTTATGAAAGCCATTGGATGGGGTGGGCAACTATCTTATCTTAACTGTCTATAACTTATCTCTATTACCGGGAGTAGCAGAGAATGTGTCAAGTGTGCTGTCGGCGGGGTGTCTGGCGGCCGCTGTGGAGCGAACTTGGCAGGCTATTTATAGATAGATGAAGAAAGAGGGACTGAATGAGATATCTCGTCCTTCGCACTGGTGGTACATAAAGTAAAAGACGAGTTATCTCGTCAATAGCACTGACAGCCAATAATAAAACAAACGAGATATCTTGTCCACAGCAGTGAAAGGGTTAAGGTTAAGTACATCTTCATTTGTACATTTTGTTTTTCTTTTTATAATCCCTTTAACTTAGCGATTATTATTTAATTCTTTTATAAATTACTAACTTCAGAGTACATTAAGCACCTTTTCACTAATCACACATAATACGAAGGTCAGATAACCTACTACTTATTACATTTAATTGGTTTGTTTTATGCCGTTATTGCACTACATCTTTTTGCTGTCTTGCCAAATAATTATTGTACGGCACTATAATTATAGTACGCGTGTCCTTCTGAAGCTGGGATTCGAAGCTAACTTCACCTCAGTCTCTCATGGCGGGAAGTACGATGTCTCTAAGCACGTGCGTACTAAAAAAAACACGAAGATAACAGTGAATGTGTGCAGACAAACCGTAAGTTAGACTTTTTTGTTAAAGATACTGGTAGTGAAAGTGTGACTCATGCCAAATGTCTATTCACTACATTTATTACAGAACATAACCTACCTTTTAATTGTGCCGATCATGTGGGACCTTTATTCAGGAAAATGTTCCCGGACAACAGTATAGTGAAGCAGTATGGCTGTGCCAGGACAAAAACGGCGTTAATTGTTAATGTACTGGGTGACTTGGAAAAGGAAAAACTTGTTGTGGCTTTGAAAAATACTACATTTTCTATTGCTACAGATGGTAGTAATCAAAATGACGCTCAAAGTTGTATCCTATTGTAGTGACGTTCTATAATAATGAAACACACAAAGTAGAAAGTTGCTTGCTGGGTGCACCTTCTTTAGTAGGTGACTCTACTGGACACACTATTGGCAATCTTTTGATATCTGAAATGAATCTGAAATGAAATCGTGTGAAATTCCATTGTCAAATTGTGTAGCTTTGAGTACGGACAATGCGCCGGTTATGATAGGGCAGAAGAGTGGAGTGGCAGCTGTTCTAACAACAGAAATAGAAAATTTGGTAGTGATAGGGTGTCCTTGTCATTTAATAAATTTGTCAGGAGAGAAAGGAGCTGCATGCCTTCCAGTTAACATTGACGAGTACTTAGTTGATATATATTACTATCTTGAAAAAAGTGTGAAGCGAAAGGAAAAGTTACATGAATTTCAGCAGTTGCATAACACAGAAAATAGAAAAGTTCTCAAACACATTTGCACGCACTGGCTTTCATTAGGGAGGTGTCTGGCAAGATTATTGCAGCAGTGGCAACTACTCACAAGTCTGTTCATGACTGAAGTAAATTCTAAGAAGTCTTCTGGAAGTACTTTAGATACGTTCACAATTCCGAAACTGAAGCTCACAAACAGCCCAAAAAATTATTTTCTCACTTGCAAGGATGAGGGTTCCAGGTCTGTTTCAAGCAAAAAATGTGGTCAAAGTAAATTGGTTAATCCTGTTCTGAAACGAAACCATGTTTGTATACAAAATTAAAGTACATATAATTTACTACAAAAAAGTTCTAATCAATGTTTCTCTAGGATCTATAGTTTTCGAGCTGCAGGGAATATAAAATCCGAATTATTAAACAATTGCGTTTGAATTATACAAAATTAATTTTTAATGTTAAATTTAGTGGGTTCAGACTGAATATTAAATGTATGTACAACATCTAAGTGAAGTAGTGGATACTTTTTTACCGTCTGAAGAGGTCCAGAGGCTCAAATCGGCTCCCTCTGCCACAGAAGTAGGCCACCTAGGTGTTATGGAACTTCAGACCTTTGATCATCGGACAAACAATGCATTACGCAGATTACTGTTCTTGACTTGAACAGTCTCAATCCTATTCCAGCCGACATATTTGCACCAACTTTGCAAGATATGCTGTGGATGTGTCTCCACTCAGTGCAACCCACTCCAGAACTGCCCGCAATACCGGAATGGAAGGGATTTATGCAGTTTGTCAGTAATACAATTAAGGTCGAAAGAAGAGCAGTAACTTTCCTGCCATTCATTAATTCACCACCAAGTGACTACAACACAGTGTACACAGCACTACAGTATGCTTCCAATGATAGCTAGCATCAAGGTGCCACGATTTGTTTTGCTACTTTCGACCAACCATTGTATATAATGGCACGAGAAATCCAGTCAGGTATTATTTGTGTGAGATTGGGAGTATTTCATACACTCATGTCCTTCATGGGGTGCATTGGTCACACAATGGCAGGGTCTGGACTTAGAGAAGTGTTAAGCCTAGTTTATGCTCCAAATTCAGATGGCAAGATCTTAACTGGGCGTGCTTACAGCAGAGCCGTTCGGGGACATTTACTGTTCAAGCGGTTTTAGCTCGAATCATTCTGGAAGAAGCCAGTATTTCAGAAGAAGAAAAGAAAGAGATTATCAGCATTTTGATCAATGTGGAAGATCTTACTGTACAAAAGGTTGAGGGTAATTCTTGCTTAGCGTCAATTTAAAATAAATTCAAGAATGAGCTAGAGTGTGTCAAGAAAAACGGTCCTACTGCTGCTTTGTGGGTGCAGTATTTTAACATTAATGAAAAAGTTCATAGATTCTGAGCGCCATGGTGATTGGAATGGCCACTTGTCCTGTGTTCAGAGCATGATACCATTCTTCCATGCAAGTGGTCATTTTCAATATGCAAAATGTGCCCACCTCTATGTGCAAGACATGCTAGCACTGAAAACTAGCCACCAAAATGTGTTAGGATTTTGCAGATAAGGGTTATTTCACTATAAATCGAACTGCTTCACATTGGGCAGGGGTTTGGTCAGACATGACCATAGAGCAGACACTAATGCGCTTCTTTAAAAGCTCAGCTGGTATGACACGAGGAAGAGGAATAACCGATTCTGTTCTAGCGAAGTGGGTCGCTGGGTCCCCTGGAGCAACCACCATCTGCTTGTCATTAGAGGAGTTTGCTGGCATGACTTTTTCAAGTAGGGAGCAGCATGCTGATTTCTGGGAATCACGGCAAAATAGGGCTGGACAAGACAGGGCAAAGATTTATGACTGGTTCAATGACCATCATCCTTTTCCAAAAATTAATTCACTTATATCTCTATCGACAGGGATAATCGGAAACTCAAAGATAAATAGTCATCAAGCCACAGAAATCGGTACTGGTACCATGAAAAGTTTGGTAGGCTGTAATTTTGGTGACATAAAACAGTCTAAAAAGAATGTTGTGTTGTCATTGGCTAATATGAGCAATGCAATTAAAGTTAATTGTGACAAAGTGACTGTAGACCCTTTGACAATTTTCCAAAGAATTGCCATTACAAAAAAAGAGTGATGAAGATATTGCACAGCTTATGGAATTTGAATTATCTCCATTCCCATTGGCACTCTTTAATGAAGGGGGAATGAGAAAAGGAAAGAAGTCTTATTTTTATGATGCTTTTCCAGAGGATTTTTATGCAACTCATGATCTAAGAAAGACCACTAATGTAGTAGATGGAGGCTTCCTCCTTCCTCGCATGAATTGGAATTCGGGTACCAAGATTTCTGTTCTTTGTGATCAATACATAGCCTATGTACTGAAGTATTATGGTGAAAACTGTACTGTGGTTTTCAATGGTTATGGTGACATCAACAGTACAAAGCAAGCAGAGGAAAAGAGAAGAAGCCTCACAAAAACCTCATGTGATATTATTTTTAATGAAAACATGAATGTCACTGTTCAACAAGAGCATTTTCTTGCAAACGAAAAGAACAAAACCAGACTCATAAAACTTATCAGTGAAAAAATGACAGCAACGGGAATAGATACAGTAGTTGCTACAGGGGATGCTGATGGCACTATAGTGAGATGTGGATTGAGAAAGCTTCCCTACACCCCACTGTCACAATAATAAGGGAAGATGTCGACTTGATTGTTTTACTCATTGCTTTTGCACAACCAGGGAGTAATGTATACTTCATGAAGCCTGGCAGAGGAAAGGTGGAATCAAAATTGTTTTTAATAAACAAGTTCCAACAATTTCCTTTTGCAGAAACAATACTTCTTCTCCATACTTTTAGCAGGTGTGACACCACCTCCACCATTTACAACAAAAGCAAAGGAGGAATGATTAAGCTGTTCAGTAAGATACCAAGCAAATGAAGACAATATCCGACATCTTCACTAGCCCCTCGACACTAGCAGAAAAGGTGGCACAGGCTGGTGAGAAGATGTTTTTAGAAATTTACCAAGCGACGTCTGCAGATCAGAAAGATCTGAATAAACTCCGTTATGCTGCGTTCCTAAAATCATCAACAAAGCCAAAACCAGACCTCGCCTCACTGCCACCAACTACAGGAGCTGCGCAACAACTCTCTTTTAGAGTTTACTTACAGATATGTAATTTTACTAATAACTTAATTGTATATAATGCTTTTTACAGCACTATTTCTTGCAATTTACAGCGGCATGGTTACTTACTTCTAGATACAGCAATGGCTCAACAACCCTGTATCCCCGACCGAGTGGGGATGGAACCGAGGAGTGGTTGGATTGCTCACCCCAGTAACAACCCAAGAAAACGTAGCACCTGAAGCGATATTGAAAAGCATCTTTTGCCGATGTTCTACTGGGTGTGGGGGACGATGTGGATGCAGAAAAGCCGGCATTCCATGCTCCATGGTGTGTGGCGCATGCCATGGTACATGTATGAATGGTGCACCATTACTCGATCTACAATACGATGATGATTCATATTTGTGTGTTTGAAATGTAGGTATACACATTTAAGATATATATATTTTTTTTAATAAGTGCCTATGCCGTTCTTTCTATTAGTTCTAAATTTATTTTTACATAAGAAATAAATTTTTTACCATTCAAACTTTTTTTTTTAAAATAATTCGGATTTTATATTCCTTGCAGATCGCAAACGATACATCCTATACAAAAATTAATTAGACCTTTTATGTAGTAAATTTTATGTACTTTTATTTTGTGAATAAATATGTTTTGGCTAGAGGCCATGGTTTTCAATTTATTCAAGAAAAACGCAAACAAATAACAGTTAAATGCTCCCCCCCCCCCCCCCAGCTCAAAACCCACCGGTCAGGATTTTTAGTATGTTGATTATGGGTCTCCCCCCTACCAATGTACAAAAATTTGCGACTAGACAAATTATTTCCCCTATTTTGTCATCGTTGACTGGGCTATATCACTATGTGTCAAAGCAGGAGAGAACATAACTTGTTGCATGTCGATGACTACAACTGTCACTGAACTTGAAGGATATTGACACTGCAGAATTGAGGAAGAAAGAAGTTTCATTGCTTTTTCTGCCTTTCTTTGGTGAAGTTCTCGACTAGCAGTTAAGGGGAATCTTGCTACCCCAACTGCTGACTTTATTTCTGATGTTAACTTATCACAGATTTGGCAGGTATCCGTCCTCGGCCTAACTTAACTTGGGAAATTCCCGTTTGAATACCCTACGATAAAACCTTTCATCTATAGCTGTATTCTGATATTTTTCTTTAAATGCTTTGATCATGTGATGTATATTTAAGTCAGGGCTCAAGTATTCCTTTGAGGACTTGTGGCGAGAATAATGACTCTCTTCTCTTGGAAATGAAAGTATATGATTTTTAATTAGATGTTTATCATCATGTGTATATTTTGTTCTTCGTGAAGCAGGATTCTTTCCACGACCATCTTTGAATACCACATAACCTTTATTCAAACGTGTTGCCGTCACTCGACCTCTGTGAAAGGCCCGGGGGGTACCTGACTGGCGCTACGGGCGTCGCGATGCTGTTGTTGTCCGGAGGGGCGCCAGTTTAGTGCGATACTAGGCCGTTGATGTCGGGTAGTGGGTACTCTGCCCCCGCATGCCCCGCCAGGTACACGGCTTGAAATCTAACCAGAACGGTTTTCTCTTGGCCGTGTGGAGGATGGAAGACTACGGAAATGATTATAAACAAGTTTGTGAGAATTACGTTTAATTTAAGAGCTTCACCGGGGATCCGCGGGGGTACACGGTACGCTCTACACGTTCACTCCGCGGTTCCGTCCCGTTACAAAAATTCTCACCAACACTTGGCAGCGTCCAGCGGTTACACAATTACAGTCACAAAACGATCAAAAACATAAAAAAAACACAACACTACGCGACACTGAAATGATTACCGCGGCAGTCTCACGGGACGTGGGTCAATGCTCGCTGGAGACGGCCAGCGCCGAATGTTCCGTGATGTGATACGTAGCGCGGTATCACAATGAAGACGGTCGGGATAGGCCCGGTTCCGCAAAATACGCGCCGAGTCGACGTGGGCAGCAGTGAATAAATAAAAGGATTTAGTTATGAAGGTATCGTGCAATATAAAAATGAATCAGTGAAACTAACTTGAATACTGCCGACGGACACACGTCTGTTCCCGGCCCAGAGTGGTTGGAAACTGCCGAAAGATGGACGCTTCGCAAGGGAGGCAACTTTCACCTTTTCCTTTGTGAGTCACGGTGTAGGGCCCTTCCTAGCGGGGGGCGAGTCCGGCGCAGTAATTGCGCGGCGCTGCCGACAGGGGGTACGCTCGGGCATACACCCGGTCGCTGGCCTGCAGTTGTGCCGGTGGTCGCGCTGTTTGCGGCGTAATTCCCTGGCTGTAGTGGGCTTGTCTTACGCGTGCCGCGTCGTGCTCCTGGGTTCGTCGCGCTCCGCCTGTTGTTCTCCAGGGTGCGGAACGCCGTGTGTTGCCAGCTCGTCGGGCAGCGGCAGTTTATGTCCCTGGATCATCTCGGCGAGGGTCATCCCAGTGGCCGCGTTAACGCGCCGCCGGACACAGAACAGTGCGTCGGCGACGTGGTGAACCCACTGGGTGTGGTCTTCCCCTAGGTGCAGCCGCAGTTGAACTTTTAGATCCTGGTTCCTGCGCTCGGTCAGATTGGCCCTGGGGTGGTAGGAGGGTGTGGTGTGGTGGATGATGTATGCCTCTTGGCACCACCCTCTCCACCGGGCTCCCAGGAACAGTCTGCCGTTGCCCGTCAGGACGAACTCCGGGTAGCAGAACCGAGTGAGAAACTTGCGCGTCAGGACCTCAATGTTGGTAGTCGCCCGTGCGTTGCCGCAGGGGTAGGCTTCGGTCCAGCGGGTGAACATGTCGGTCACGACCACTAGGAAGCGCTTACCCCGTGGCGAGCGGGGGTACGGCCCCATCACGTCCAGCACGAGCGTCTGCAACGGTGTTGACGGCTGGCGAGGCTGCTGTTGCTGCGTGCCGTCGCCTCGGCAGGCTTTGCGGTGCTGGCAGTTCTTGCACTCCCGGACATCCTGGTTCACCCCCGGCCAGTGGTAGTACCGGCAGACGGCTCTCCGGGTCTGGTCCGAGCCCGGATGTCCGGTGAGGTCATGATCATGATAGAACCGCAGTGTTTCCTCGCGCGCTTCAGGGGGGACGTAGGTCTTCCATTCGTCCTCTTCCCCCAGCGGTCTGTTCATGACCCGGTCGTCCCGAAATTGCCAGGAGGGGTGGTTCCTCCGCGCGCTGTCTCGCGGTGCCGTGAGGACGTGCCGCTCCAGGTCGGTCTCGGTACTGGGAGGGTCTTCGGTCCCTTCTACGCCAAGCGTGAGGCGGGTGCAGGTAGGGACCCCATCGGCAGTCGTGATGGTGTGGGAGGGGGGCAAGAGTTTATCCCACTCCTCCTCGTCCAGCACCTCCCGTCTGGCTCGCGTGAGAGCAGGTCGGGGATCTGATTTTCCGCACCTGGCACGTGCTCGACCGTAAAGTCGAACGACTGTAGGAGCAGCGCCCAGCGCATCAGCTACCCTTCCTCCTCTGCTTGGTGTGGAGCCAGGTGAGGTAGCGGTTATCGGTGCGGAGGGTGAAAAGCCTGCCCTCCAGGTGTGGACGGTATTTCTTCACGGCCCACACCACCGCCAAGCACTCCTGTTCATTGCTGTGGTACCGCTTCTCCGCCGCGCCGATATTCGCGCTGGCGTAGTCCACCACCTGCCGTTTTCCGCGGTCGTTCACCTGGTACAGCATGGCTCCGGTTCCCAGGGCGCTTACGTCCGTCTGGAGGACGAGTGGGCGCTCGGGGTCGATGCGGGCCAGTGTGTGGCACCGGGTGAACACGCTCTTGACGGCCTCGAACGCCGTCTGGGTGGGCGAGCCCCAGTGGTAGCGGACTTGGGGTGACAACAGGTCTGTCAGAGGCGCGATCACCTGGGAGAAATTTGGAATATAGTTCCGGAGCCAGTTCAGTAGTCCGATGAAGCGCTGCAGTTGCGGGTGCGTGGGACTTCTGCCATCGTGATCTGCAGGAGGTGACCTAGTTTGGGGCGGTTTCCCTCCGCGTTGATCACGTGGCCCAGGAAGTCAACCTCGGTGGCTCCGATGTGGCATTTGGGTGGGTTGGCCGTCAGGTGGTTTGTGGCCAACCGCCCCATCACCAAGGCCAGATGGCGGCAGTGGTCCTCCCAGGTGTCTGAATACACTATGACGTCGTCCAGGTATGCTAGGGCGAACTGCCCGATGTAGCCCTCCAGCACATGGGTCATCATGCACTGGACGGTGGACGGGGCGCACTTTAGGCAGAACGGCATGACTCTGAACTGGAACCTCCGTCCGTCGGGCACCGTGAACGCCGTCTTCTCCCGGTCCCCGCGTCGTATGGGCACTTGCTAGTAACTGGACTTCAGGTCCAAGGTGCTAAAGACCTGGGCCCTTCCCAAGCCGGCTATGGCGGCCTCGACGCTAATCTGGGGGGGCGGGGCGCTGACGGTCACTGCGTTTAACGACCGGAAGTCCACGCAGAATCGGTTTGTCCCGTCTTTCTTAGTGGCCAGTACAATGCACGCATTATACCGGCTGTAGGACGGCTCGATGACTCCGTTGTGCAGCATCTCGTCCACCTGCTCCCGGATGATTCACTGCTCGCGATACACTTAGCCGCGAGGCGGGTCGAACACTGGGTCATCAGTCAGGGTGGGGATGCAATGTTCGGTGACGGTGGTCCGCCTCAAGGTTTCGTCCACGGCAAACACTTCGGGTCGGGCGGTGAGGACCTTGTTTACCTCAGCCCAGTAGGAGGGGGGGACGTCGTGGCGCACGTCCTCCATGGTCAGCACCGTGTCCTGTCGGGGGGGCATCTGTCCTAGGGCGTACACCACGTACCTTCCCAGGTTGAGGCGGGGGGGTCCTAGCTCCAAGACCGCATCTTGCTGGACCAACCAGGGGAGTCCTAGTGCCACCTCCTCACACAAATCTTGCACTACTACTGTGGACACACTACTATTTAATTCCTGTGTACTCACCACAATCTCAGCATGCCCCAGCATCCACCCGGTATGTGTGGTGGTAGCCAGGCGTAGCTCGCCGCTGCCCAGACGCAACGCTCCTGCGGGCACTAACGCGGGGCGTACGAATACGTCGCTCGCTCCCGTGTCGAAGAGCCCGGCAGCTGGTCGGCCGTTGACCTCCACGGGGAAGCGGAACAGGTTGTCTCGGAGGCGGCCCAGCTGTCCCAAGGTCGGGAGGGCGCGCACCCCGCCTGGCGCGGGGTTGATGGTCTGTGCGGTGGGGGGAGCCTTAATCCCGGTCCCCCAGGGGCCGTTTCCCGATTGGGCCGGTCTGGTGCAATGTGGCGGAGGTGGTATCGCGTGCGCCTCCTGGTCACCCCCTCAGGTGCTCGTGGTCGGGCCGCGCTTGCAGGCTCGCTGGAAGTTGTTTCGTCTCGCGTGCTTCCTGCACATATTCCGCTACACCGCCGGTGTGGCAGCGACTCAGAAAAGGCTGCAGCTCGTCCCTCACTAAGACCGTGATGATGGGCAGTGCCAGGGACAGGGGGGTGCTGGGCGAGATGCGGCGAAACAATTGGAGTTTCGTGGCGATAAACGCCTCCACTGCCTCGCTGTCCTTCTGCCGAGCCCCTTAGAAATGGGCGGAACACTTGACGAGGGGCGATCCTGTGTCGAACCGGTGTCGAACCGGTGTCGGAAAGTGTTGGTGAACTTGCCCCATGGCATGGCAAACCGGCCCCACATGCCCCACCAGCTCCGAGCGGCCCCTCGCAGTTGCTTGCTGACCCGCTCCGTCCACTGTGATTGGTGCGTCCGGCACCCGGTTAGGCGCGCATCGCACTGCGTCAGGAATTCCCCTGGGTCTGCACTCGGCATCGGTGATATCCGGCGCGTCAGTCGCGCGGCCAGTGTGCGAGCTCCAGTCGCTGGCGTGGGTGGTTGGAGGGGTGGTGATGGCCGGGGTTGTATAGACCGGTAGGGGTGTGTGGTCCACCGGTGGTGTTCGCGCCTGTGATTCCGTCTCCGTGCTGTCGTGCATCGGTTCTATGGGTGCTTCGACCTTGATTGCCGGCACGTTGTTATCCGGTGCGCATTTACAGGTTTGCAGAGGGTTCGCTTTCCCCGTCACCAGGTGCCTGCCCTGTGGCCAGTAGCAGACTCGACAGGTGTTAATCTTGAGTCGGTCTGCCATTGCATCGCGCGGTGCGTCGGCGTTGACAGCCGCTTCGTGCGCGCACGTGGCTCTGTTTACAAACAGACTCCTGGACGAGGGTGAAGAACGAGGGGTGGGAGGGGGGTCTTGGCGCGGCTAGTTCTGCATTGTCAGGAGGGGAGTGGTGGTGATGGGGTGGTGGAGCGGCGCGGGTGAGGATGCTCGTTGTGAAGAGAGGAGGAGTGGCGGCGCGGGCTGTGACGCGCTCAACCGGGTGGTCCTTTTTGTCGCTGCTCCTTTTTGTCGCTGCTCCTTTGTGCATCAACTTTGACCGCGCCCGTCCAAAATGGCAGTCTTCTGTCCCCTTTGTTTGATCTTAGTCAGATATTGTCATTAATATCACTTAGATGTAATTAGTACAATAGTAGAATGTAAAATTAGAGGTATAACAATAATCTTGTCAGTTAAATGGTACATTTTTATTACCTACCTAAATCATTACAAATGCTGTCAAAAAAACACAAATAACACGGATATTTAATCACATAATTTGGTTTCTATTTACAAGGGAAACAGAGAAACCAACATTTACTACTACTTTATATAGGTATATATATAATTGTCATAATTTTTTAGTTAAGCATTGTGGAATTAGGAATTGTTATCAATTGTAGTGTTACTCAGAATTGCGTAGCAATATTTTATAATAAAAGGTGGGTATTTTAACACTTTCTAATTCTCATAGGTCTAACTAAAAAATTACGACACATTTTTAATTTAGCATTTGTGATGTAGAACCGTTATTAATTAGCCTATAAACTGTTTTCGTTGAGTTCTGAAACAATCTTTATGATTACAAAGTACATGATAATTCATTGGCGACCGATGTGAGCTGCAGGAGAGGAGTTTGCCAGTGCGCTGTACATTCACAACAAGCATAATTCACCGATGACCACAATGCCACAGAGGAGCCAGCGACTACCAACCAGTTACAGCCACGCTGATCAATATTTCAGTGGGCGTTGCGTCTACTGGAAAGAATTGGAGTTGGAACACTGCATTTATTTACTAGTTAACACAGTAACAATGCGCTACTAAAACAATAAATTACAATAATGTTGTCAAAATAAAATTAAAATACCTTGTATATGATAGTAACTTAGTAACCTCGGTCCGGAAATGGTGTCGTTTGGTTGGCGGCGACTGTGGCAGCTAATTCAAAACGCCGCTCAGTAGATAACCTCTGCTTTCTCAACGATTAAACCCACAGATTACGGTGTCAAAATAATTAAATTTACTTTTATGATGAACTTGGCACTTTTAATTATTGTATGCACACTACTTCTGTCGCTGACTTAGGCACACCTAACTTCCAGACTCTCATCTCAAAGACTGTATTCTGGGTAACTAAAGCTATATGCTGACTCTGCCCCGTCGCTAGGGCAAGGTCAACAAGCATGAAGACGTTTATAAAAATTGAATGAAATAATCAGGGTGTCTACTGACCCTGGAAAACCTGGAAAAATCAGGGAAATTTGTAATCAGGGAATAATCAGGGAATTTTTGTTTGGTAGGTTGTAGTTGGCAATACGTTTTTTGTTTATTGACCTGCTTGCATTGACGTAGCATCAAGTGTATCACGTCCCATTTTTTTATTTTTGGATGGAAAATAACGAACAGTTCCCATGTCCATTTTCTTTTATTTACCATCGGATTCGGAAGTGGCGTTAAATCACGTGATACAAACTGGTCTGTTATCCTGCTGACGTGACGTGCTGCAGCATGTGCTTCCCACGTTCGTATTATACCAATAGGTGGATTTAATTTTAAGTATCTATGGATGCCCTCAACGTAAACTGGGCATTTTTGTTAGCTTTGAAAATACATATCACAGACACTTTTATTGAAGATTCGCCATCGTTGCTCGAAATTGGTAGCTGTGGGCTTCATACAGTCCATGGTGCTTTCAAAACTGGAATTTCTGCTATACAATTGGACGTTGTTATTTTTTTCAGCCACAGTTACTATTTGTTTATGCATGTACCTGCAAGGAGGGCAGATTACATTATAATAACTGGATCAGAGCTTTTTTTCAAGAAATTTTGTGCAATCAGATGGAATACTGCAGTTGCTGAGCATGCCATGAAATCGTTACCCCAGCTAAAGAAATTTGTTAGTGAAGTTTCTATTTCATCTGTGTCTTTCAGTGTAGGGAAAAGTGCTCTTGAAGATAATCTTCTAGAAGTAAAATTGACATTCTTCTACTCTTTGGCATCATAGCTGGAATTGTTTCTCACAATGTTCCAAAGTGAAGCACCCATGGCACCTTTTCTCTATGATTCACTGGTAGACATTTTATTAGCTTTGGCAGGAAAGTTTTTGAAACCAGAGGTACTGAAGAGCTTTAGGGAGAAACACAATGTATCTCGATTGGATGTAGATAACCAGGAAAATCTATTGACTGCTAACAATATCAAGTTTGGTTATGCACTACGCCATGCCATCAAGAAAGAGAAAGTACCAGTAAAGTCTGTCCTGTTACTGAAAAATGATGTTAGGACTTGTCTAAAGGTTATGGTAAAAAAACTTCAAGACAAAAGTCCCCTGAAGTACAAACTTACCATGGGAATTTCCTGCTTATGTCCGTCTGTGGCTTTAAATTCGGGTGTGAGGAAACAGAGTGTGAATTACAGTTTAGAATGTTGTCTTCAAAACAAGTGGCTATGACAAGAAGCTGATAACATTGAGTGATCATATCAGTTGTTATGTTCCTCGCAAGATTCTGAAGCAGTGTTCTCGTCTTTTTCTCGAGAAGACTGGCGCCTTGATCACTTGTGGATGCTCATTCTTAAGGCACATACAGTAGCTGCCAAAACAGGCCTTCTAAAGTTTGTGAGGATGATGTTGGTACTTTCCCATGGAAATGCATCATTGGAAAGAGGATTTTCAGTGAATTCTAATCTGCTGACTGAAAACTTGCAGGAAGAAATACTGATCGCACAAAGACAGATGTACGACTTTGTTCAACGTTCTGGAGGTGTAGAGCATGTTGATATCACCAAGTCCATGTTACAGTATGTAAGAAATTTTAGTTGGAGGCATAAGGAAGCCCTGCAAACAAAACAAAAAGAAAAGGAAGCTACAGACAAGAAGAAGGCAGAAAAAGAAGAGTTGAAGAGGAGATCAAGGCATTGCAGTTGAAGAAGGCTCGAGTATTGGATTTGGCTCGTTCTGAAGCAAGTGCAATAGACGCAAAAGTTGAGTCACTGCGAAATTTATGGGAACTTCCTTTTACTTATGTTTTTGCAAAAGTAAGTGTGTGAAATATTTGTAGCAGCATGTTTTATTTGCCATCAATTGAGTTACTTTGGCCACGCCTGGAAGAAGGTATTTTTTTTTACTAATTTAAGTGAGTTGAAATACTTTGAAACCTGTCAATATACTGTTATGCAGTTTTTTCAGTTTTGTGGAATGTCATAATTGTGTTACAGAAAACCTGGAAAAATCAGGGAATTTCATTTACTAGATCTGGTAGACACCCTGAATAATTGTGGCATAATTCGAAAAAAAATTATGTATTTATGAAAATAAGCATGAAAAGCCACCCGAGAATAATAAAAGCATAATTATATATCACTCCTGAGAGTTACTTTTAAACAAACTGTTTAAAGAAAAGCTAAGAATCTTTTTACATAAAATATGTATATTTTTAGGAGTATGTTTTATCGAATTTGATACTACTCATAGTAAGGAAGTTTTAATTTTTTTTTTCAACCCCTGTTATTACAACCTCTTGCAGCATATTTCGTCTCAACAAAAAATGTGTCAGCTAAAGTATTAGATAATGTTGAGATATTTTACAATAAATTATAATGGATTTGATAGTTTACCCGTTAAATAAAATTAACGATTTATTGCGACTTCGGCCCTCGTTATTTCGACCCCTTGCATTATTGATAAGTGGTATCAACATTTATTTGAGATGAATGTTCGAGATAATATTTATAAATTTTTTAAATATATATAGTAATTCGATAGAGTACATCGCACGGAAGTTATTTTTCGACCACTTTCTGTAACGGTTTGTCTTATCAAAAATTGATTCAGAAAAATGATATAGATAGTATCTAGAGTAGAAACAGATTTGATATTGTACCTAGTAAGAATGTAGTGAAATTTTTGTCCTTCACCCCCGACTTTCCACCCTTAGCAGCAATGGTTGGTTGTATAAAAATATTAATTCAGACAATATATTTTGATTATATTGTTGGAGATACAACCTGAACGGATTCGATAGGTATTTATTTACTTAGGGAAGTAAGATATTTTTGTCTTTCAACCCTTTTATTTTTTCTTCACTTCTTTAGGTAATGGTTGGATGTAACAAAATAATTTGTTTAAAATTGTAGACAATCTTTAGAAAGGATTTTATTATGTTTAATACATTTTTAATGTCTTTATTTTAACCCTTGATTTTCCAAACTCTTGGAGCAATAGTTCTTATCAAAAAATTGATTCAAATAAAAGTTTTAATATTATAATAAAAATTGGATTTACTAACAACTCAAACGGATTCGAAGGTGTTCCTAAGGCCTGTTCCACAATGACACGGAAACGGAACAGACGGAAACGGAGACGAAAACGGAGTACTGTTCCGTTCCGTCCGTATTTTTCTCGTTCTACAATACACGGACCCGTTAGAAATCTTGGCCAATAAGAAAGAGCGAGTGTGACGTAACTGAAAACTACGAGTATCAAGTGAACTACCTGTTAAATCGAAATGTATGGTTGTTAACTTGGTAATGTAGTAAGTCGATTTTTTTTTTTTTGCATTGTGGCGGTGGTAAAGTAGTCCTTCTCCGTCTTCTCATATATAGCAGGTATATCTTTAACCATGAAAATTAAATGTTCATCAAAATTCGTCATGATGAAACCCACGTGCACAATTCAAATTTCAAAACAAATCTTGTTTTGTTGTTCACGCATAAAAAAGTAGTCGAAAATAAGGAAACCAACATTAGTCAAAACTAATATCTTAATTAACATGAACGCCCAACTGTAGCGAATAAATAACGTGCTCCTATTGGTGTAATGGAGTAACTTAAACGGAAGACTTCAGCACTGCTGAGCAAGTCCGTACGGGTCCGCCTCCGTTTGCGTGCTATTGTAGAGGCTCTGTTCCGTGAAATCCGTCTTCGTTTCAGTGTTCCATCTCCGTTTCCGTGTCATTGTGGAACGGGTTAATAAGGGAGGTATGACTATTTTTGTCCTCCAACTGCGGTTTTTTCCACCCCTTGCAATTATAGTTGGTCGTGTTTTACAAATGTTTTTGGTATTACTCAAACGATATACAGTTACTTCATACGGATACGATATTTATCATACTAAGGTAGTTGTAACGACTTTTTTTTTTAATTTTCCCTATTTCTCTACTTTCAGTCAGATTTTGCCCAACGAACTCGACCAAGATTTTCGATTAGGCCTACTATTTTTATTTTATTTATTAGTTCGGAAGTGATTTGTACAAAATAACTGTTGTTATAGTGTTCATAAAATAGTGTGATGTGTGTGTATGTGTGTGTGTGTATGTGTGTATGTATGTGTGTGTATATATATATATATATATATATATATATATATATATATATATATATATATATATATATATATATATATATACATATACACACACACACATACATACATACATACATACCCTATGATTTTAGGGTCCATGAACAATGAAACAACAAACTATGTAAACATTTCCTTGAAATTGCACGATGGTAATGTTTAGTCCTTCTTCTAAATCTACCTATAAAGCTGCTCGCCTCTTGCAACAGTGACAGTTCTTTTCTTTTAAACATTAACCTTTTTTTTTAAACATGTTTGTGCTTCTAAAATGTATTGTGGTTCCCTAATAGATTTTTCTTTGTTACGTTTGGATCGGCTAACTATGGTAGCAAACAATTCATATAAAATCTCTGAAGTTTGAGAAGCAAATCTTATGTCCAAATAGCACCTAAGAAAGTGTTACATAAATCACTGCTTGATACTAATTTGTTCTCTTCTCGCCAGCTGCGAACAGAACGGTCGAAGGAACCGGGCGGCAACACTGTAGTATCGTCCGCTACCTGCTGGACCGCCGTTCCGTCAACAACACTCCCCGCGCATTCTAGTGAGCGAGAACAGTACTGTGTTTACCATTGCAGCACGTGGAGCACAGTTTGTTTTAATTGTAGCGAAGTAAATTACCATGGTAAGGAAACACACAAAATATCTAAGTAATCCGTAAAACTTGTTTTACCTCTTAGCCTACAATATCAGCAGTATTAATACTTCTTTGCATTTAAAAGTGTCGAGTTTGTCATAACATGTATTCAGTATAGTAAAGAAATAATTATTTTCTCAATAATGCAGCACTCTGAACCAATTTTATCCGTTATAGCCTTCGCGAAAAATACTAAAGAAAAGTTATGCATTTAAAATTTTTGGATATCATGCATAAATGAAAAATTATCTATAAATAACTAAATTGTGAGACAGCATTTTTGACTCATGCTCTAGGTACTCTTTTAAGTTCTAAAAATATTTTTATCAAATTAGAAATAGCTTTAACTGCAAGAGTAAAGAAAGATCTTCGAATAAGCAGCAATAGACGTTTTCACAATTTAAAATAGATGATCAGTGAACTATCGCAATGAGAGAAAATTTTCAAAACACCTGAACCGCGCCCTTAAAAAAATCTCCTGATTTTTGATTTTTGGGAGGTGGAAGGTCTGAATTAACAGGAACTGGCAACATTACCTTCTCAATCTAACACAGGTCTGAAAGTTCCACAATTTTATAGTCACCTCCTCTTTCCACTTTCTGTACTCTTCAAAATAATATTGATCTAATTTACAGACATAATTCAAACTACAATACGTTAAACATGTAATGATTTCCTTTTTTATTATTAATTCATGATATGTTGAATCTGTTTTGTAAAAATTACTATTTCATTACTATTATTCCTAGTGTTCGTTGAAGTTATTTAAAAGTTGTAAATTTTTCCGCCATGTTATAAGTATGTATCTGTACATTATTTTTAATCTCTGTTTTTTTATAGTTTTCATTAATATTCTTATTTTTATTTAATTTCTGTTATTGTACAAGTTACATAATACTACGTTAAACATATTTCATTAACTGCATTACTATATTCTCTTTTTGCTTACTGTTGTTTGTATTATTTTTTAATATTACTCTGTATTTCTTGTTTCTTTGTGTTTGTCCTTTATTATCTGTGTTTGTTTGTATTTGTTGTTGTCACTGTTGATATGTGGTACTCTCATCCTCGTGTGTTGGCTGTTTGTGGATGCTTTGCCTGCTACGGTATTAACAAGGGTGGGAGTCCATATATTTGCAGTGACAACATTGTATTTGTCAACATTGTATTTGTCTATATGTGTCATGCACACCATAGAAGTCTGAAGACTGTTGGTGGGCATGTTACAATTTTAAATAAATATAATAAAAAAATATTTTGATAATTTGGAGATGAGTCCAGCTGGTGTCAAACCTTCCAGTTTAGTTAACTATGATAATACGAATCTCTCAGATGACCCTGGGAATAGGAAAGTGATATGTAGGTGAGGAATAAAACACCCAGAAAATATTATTGATCATGCCAAGTCATCTACTTCTTTAATGATTGCTTGCAGTGGCAATGGCAATTTGCTTCCTGTGTGTGTGGTGTATAAAGTTAGGCATCTTTGTGGACTGCTGGAGGTCCAAAATTGACCCGGTATGGCAACACTAAGTCTGGGTGGTTTGATCAAAAAAATTTTGTATAATGTTTTGAACGCATTGATCTTCCTTATAACAAGGATCAGCCATCCCCACGAGCTTTAATTGGTGACAATTTTTCAAACCATTTTTCATGCAATGTTAATAAATTATGTAATGAAAACATCCGATTGATAGCATTGCCTAAAAACTTCACCCACATAACCCAACCTCTTGTTGTGTACTTCTTTCATCCACTTAAATCTGAACGGCGTAAATTCTTACAGCATGGAAAAATAAGGTCAATAAAGGGGCACTGTCTAAAGTCAGTTTCCCGCCCGTTTTGAAGACACTCATAGAAATATCAGACAAAATTCTTCTGAAAATATTAAGTGGTTTTAGAAAAAACAGGACTCATTCCACTTGTAAGAGATGAAGTTCTCGGACAGAGGCATTGATGAAAACGTAGCAGATTCTTCAATGGAACAGTCATTTACTGGAATGCTACGTGAAATGCGCTATGGTAAAGATGTTGAGAAGAAAACAGCATGAAGAAGTAGAATTAATATTGAACGCGGAAAGAGTGTAGAAAATTTTGATTCAAGCAGCAGTGAAAGTGAAGCCGAGTCTTCAGAATTATGTGATCAACAGGAGCAATCTTCAAGTACAAGGATGCAACCTGTTTAACACCAGGGGCCTGTTTCATAAAACTACAAGTTTACAAGTTTACAAGTTTACAAGTGAATTCACTTGTAACTTTTAAAGTTCGATTAGTTGCTGTTTCATAAAACTACAAGTCAACATTCCCTGTTACAAGTAAAAACTTAACAAGTTACAAGTACGTTTTACAAGTTTAATGGTGAATCTGTTTCACAAATAACTTTTTATTTTCATGGATTTGTAAATATGTAATATTTCTTACAAGTAACCAAACCTAGTTGAAACCGTTTACAAGTTTATTTCGTGAGACAGTTTAGAACCGTAATGTGATTAATACGTTCGTGTTGTATTTGTATTAGCGCAGTTTCAAAAAGCAAAAGATGGATATTGTGTTTACCGATTCTGACGAAGATGAAAACTTGAATTTGCAGGTTATAAGGCCAAGAAAGTTCCGAGAAAGAGTTGATGTGTTTTTTAAACTTTTTATGAATACAACGAACATTTTCGCATAAGCTCTGAAAAACTTGAAGATTTGTTGCTAGAAATTGGAGCTTTTCTATCCCATGCAACAAACAGAAACAAAGCCCTCTCTCCAAAACAGCAACTGTGTATTGGATTGCATTGGTTGGGAAATGGTGGGCAGTACCATGCCGTCGGTGACATGCATGGTGTCTCAAAAGCAACAGTGTGCAGATGTGTAAAGAGAGTTGTTACAGCTGTAAACAATGTTAAATTTCCCGAAGTTGTAAATTGGCCTAATGATGTGGCCGCTGTAGTTCAATGTTTTCATGCATTTGCTGGAATGCCACAAGTATGTGGTTGCATTGATGGGACATTGATAAATATTGATTCCCCTCAGGCACATGAGGCACATTTTGTAGATCGACATGGTAACCATTCCATAAATTGTATGGTGGTGTGTGGACCGGATTACCAATTTTTTTATGCTAGTGCAAATTGGCCTGGAAGTGTGCATGATGCTAGAGTGCTACGCAACAGTACTCTTTGTGAACGCTTTGACGGTGGTTGGAGGCCATTTCCTGACTCTGTTTTGCTTGGAGACTCTGGCTATCCATTGAAGGAATGGTTAATGCCTCCTGCAATACACGACTTAGCAAATCCTGCAGTCATTCGATATAATAGAGCTCATAAAAGTACTAGGCGTATTGTAGAAAATGCCTTAGGTATATTGAAAGAGAAATTCCCTTGCTTGAACTACCTTAGAGTGAACCCTACATTTGCAGCAAACATTTTTAAATGCTGTGTTACACTTTGCAACATATCAAGAAACTATGACCAAGAGATTCACCATTTACTTGTAGCAGAAGACATAGCAATTCCAGAAGAAGATGACGTAATCCCAGTTGCAGCAGCACATCGGCGACAACAGAAAATTATAAATCATTTTGCATAAAGTAGAAAAAAATAAACATTTTCCTTCAAGCATTGTTTATAGAGCAAATAATGTTAATGTTTTAGTTCCTGTTCATTTTTATACTCCTAACTGCATGAAATTGTACATGTTTAGAAAAAGCCATATTGAATCATGTAATCTTTGTAAATAAAGTAAAAAACAAACTTCTATAATTCCAATTTATTTATTGCAAGAAATAAAAAAAAATATATACAGTAGTACCTAATTTAAAAGTTCATTCTAGTAACAATTCATCCATCGTATTTTCATCAGCTGTATACGATTCAACTGGTTGAATATCTTCTGTGAATTTGGATCTTGGTAAACTAGTTGGTGCTCCCTATAGAAAATGTCCAACTTTGTTTTGTAAATCTGGACTTCCATATACTCCAGCTGCAGCTTCCTCTTTGCTCTTAAAAATACATCTTCCTCTGTGCTTTTTACAGATGAACGTTTCCGTTTGGAGCCTGAAACATTAATAAATTTGAGTAATTATTGCAAAAAAACAAACAGTTCCAAATATTTTTCAGAGGTACCTATTGAACATTTAAAATTTGCTACTTTATCAAAAGAGCACACAAGTTACTTATTTGTCCCAATGGCATGTAAATTCTACTCGATACATGACTTGTAAGTAATTTAATTAAAACCCTTCAATGAAATATTACTATAGAGAAAGGAAATTTATATATATATTTATATATACCTACACATACACACACACTCTTTCAGGGAAACATAAAGTAAATATTGACAAGCATGACACTATTGAAAATTATTATTCATTTCGTCTCCAATATTTGCTAAGATTTTGTTCTATTTACAAGTATACTAACTGTATATATCTACTATAGCAATTATTAAAATGAATGCTCAAACTCATAACAGACTTTTAGAATAAACAAACACCAAACAAATTTTATTTTTAGATATAGATCACAAAACCGTAAATATAAATTGAGTTTAACACACAGAAATGGTAAGCGAATGTTTTTTATACGATTTGAGTTTTTTTAAATGCCTAAATATGCTTGGGATTGTGTACTTTTTTTTCGTGAATATTTATGTTTTCGTATAAATCATAGTACATTTTTCCACAATTAATATTAACTTGTTTATTGTAAATGCTGTGGGCGAAACTCATGTAATACATTATTCCACAGAAACACCCATGCTTGCTGACATAAAGGCCTGGCTAGCAGTTTTGTTGGAAGCTTCTTGCGGAGCATGTAAGAAACCTTCCATCATGGAATACAGGCTTTATTAAGTAGGGTAGGTAGGCCTACATTAAAACCTTAGAACAATTGTTTCAGTTGGGTTAGGTTAGCTACCTACATTAAAAATACTGTGGAATCATGAATAGTTCTTTAGATATGGTTAGATTCATTAAAAATTGAATGAATAGTTGGTTAGGTTCTGTTAGCTACATTAAAAACAAATTAAGTAGTTAAATCGGTGGGTAATATTAAAAGTCAGCTATATTTTTAATTTGTATTCCTAATCAATTGTTCAGTGATCCTTTCAATTTTTTATAGTAGCTACAGTAATGCAACCGATTGTTCTCACAATTAAATGTTTGTTTTCAATGTACTTAACCTAACCAGCTGTTAAATTGACCTTGCAATTGCACACAATACGAAATTTTTTAAAATGCATACCTTTGTTTGTTACATCAGCAGATGTTTTAACCACTACGACCTCTGCAGCCATCTCATGTTCGTCCATATCAACAGCTTCTTCTAGCATTCTTGTTTCATTATTGGAGCTTGGTTTAGAAACCTGGGAAGTGACAGTGCTGGCCCTAGCCCAAGTTTCTGCAACGTCCAAGCTACAGACAAGAGGGGAGTCTCTCCCAACAATATCCAAAACTAAATTGTCGATGTCTGTCAGCTTCGCTCCGCTTCCCCCCGCAGCACCTGTCTTCTTTGCATTATCTAGTTTACTCTGCCGAAAAAGAGAACAACACAAGTTTAATTTAGGTTAGGTAACTGCCAAGTGATAATCTAATTGTACTAAAATTCAATACACAAATTTGTTATGACTTCATTATTATAACTGTTAGGTAAAATTTAGAAAATAATTTAATAGAATATTCTTAAGATGGTACTTTTCTTGACATTTTGCCAAACAACATCCCGAACATAACCCCAGTCTTTGCTTTCTGAGATAATTCCCAACGAAGCAGCACTGTCCCGAATTTCCTTCCATGCAATCATTTTGTTCTCTTTCGTCAGCATATCTGAGAATGCCCCGAACAAAACACTTTTTTATTTTTTATTTTGTTCAGAATCATTATTTTGTTTCCAGTTTGCTTTCTGGCACTCATTTTCGCTTTGGCAATATATTACAACTGTGTGACGACTTGTAAAACTATCGATACAACAATTGGGATTCACGAGTCGAAACATTTTGTTCGTGAAACACTTGTCAACTAGACTTGTAGAATATAGACTTGTAACTTGTAGCTTGTAAACTTGTAATTTTATGAAACAGGCCCCAGTTGTCGCGCGGAAAGCATCGGAGCCGCTTGGAAATGCTCGGCGAACTTTGTTGGGCGGGCTTTGTACCGGACATTGGGTGTGCGGCGTGTTCCGGTCATATAGGCCCAGAACAATCTCCAATGTTTTTTACCTCGAGTTCCAGAGTATATAAGGTCCCCTATTTTGCCCTGGGGGACGGAGACAGCTCCGAGACGACACCCGAGGTGGGGAGCTGCTGCCCACAACTGCTACACCGTCAAAAATCTCGCCTGCCTGCCTGCCGTCACGCTGCCCAAGCAACTTCGAACCACTTGGTAAGACACTTCTACGTAAAACTGTTTGCTCAGCTAAGAGCAACAGCGTTAAGACAGCGATACCAGTTGGATCAATATTTACAAATTCAGAAGATGGGCTAGCATTGACGGAGGCATGGTTTGGAGGTGACGGTGTTTGAGCTTAGAACCACCCAGAAGAGACATTTTCTTTGATTCGACAAATAACAGTAACTCCCGGATTCAATGGTCCGAACTTTGTGTTTTTCAGTTATAAATAAACTAACACGTAAATGGAGATACAAGAAGAATTTTGAACATTGTGGACTTCAAACGAGACTTTCCAGCTGTGTAAAAAGTGAAAGCCCTGGAAACAAATGTGATTTGTTTATATCTTGAAGTTAATATGTGTTTGTGATGAAGGGTATGTGTATTTGAAGAATAAAAAAGTTGATATCTAACACTTAGCACACCTCTGTCTACCATTATCACCCCTTGTTCCTCTTGCGTTTGACACGAGAGGTTACAGAACTATAGCAATTTTGAACAAACTGAGAATTGAGGTAAGTTATACGGTCAGTAAGTGAAGTTAAAGGCAGGTAAGGAAATTTCTTAGAGTAATTAGCTGAATTAATTTGTTTTGTATACTTTTTTTATATCAGATGTCTTGATTTCATTATTAATAATTGAACAGTATCAAGTTTGGATCTTATTAAGGAAAAATAAAGGGACAGAATTGAATCAGAATTGGTTGCATAGAAAGTAATGTATTTGATAGTGGCAAATGTTCTTCGAGAAGTGCTGTATAAATAATCAACATGTTTATGAAAATACAATTTTGAATCTAATATTAGACCTAGATCTTTTATAAGTAATGTTTTGGAAATAATGGTATTTTCTAACTTATAGTTGTAATTCAAAGGGTGGTACTTTCTTGTAAAAGATATTATCTTTGTTTTCTGTTTATTAAGTGTAACCAAATTTTGTTTGCACCAATTATCGATTTCATTAATGTCATATTGTAATACAGTACCGGTCAAAAGTTTAAGACCACTGTGTAAAATAATAAAATAGCACATAAAACCAAAATTTTTGCCGAGAAATATATTAAATTTTTTTGAAATATTCTTTTACATATAAGTAAAGAATACCTACAGCTGCGACGATAGGCTATGTTTAGTTTAGGTGTTATTAATTTTTAAAGATTTTCTTGTTACTACAAAATTACCACAATTTGCGACATACAAAAATTTTTGTGTCTTATACTGTTAAAGTTACATCTACGTGGAATTTTTTGTTTTCATAGAAAAGAGTGGTTGTCAGTTTGGTTGAATTTAAAAAAATCCAAAAAAAAATCCAAAGAAAAGCCAAGCAGATTTATTGAAAAAAAAAAATTTAAAAAGAGCACTCTTTTACATGATTTTTAAAAATTCATAACTTAACTATCGAGTAAGATACAGAAGCCTGCTTTCTTCCTGCGCGTAGTTTATCTTGAGCAGAAGATGCAACATACAATCTGCAGAACAAGTTGGAATATTTACGCAAGTTAGCAATCTTGGATTTTGCCTTATCTGTTTTTTGTTTTGTTTTAGTCTTGAAAATGTAAATATTGGTTCGCGGAATAATTTCATGAATTGAATTTTTAACTTGATCGAGGCGGGACACGACATATTCATCATACTGTTTTAGCCCTACAGCAAATGCTTCCATTACACACTTGACAGCTTCGACATTTGGACTAAATCGGTTTCTTCAAACGGATTTCCTTGTTCTGTCGAGAAGTTAATAATTTCTTTGGCATGTGTCAAGAATCGCCAATTAAGTTAATGACCATTATTTCTATGTGAAGGCCACCCATCATGAGTATGATGCGATCTTCACCATACTTGCTGGCTTCGCAATTTCGTCATTTAAAAGTGGAAGTAATGATGCATTAGACCTTATTTGTCTAACACCAAGTTCATTTTGTGTATGAAATGCAGCAAACAATACTCTTGGCACATGCTCTATTCCTTGTATGTCTTCAATATGCAATCTCTCCAGGATAGAGTTAAGCCAAGGATTTAAAACTTTCCTTCGTGTGAAGGCAGGATCATGTTCAGTATACTGTGGATTGACGGTTGGCAAAGGTGGGTCACTTGTAACCTTACCAGTTGCAGGAAGAGTAGTGTAATATTCAGGGAGGCCATTGATGATTTGTTTGTTCCACTGCTGGATACAAATGCTGTCCTTGTCAATCTCCATAACTGCTTCACTGTGAGGATGCTGAATAATTGTAACACTTGAACCATGGAAAGAAGTAACGGCAGTAGAAGAAAATTGATTGTTATCAATGTTATCTATTGCTGATGTTACAAACACAGTAGGACACAACTTTGCCGTGTATACACCATCCTCCATATATTTTTTCACAACACATTTGTAACTGTAGCTGATACTTCTTGCACTCGATTGTATGAAACACTCAAACCCAGATGACACAGTTTATCTATAATTTTCTTCTTCTTAGTGACAGCGTGAATCATGAGACCTACACATAGTGGGAGAGGTGTTTCTTTCTCCAGAGAGTGATGTACACTCTGAACATGTTCTTTTCTGTTATGCTTAATGCTGTTATATCTTATCAGTTGGGCAATTGATAATCCTGCATTATGTTCAGGTAATTCTGATGAGACACCTGAGTCAATATAGGGACCCTTTAATAACATATGTACAAAATGGAGAAGAACAGCAGGTACTGATGTGGAAGCAGTAAATGCATTCTTAAATGATCCTTCAAATTGGGGAAAATCTTGAAATAGATGTTTTCGTAATACATCTACTGCCCGTCCCAGACACATACCATCACTAAAGTCATTAAATGCACAAGCATCATGAATGGCATCGCCAACATCCCCTTCGAAACTCAAAATAATTTCACGTCCCGACTTACCTGTTCTCAGACCAGGAACAAATGCTAATAGTTGTTCCTTAACACGTGTTCTATTAATATTCTTTTCGTCAGTTTGTATTCATGCGTCCATCATGCGCTGAGAGACTATTTTTTTAGGATAAGAAAGTATGAACACTGGAGAAGTACTGCTATATGAGTACATATCCTGCATGTATTGAACCAATTCCGTTATAACTATACCATAAACAACTTCTTCAGGATTATCGTAATCTTCTCTTCGAGAACGTTCAGCAGCTCTTGCTCGTGTTAGATAGCATAGTTTGTGATATTTGGCTTCTAATGCTACCAAATCTTTTGACAATAACTTCTTCATCTGTTTTTCATCTTGTAATTGTTGAGCAGTCAAAACAGACACACCTTTTTCACATCTGAACAAAATAATGACGATCTTGTTAATTTTGAGGTAGATGGGGTTTGGTCTGAGCATTGGGGACGTCCTTTCTGTTTCTTTTCACCAAATAGCCTTTCTGCCTTTTGACTGTCATATTTGTTCTTGCATGATTTGTGATATTTTGCAGCATGGGCTATTAGTGTTGTGTTTGTGAAATATCAATTCCATCATCAAAATTATCCAAATTTCTTATAGCACTTGAAAGCTCACCATGTAGGAGCAAAAATTGCAAAATTCTTCGCCATTGTTAAATAACCTTCAAACTTCGGAATGATTAAGTTCTCTTTTGAATCCTTCTGGCATAACAAACACAGGTCCCATACAAACGGAGCCACCACCGGGCCAGTCGTAGCACCAACCAATTCATGCTTCCTCTTCAGTGACATGATTGGGTAATTTCTGTCTTTCTATGAGGTATGTACACGAAAGCAACATCTTTACACAGTGAAGTTCTTCACATTACGTCTACTTGAAAAAGAAACACATATTTAATATTACTGAATGTAATTTTATTGATTCAATCTATTTTATTACATTTTTAAAGTTGCTCACCAAATATTACATTTCAAGGGGGCCTAGGATTTTAATACCCCCTAAAAAGCTAGTATATATTTACATAAACATAAAAAATTATAATTATTACATTTCCCTCATAAACAGTTACAAAAAAGTTCTATTACTTTTCGGAACCCTTATAAATTACATTTTGCCATAACGACTCGCTGTGCAACACTACATTGTTTTGGCAAATTTTCAGCAACATTTTTTGATAAAATAGAAGTCATGTATACCGTTCACAAGATAATTTTCTGACAAACAAAAATGTATAGGGCAAGTTTTCAGCTAAATGTAACAGATTCCAGGTTATTTTAGCAAAATATTTCGAAAAAATAAAAAATGAAATACAAAATTTTAATAAAATAAATAATATTTAAGATTTATGAACCTAAACAATGATGTCAAATATGCTGTTGAAAAGCACATTTTCTACTGATTAATAATCACTTTAAATTTAGGTTAATATCAAAATAAAACTCGAGTTATATAAGGAAATGTAGAAGCTTGTCACAAAACTTTGGCGGCCATATTGATTACGTCATCAACACCGCTAGAGGGAGAAGAAAATTTGTGTCCCGGGCTTTTTAGACTCATCTACCCATGTACTATCAGAATCCAAACGGGCACATTGGTTGCCTGTTGTGAAATTTTTTTGAGCTATCCTACCCCACTAGTAGGAAACCCTGGAAAATCAGGTTGATCGAACAAAGATGAATTAATGATGACTAGATCAAAGAACAAACAACCAGTACATTAAGGCTGAGGAGCGCGAGCAAACACGTCAGTCAGCTTTGAACTCCCGGCCGCAGATACCTCAGCCCTCGCTCGTTTGATGTTTTCTGCAAGTTTGTCAACTAAATCTGTCTTGTGCCTGTGAAGAAATGATCTCACCCAGTCGATGCCTGGTAGATTATTTTTAAACTTTGTAACTGTTCGTGCAGATGTAAGGTCCCTGGGGGTAAATGGGCATGTTTTTTTGTGACTGTCATTTTTCATTTTATACATGTTTAACTATAATGTTTTATAGTTTAAAAGTCTATAATTATTTTTGATATAACATTAAATATGTACTTATTAATAAATTAGAGTGAAACTTACATTCTTTTATATTGCACTTATGTAAAAAATTAATATATATTTATAAACTGCATTGGTCCAGTTACCCTGTGGAAATGGGGTACTGGACCATGTGGGTTTAAATTTAACTAAGCTAAATGTTATTGGAATTGGGGAAAATGAGCCTGAAGGGCTACATTTGAATTTAATTCTAAAAATACTACCATTAGTTTTAAACAAATTCCTTAGAAGTTTAAGACAATGTAAGATAGCGGTGCAGAGACTCTAGGAATATATAAAATCCAAATTTCAGGTAGTAAAACAGGTTTATTCCTAAAAAATTAAGGTTAATATATATGAAGTCCTAAATGAACTTGTGCTTATTAGACCTAACATAGTTAACTTATTTAAATGAATTTTTATAATTTAATATATTTTAATAAAACTGAATTCTTTTTCTCATTTAACTGACTTATTCTGGTGTTCTTCGTAGTATATATTTGTCAAGTCACTGAAATCAACATGGAAACTAATCATGTCCTTATATCTAGCTGAACTGTTTTTTTATTGGTTGTGGTAATTTCCGTACTGTCGTTCTTCGGAAGAAATGAACTTTCAGCTGTTTCAACAAATTTCGTTGTTTTGGGATGTCTTTTCATAAATGTTACATCATAGCCACTATTTGTCCATTGATTTACCCTGGTTACATATAGTCTGAAATTAGTTTGGGGTTTTACCCTACACCTTAATGATACAGTTTTCTCCTTCCAGTAACATTTATTTTTTCATTTTCCTCCTCTTCCCCAGAATCATTTAAAAAGTTGTCCTCGCCACTGTCTTGCATTGAAAAGTGGTCACTTTCTTCACTTGTCTCGTCGTCTATGTCATGGTTTTTCTTTTTTATATTTTTTTTAGTGTCAATATTTCTCTTATTTTCCAGTTTCATCTCCTTATTGCTAAATCTTTCTTCCTGTTTTTGTTTATTTCTGACAACAGCTTCCTCTTTTTCTTTCTCTTCCTTTTCTTTCATTAAAATATACTCTCCAGTTGTGATTATTTCCCAGTTGGTGACAAGTCTCTTACGCTTTTTCTCTGCCAATTCTGGCTTATTTTCTTTTTTTTAGCATCTCCAGTAACAGTTCTTCAAAACTCTTGCGTCCTGTAGATTTATTTGCTGCTCCCAATGGAATCGAGGCTGATTCCGGCAAGGCTGAAGCTGTTGAAGTTGTAGCCACTTCCAATAGAGACAAGGCTGTTGAGATAGCAGCTAATAGTGGCAAGGCGGAAGCTGTTGATGTGGTAGCCACTTCCAGTGGAATAGAGAATGTTGAGATAGCAGCTAATTCCGGCAAGACTGGAGCTGTTGAGGTGGTAGCTAATTCGGGCATGGTTGAAGCAGTTGATGCTGATGCTACTACCTCTGGAACTGAGGCTGTAGATGTTGCAGCTACTTCCATCGGCACAGTGGTTGCATTCAGGTGTCCTATATCGCTTTTGTATCGCTGCAGATCAGTTGCTTTGAAAACTGTTTCAGGGATCACATCTTTATTCACTCCCCTTTTTTTTTTTTCAAAATCATAAATTCCATTGGTCTTGAATCTATTTACAATATTTTGTGCAGGCACGTTTTGGGCAAGTTTGGTTATCAGAGAAACAAACTCTTGTTTAGGTATTTTTTATGCGGGTTTGCTCTTTGCCATTTACATAGTTCTTTGTCCCAGTTAGTCTTAAGACTTTTGAAGACTGCCACATCAAGGCGCTGTAATATAATATGTGTACTATGGGGTGGAAGTTTCAAAATCGAAACAACAAAATTTTCCCTTGAATACACAAAGCAGTGGAAGCATTCATCCTTCAGCTGAACAATATAACAATACTGATGTATTATCTCGGCCAGAAGAACTAGTTTTTCGCTTACTTTTGTCCCCTATTGCCCCCAATAATCTTCGTTTTCGATGGATCATGACAAAATGAAGTTTCATCACAATTGTACACTTGGTCAGGTTTTATACCTAAAATAAGTTCAGTTATGGTGCAGCGTGGGCGAACACTCGTGTTCAACCAAACTGCAAATCTGGCGGATGAACACCAGTTAACCCAAGGAATAAGAAAAATAAAAATAAAATAAATATACGCGTCAATATAATGGATACAAGAGAGGTAAACGTAGATTCAAATTTAAATTCTTTAAATTTCTTTTATTTACGTAGAGTTCATGAACAAAGACACTATAAAGGTTTATAACATGTGGCAAGAGCCTCGTACATCAAACTCATTTAGATCAGAACTGCCAGCTAGCCCGCCCGCTTAAATTACGAAGAAAGAAAATTATTTAGTTAAATTATTTAAGCTGTATTTCAAAATCTCATGCCTTTCAGAACACAGCCAGCACTGGAAGTGAGGCCTGCCAGGCGAGCCATGCCAACAGATATGAGGGTCAGTACTAACACGACAGGCAAAGGACTTGAGGGGGCCGCCCATTCACCTGTGTGCTTCGCACTATTTAGAATTTGCACTGTGTGTTCTTATCGCTGGTGTTGTCACAAGAACGAGCCGAGTTAAAAACAAAATATATATGGTGTAAAGAAGAAATGCATCCGCAGAAGGACAATATTTCCGGAGGGGTGGAGGGGAGGGGATCATGCGCCATTCCAGACAGAATCAAGGGGAGTTTGGTGGCTTAAACGAGGAGGGGAAGGGAAGTGACACTCGCTACCTAAGAATCAACTCGACGTGAACGGAAATAAAAACGTAGCTTATGCAGTATACTACAAGTTCAACAATTAATAATGATAAAAACCTTGTAATAATCGCTGGTGATTTTAATGCCAAACCGAATAATTGGTATTTTAAAATAAATTATAAAAGAGGTGAAGTAATTACACAATTTTTAGAGAGGAAAAAAAATAATTATTCATAATATTGAAGGTAATATCTACACTTATGACGATAATACATGTAAATGAAGACATAGGTATAAGCGTTACTACTGAAGATATAGCTGCTATAATATCTGATTGGACTGTAATAGAAAGTATAAGTGACCATAATACATTAATTTGGCAAATGGAACTGGATTATCACATAACCCAATGTATTGAGAAGAGACTGCATAGACTAGTAAAGGACTGGACACTTGTATCAGATCAATTACAAGAACAGTTCCAAATTGAGGAAACATTCAATATCATAATATTAATGAAGATATATCTACAGGTTTTTCAAAATAAAATAATAAAGGTCTGCACACAAAAGAACAACATAACTAAACATATACATAACAACACTAAATGGTGGTGGTGTAATAAACTTGAAGAAATGAGGAAAAAATTACTTCTTAAATATAGACGATTTAGAAGATGCTGTTTATGTGAAGCAAAATATCAGAGTATAAAGAATTAAAAAATATATATAAGAAGGTGTAATGAGTTATTATTTTGTGTATGTATGTAAATATATGTGAATCTCTAACTTGACCTGAAACAAACACACGTGTTATACCGATATATTGGGCGCCATTTATGACATTAACATGTTTAGAAATCTGTTTGACGTTGTTTGAGACTGTTATTACGTAATAAACACTTATTAATATTCTTGTTATAAATATGAGTCTGTCGAAAAACATCCATAGAATTATTGAAATAATAAAAAAAATCTATTTATTATTCTTTTAACCATTGTTCTATATCTTGAAATAGCTCATTAAAAAAAATATGTGCAAATATTTTTATAGTGTACGACGACCCATTGAAATGGATTGACGATACTAGTATGTTCAGTTTAAGGAATACGAAACAGCCTCATTATTCTACACATGATAATTAGATAAAATATACTCGACTGAGTTAAGGGAAGGGCAATTGATGATTCATCTCTTCTAGGACATCTTGTCTTATCCCCAGCCGGTTCAGTGTGTACCGTGGAAACAACTCTAGAACTACAACCCAGCAGAACTATTGATGATGGCGACTCAGCTTGGCTCCTCACAGGATGGGCTGAAAATTCTTTTAAATGGGTGTCTCTCACCAATGTAGATAGGAATGGTAGTTGTACAGATGCCTGGAATTCTTGCAGCACAATGGCCGATATTCGCCCGTAATGTTAGCGGAAATAGCTACGAAACACAACTCCCTATAGTCCAAATTGTGAAAAACTGGACTTCCTCAATTTATTACTGGTAAAAATTACATAAATTCGCAGCAGCCACTTATCTTTTAGTTCTCTGCGCGGGATCCCTAGACGAGGGACTGCCCCACGCTTAAGTCATAGAAAAGACCTACTGCAATGCCACAATATGCTCATAGCATTGGGCCCTGCTTGACTACATGCCGCCACGGTGCTGACAACTTCTTCATGCACTACACTTGCCATCTTCTCGCATGATGTTGTGGCGATTATAGCGTACTCAAGGAACATATTAGTGGTCATTTTCCCGCATGGGAGCAGTGACCATGTTGCATCCCCGCACGAGCAGCTTGTCCACCAGATCTACTAGGCCAAGTCGGACCTTGAAGTGTTCCTTGCCTCTGACGGCTTGAACCCAATCTCTGAAGGTTGTCCAGTCCCACTGGTAACAGTCAAACACAAATCTGTGTTCGTCATGGCCAAGCTCCTCCAAACTTGTTGGAGTATGGAACGGTAGTAGAGGCCTCACGTCATCACCGTATTGTGAAACCTTCCTCCAGGCCCACTCTTCGCGAGATATGGGCTCGCAACTGCTTAACACCGCTGGTGGGACATGTGTGTTCACAGAGGCCTCATGCAGCTGTGGAAGGTTGTGGTGAGTCCACATTTCTGCTGTGTTCATAAAGGCCTGCTAGAGCCACACCTGGGTATTGTCATGGTCACAGTACATGCACACAAGCCGGTCACCTGCTTGCAGCTCGAACACCTCCCTGTTTTCGCTAACATAGTGGTGGTACCCAGAAACTTCTGTTTGTGGGTGGCCACAAGCCAAGATCTCATCGTTCCGTGCGGGTTCCAGTGCCATGTCAACGTGGGCTGATAGCCCTGCCTTCTCGGGATACCCCATCGTAATAGCCACGATGCACCGTTTCTTTGGTAGAGGTGGCAATCACATCACATGGCCTTGTCCCGGAACGAGTAACTTACCTCCGGTTGTGCGCTGCATGTCATCTTGCTGCTTACGCTTCCTCTTCTTTGCCTTCCAACACGGTTTGTGGGTCCCACCCAAGCCACATAGAGTTTCCACAATCTGTTTTCACTCTATTGGGCAAAGGTAGGGTACTGACACGTATTTTCACCGAGGCGATGGATCGTTACCCATGCAGGTCAAAAACACACCCCGAGAGGTGGGAGCGAGACCGCAGTTCCAGTAAGCGAGCCTACCAAAATGTAATACCTCATGGAATCTATATAGATAGATAGAATACAAACTGGCCATAGAACAAGTGCGACTATTGCGACAGCGCTCGGACGACTGTACACCAAACTAACGAACATGCACATGCAAAAGTGTACTATATCCTTTGTAGCAAAATATGTCCACGTACCCTAGTTTCTAAACATAACCTATTTTTTAAGTACGGATGTTTTCAACAGCTATCGCCCCGAGAAGTTTGCATACATGCACCTCTTCAAATGGAAATCCAACTTAACCCAGATAAGACTGAGATAATTTTTTCTGTTTTAAGATTTTTTTTTCTTTCAAAATGGGGTCAATACACTACAAAAATGACGTTCATACCATATGATAATTTTTTTTATAACCCAAAACCACAAAAACAGCTGTACTATATTTAGGACTCCAGTCCAATCGACACATATCTTGGCCTACATGTAGACACCTGCGAGTACTTGAAATTCGAGTTTCGAGTCAAGTTTTTTAGTAATACTCGAACTCGAGCTCGTGGCTTTTCAACAACTCGAAATTCGAGCGAGCTTTTCTTGCACTGTACCTTTGTAAAAAAAGACTCTCATTATATCGGAATAAAAGTCTTACAACACTATTATCCTTTACTTTATAAGGTAACATGATCGACTATATACATGAACACATCATTTTTACGTACCCGGGATTTACGAATTTCCGTGATGAATTTTTTTTACTTCTATAATTTTCCGCATAGCATTAATGTATCACTTTCCCACTTTATGCGGAAGCATTTCCCGCATTTTACTGTATATAGCGTTTAAATTGTCCGGGGTCTCATCATTTACGCCATTAAATGTGTGATATAAAGTCCCGTTTAAATTTTTTATAAAAGTTCCTGCCGCGCCGCCGCTTGTCATCACTGGGGCGAAGCCCCTCAGCGCGGGGGAGGTACAAGCCCTGTGAGGGGCTCTTGTCCTCCCTTTTAGTCATCTTACAAGTGCGTGAGGGGTTAGAGGAATACTCCCCCTCCCCCTCTTGCAGTCAGTGGTTTTTCTGGGTAATGAGCACACTCCCAGCAGTTATCTAACAGAGGAAAAGTGTTGCCAATTTATCCCCGGGTTACCTTTTGTTTTTCTCCCCCCCTTTGCCCACTGAGGATGAGGGAGAGAGCTGGATTACCCACCTGCACATTTGCCCTAAAACGGTCGTAATTTGGAAAATGTTTGGTCTTTTGGTACGTGAGTTTAAGCATTTAGCCTAAATTATTTGTTTCAAGTTAGTCTGTGATCGTGGAATGCGACCTTGTCTCTAATATAATAAAATAAATTTGGTAGTTAATTATTAATTAATTAATTTATGAATTTATGAATTAATTAATTGGTGTGGAATTTAAATTAATTATTAATGGCCGTACAATTGACGAAGTCGGTGCTTCGTCAGGTGTGAAAGGGAATTGGCTCTGGCCAATTATTTGCTCAGTTTTTCTGACTTAACATTAATTTAAACTTCGTGCGGATTTTTCCACTACAGTCGCCGAGAGAGGATGGTCCGGTGGTGGGGCGGGGAGTGGGAGAGTGGGCGGTGTGATTGCCAGTTTTTGTGCTATTGTTAGCCGCCTGTGCGTAAGAAACTGTGGTCCGAACTTGTTTTGTAGGTGGAACTGTTGCGAGAATTGGCAAGCTGGCTGGCGAGACCTGAGGGACACTCTGCTTAAGTTTTTCTGCTCAAGTTTTTCTGCTCAAGTTTTTCTGCTCGCGAGTTCGCAGAATCCTATCTGACCTGGACATGTTTGAGGTACACGGGGCAAAGTTTAGAGTTCCCCTCATGTATTCCTTTCCCTTTGTAATTAGCGCAATTTGGGTTTTTGTCAATATTTGGGCAGGCGGCGTGAGTGTGGGGCCCGGCGCAGTGTTGGCATCGTGTCGCCAGGCGGCAGAAGTTCTTGGTGTGCAAAAACTGCCAGCAGTTATTGCATTGTGCTACATCAGAGGCTCGTTTTTTGTATTGTGTAACAACGACTTTCGTCATGTCGATGACAGATAGTGTCATGAGTGGCGGCAGTGTCTCATTTTTACTGGCTGTTACACAGAAGCGGGGAAGGGGCTCCTCCCAGGAGTGAGTTGGGTCAACAGGGTCTGTGGCTCGTGCCTTGAACTGGTATACATCGAGGACTGAGTACCCGCGTGCCTCGATGTCCTCTTTGATAGCAGCTTTCGGTGTTTGTTTGGGCATTTTTATTACCACTTATTGTGGCAGCTCTGAGGCCTTGCTGAACGTGTAGTACGGAATGGGGGCAGAGTCAAGAAATGGTTTTATCAGTTGGTAGGCCTGCTCGTGCTCGCACGCGATCTGAAGTCCCTCCCGCACAAGAGCGATTTGTGCGCCGCCAGGGGCCAAGGCTCGCACGCGAGTGACAAGCTGGTTGTAGAGACTGGTATCGGGGATGACCAGCCTCAGAGCATGTTTGTTAATTCTCTTGGCGCGCGGGGTGGCAGGCTGTGCTGCAACGCCCTGTATGCCAGGGGAGACTGCTGTGTTTTGTGTTGTCACTATCTGGGTGGTCGATTCAGCTGACACAGGCTCGCGTGTGATAGCGCTGTGGGTGGGCTTGACTGACTGATTAGAGCGAGACGCTGACTCAAGTACTGACCCTGCCGGGGGTGCGGGTGGGGGGGGGGGGGGGAGCGCTGTGTCAGCGAGCGGCGCGTAGCGGTTCCAGACCGCGAGAGGCTGAGGCGTGGTTGCTTGCGGAAGTTTCCGCTGCCTTTTTGTTTGCTGTTGCCAATCTTGAGTTTAGTCGTGGTTCTTCCTCTCTTATTCCTAGCAAGATCCCGCAAATATGCGTTGTACGATTCAGCTGATACTGTGATGGAATGTATAGAGGATTGTATGTAGTTAATATGCATCTCATACCAGAGCACGCTAATGCAGCCATGTTAAAAGCTGTGTCAAGCAATGTGATGCATAGAAGAATGGGATATTCTTCCAAGTATCCCACCGAGTTACGTGATGTGTGCTTGAAAGGTAAACAAACTAAGCTACCCTATCTTAAGGCTATACTAGAAGAACGCAAAGCAAAGAGAGTACTTCAATGTGTGTCTTCTGATGTGTGTGGAAAAATATCCCCACCAACATATGATGGGTTTAACTATTTTGTGACTTTTATTGATCACTATAGTCATTTCTGTGTCACATATTTGCTGAGAAATAAATCAGAAGTCTTTGAAAAATTTAAGATGTACACAGCTATGGTTGAGGCTAAGTTTAATTCTCGCATAGAGAATTTAAGGTGTGACAGAGGTAGTGAATACGTGACTTCCAATTTTAAGAGCTTTTGTGAAAAGAAAGGAATAAGTCTTAGTTTTTCTATGGCCAGAAATCCATCTCAAAACGGAATGGCAGAAAGAATCAACAGAACACTTTTGGAGAAAACTAGGTGTCTCCTGCTAGATACTAACTTTGGCAAGGAGATGTGGGAAGAAGCTATTATGACCGCCACCTACCTCACAAATAGACTGTGTTAAGTTGTATGTTTTGCCCGGCTAAGCACACAGAGAAACGTAACAAAACAAAACAAAACAAAACAAACAATGTTCCTGAGGTTCTGCGTTATTTGGAAATAAAAGAGTTTACTAAATTATCTTTGTTTATTTCTTAAAAAAAAAATGTTTTTTCTCATTGTTACATGGCCTCAGTACACAATTTTACAAATGAATTTAGTTAGAAAAACTTCGCTACTTGCACAGTTTTTGTCTTTTCTTATACAAATTTTAACGATGTCTTTGAATTTTGATAGGATGAGGTCCAAATGCATACCACAGCACCATACATCTTGCCGTTGATGGTCGAGGAGTCTTGTCACTCGCCAAAGAAAAAAAAACTTAGTAATGTCCCTTGGTTAATTACATAACTCAAGGTACCGTCGATCGCGGACCGAAATCACTCGAAGTAGGGCCGATGCCGACGCCTAGGGCCTAAATTTCTAGTTAATTAATCCGAAAAACAATGAACTTAGGTTGAAAAAATACGGCCTGGCCCCAGCCCCTAGGCGTTAAATTATCTCTTAGTAATTTTCCATTTGTCTTGCGACTTGCCGACGACGCGACCGAGTTCTGCGACGATCGAGCAACAAGTGACTTGGTCGACGAGATTACCTTCCCTTGTAAAGGTGAACACAAGGGAGGCAACCCCGTGGGCCAACTGACCAATCAGCGCACATAATTCCAAAACATGACCATATAAGGAAATTCGTACGGGCACATCACTTGACGCCAGAGCTCGCCCTGATTGGCTGGCTAGTGGTAGCCTCCAGAGACCCTTCCAGACGGTCGCTACAGCTGTGCGTACAATGTGACGCGTAAATCCCAAACACGCATTTACAAAGTGAAAAATAACTTTCTGGCGCCAGAGTGTCGCGCCTGTCCGCTCTTCCTTCTGTACCTTCCAGACTATTCTTAAAATATTACACTAGCAATATCCAATATAATTTAACATTACCCAACAAATTCAAATACAATGTTCAAAATTTAGTAAAAAAAAGTTGAAATTCATATTAAAAACTTTTGTTTAAAAATGATGTCCTGTAAAATTATAATCTATACTGCTTTAAACAAAACAATTACTGACATTAACTATTAAATGTCAAAATTATTTTATGGACTGGAATTAACCCTCAAATTAATAATTAAGTGTATCAAGGAAATAAGTATTTTAAGGCTTTCCATGAAATTTAACAAAAGTAATTAATAATTCTTAAAAGATCTGAACAATCCTTATCTACATATTAAATAATTATTATCTTTCATATCAAAGTTATTCTTAATCAATATTCTTATGACCCAAAAAAAAAATATACGTATATCAAATCCTCAATGTGCAATGCTACAACTGGCTACATCAGCACTGCCAAATGGAATTGTCCGAGCTGAAAGATGGTATAACCATAAGCCTGTTCTGTCAAAGATAAAAGTTTTTGGATGTCCTGCATATTCATTCATTCATAAAGAAGATAGAGATGGAGGAAAACTCAGTGACAGATCTAAAAGGTTATTTCTTACCGGGTATTGTGACAATGGTTACAGACTGTGGAATCCTGAAAAGAAAAATGTTGAATTTGCAAGAAATGTGATCTTTGATGAGCTTGGGTATACTGAAAGCCCATCCTCAGGTAGTATTACACATACTGCAACATCAGAAGGTGTTACTTCAAACATTCCAAATGAAACACAGGATGTATGTCCTCAGTTTGCACGAGATGACACACAAATGTATGAAAACAATCAGTCTGATGATGATGGTGACTTCATTGGTTTTCATCCTGAGGGTGTGTATAATGAATCAACTGGAATCAGATCTTCTAGGCACAAAAAGCTACCAAAGTACTTGGAAGATTTTGAGCTCAACTTTGCTGTCGATGTTCTGGCATTATCAGAATCTTCAGATGTGCCTAATAGCTTCAAAGATGCAGTTAAAGATGCTGGTTGGAGGCAAGCACTAAATGAGGAGCTGTCATCTTTAGAAAGTAATGAAACTTGGGAAGTGGTTAAAGCACCCATGGATGCATCTGTTATTGACAGCAGATGGATCTTCTCTTCTAAAAGTGTGGATGGAGCTACCAAGAAGAAAGCCAGACTTGTTGCTCGTGGGTATCAACAGCCAACATTGGAAAATGAAGATATATTTTCTCCAGTTGCCCGGATGACAACGCTACGAGTTCTGCTTTCAGTTGAGCGAGGTCTTCAGCTACACCAGCTCGATGTACGATCAGCATTTTTGAAGAGCAAATTACCAGTGCCTGTGTATATGAAACCACCGGATGGTGTACAGTGCAGTGACGATAAAGTTCTTAAGTTGAACAAAGCCTTTTATGGGCTTAGGCAAAGTCCTAAGCATGGAATGACTATGTTAATAGTGAATTGATCAACCTGGGTTTTATGCGATCAAAAATTGAGCCTTGTTTGTACCATAAGGGTACTTTTTATATCTTAGTGTGGGTTGATGATTTTCTGTTAGTATCAAATTCTGGTGCAGATCTCGAAGACACTAAGTCTGCTCTTAAGTCTAAGATGGGCATGAGAGATTTGAGTTCGAATGAAAAGTTGCATTTTTTGGGCATGGACATCCTCAAAGGTGAGGATGGAAGCTTAATTCTCAGTCAAAGTGATTTGATTAGAAGAGTTCTTGAAAAATTTAACATGATAGAATGTAAACCTAGCAAAGTTCCAATTCAGCCCAAACTTAACTTGTCATGTGATGGAGAGTGTAAGATTAAGGTGCCTTATAAAGAGCTGTTAGGCAGCCTAATATATCTTACAGTCTGTACAAGGCCTGATTTATGTTTCAGTGTATCATACTTTGGTAGATTCCAAAAATGTTACTCTTACAACCATTGGAGACATCTGAAACATGTTTTGAAATATCTTAAATATACAGTTTACATAGGTTTGAAGTTAGCAAAGTCATATTGTAACACATTAACTATATCCTCATATGTTGATGCTGACTATGCTTCTGACACAAATGATAGGAAAAGTATTTCAGGTTTTGTAACAAAACTGAATAACAATGTTATCTGCTGGGGTTCAAAAAAACAAGGTGTGGTAGCACTTAGTAGCAGTGAGTCAGAGTACTATGCCATTGGTAGATGTTTAACAGAAGACATTTTCGTACACAACTTGCTGAAAGAAGTAGTAGATGTGGCTGATGTAATTAATGTTCATGAGGATAATCAATCAACCATTAAGATTGCTAAGTCATTAGAGACGAAAAGGTCTAATCACTTTAATGTACAGTATCATTTTGTCAAAGATCTGGTAGGGCAAGGAAAGGTGAAATTAATCTATGTAGAGTCTGCTGAACAGATAGCAGATACCATGATCAAGGGACTGCCTGCTTGTAAATTTGAATATTTTGTTGAGAAGTTAAATCTTGTTGGAATGTAATGTGGTATTGGGAGGGAGTGTTGATGACAATTCCGATTTAGTTCTTTATATGTATCATTGTCCTTCTAGTATAGGTACGTAATATAAGTGATTCTGGTTTTTGTATTATTGTTAGTGGAAGAGGATGTTATGTGTTAATGTTGGCAGCATTGTTTTTTTTAGCGACTCCCGTTGTTGTTGTGTTGGCAGCTGACACACTTTGTTTATAATAAAATGTAGACTGTGAAGTCAATCCAATAAAATCATATATATAGTAACAGAAGTGAACGCGTATTACTGTGTTAACTCTAATAAATTCTTTAGCTAACCTGAAAGAGTCGTAGCAGTTTTTTCCTTTTCTTTTTTTAGTTTCTTAAATGCACTCCCAGATGGCTTTTTTGGTCCCATTTTTCTTTTTGGCTTGCAAATACTGGTTTTACCTACAACAAATAAAGTGAAAGTTATCTTCAACCAAGGTACATAGTTAAAAGCAAAAGCCAAAGCCAGACAAGGTATATACAATAATCATTAACAAGATGCGCAGTAGATGTTTGTTGAAAAATATATTCTAAAAATACATAATAGGTTTTCAATTGTTAAAAACATTTTTATTTTACCTGTACTGAGTCAAATTTGAAAATTATATTAAAAAAAAATTGTCTTATTTTTTATTTATTTTTATTTATTTGAAATTTGTCACATGCCCACCAACAGTCATAGACTTTAGTGGTGGGCACTAGATGTAATAACAGGAACACAGTTATCACTACCAGTGTATGGACTCCCACCTCCGTCTGTACCATAGGAGGAAAACATCTACAAATGGCCAGCAAACGAGAGCAAGAGTACCACACACTAGCAGTGATAATAACAAATTAGACAAAACACTAACAAAGGTTAAAGAACCATAACACATAAAACATATAGGTAAAATCATATTATTAAATGTTAAGAGAACAATTGAAGGAAAAATAATATAGATATGACAGACATAAATCAGAATTTATAATTAAACACTGTTGGAATTCAAATATAGATTATTGTAGTTTATTATAAGTCTATAAATAATATCATTATTAGTATGAAGAGTACACAGAGTAGAGCGTAAGCGGGAATTGAATTGAGGAATTCTTAAGGCAGTATTGTCAAGAAAATAAGGACATCTGAAATTATGAATGTAACAATTATGAACAAAAAGGGCATTATGATAGGCCCTACGGTCTACCAGGGGTGTCCAAGTGGGGCGTGGGAGGTTCCTCGTAATAATTAAATCTATAACTTTATTTTGAATACTTTCAATTTTTTCAGTATCTGTTAAGTTGATGCCATTACAGATAACAGAAGCATATTCTAATTTTGATCTTATAAGTGCCATGTAAAGAGAGATAAGTGAGTCTGAGTTGGTTGCATAAGAAGTAATAAATTTTATAAGCGCTAGAGTTCTTCGTGCATAGGAATATATGTAATCTACATGTTTATGGAAATATAATTTTGAATCAAGAATGATACCGAGATCCTTTGTGTAGTGGGCTTGAGAGATAATAGAATTCACTAATTTGTATGAATATTTAATTGGATGGTATTTCCTAGTGAAAGATATGACCTTGGTTTTATCTTTGTTGAGTTTGACCAAGTTTCTTGGACACCAATTATTAACTTTAATAATATCTTCTTGTAATAATTCACAATCCTCTAAGGAATAAATAATTTTATAGATTTTTAGGTCATCAGCAAAAAGAATGCCAGTAGAGTAGCAAAGTACTTGTGTAATGTCGTTAATAAATATATTAAAGAGAAGAGGTGAAAGAGTACCTCCCTGGGGAACACCAGAACACGCATTATACTGAGAAGATCTATGATTGTTGATCGATACAAAAAAACTTCTGTTGGATAGGTAGCTTGAGAACCAACCAATTGATATAGTTTCCACAAAGACCTAAATGGGATAATTTAATAAGAAGTAAGGAATGGTTTACAGTATCAAAGGCTTTAGCTAAGTCGAAGTAACAGGCATCGGCCTGACCCCTATTAGTAACTATATTATATACAGGATTAAGAAAGGTAAGAAGATTAGTGGTAGTAGACATACCAGACCTGAAACCATGTTCATAATTGGTGAGAATATTACAAAGTTGAAAATTTAAAAATTTAGCTATAATTTTTTCAAAAATTTTGGAGAACCCATTAAGTAATGATATTGGCCTGTAGTTTGAAACATCTAATTTTGAACCATTTTTATGAATAGGAATCATTTTTGCTATTTTCCAATTATTGGGAAATATTTTCGTTTTCAGACTGGTGTTAAAAATGTGATAAAGTAGAGGTACTAAAAGTTGGGCACAGCCTTTAAGAATAAAATTGGGAATTCCATCAGGACCTGTGGATTTAGTTCATTTTATGTACCTATTCAAGATGAAAATTAGATTTTTGTAAACAAAATTTTAAATTTTTAATTTTATAAACAGTGTTTATTAGTAACTAATCCAGCTAAATACAAAAAGAACAACAATTAGACGATGAAAATATCATATAAAATATTATCATATTTAATTACTGTTGCATTGTGTTGCTTATTTTACGAGTTTTTGAAAAGTTAGGTTTACTGTTTTTGGTACTATTAATATGTAGTTTTTCGCATATATTTGTACATTTGTGTTTATGTATAAATGGTAGACCATTCACGTTCGTCACTTTCAGATAATACAGTTCAACAGGAAAATTATTGTCATTTTTTTTTATGAAAATTTGTAATTTAAGCATGTGTGTGTTCAAAAAAAGATGTAGACTATAGCATTTGTTTCAAAACTGGATTATGATTTTTTTTTGTACACTCCAGAAGTCTGAAAGTGGTTTGAAAAAATTTCAATGTATTTTTTTTTGCTTAATTTTTTAGAAAACAAAGTTATAATGCTACTATCAAAATCAGACTAGTTAATAATTAAAGTTTTAAAGAATACCATTTAACTTTAAAAAAAAATACTCTCCAAGACAACAAATTTTTATGCACATTTTAGTAAATGATCACAAAATATGTAAAAACGATGCGACATTGTTCGGCAAAGGCAAAATCTTGTAATAATTCAGGATAGTCAAAGGTTTAAAAATTGTTTTAAAAATGGTTTGGTCTTAAAAAGGTTAGTTTCATTTTTAAGTCTTCAAACAGCGTAAAAATAAATTTTAAGCACCTAGTTTATGTTATCGTCTTTACCTAATCTAAAACTTAATATTTACTTACCCAAGGGAGATAATAATGCAATTGAAGGCAAAACACTAAATGTTACACTGCTACTACATTATATTTACACTAATTATTGTATATAATCAATTTAACGTAAAAAATATAACACAGCCGACAATAAAGTTCATGTGAGTGACGCGCGGGCGCTGTAACAAATAAATCGATCTGCACGCACGCACGCTGCACCTGCTTACTAGTTACTGCAACGACAACGAAGGAAGAAGATACGGACAGATAACCCTCCCCTCCCCTACCACCCCTACCCCTGATCACATCATATGTCACCTCTCGTCTTGCACACAGCCACATGGGCTTCGGGGCATGACTCATCGAACTTCATGGAATTACGCTATAACGACACGCAGTTCCTTTGTTTTCCACACTTGTAGAAATGCTACAAATCTTTCTACTTTCAACTTGTAGCCTAGTTTAAGACTAGCTAGTGTAGCCATTTAATGATTTAATTGTTATTCTATGTTTTTGAGTAATTTTTTCAATGTTCTTATTATCGAAATCAGGTGATACCTATACTCTGAGGATTAAGCAAAACTGTCGCCGTGACGCCCCCCCCTGTTCCGGCGCCCCTGGCGGTGGTCATCCCTGCCACCCGCTTGCTATGCCACTGCTAATAAACTAGGTAATATTTTTACAAGAGATGTGCAGGAAAAGTACTAACAGTTTGGTACTCATAGAAAAAACTGTGCGGGACAAATAAACACTAACAAAAGCAATTTTCCTATCATTTATTTGTATAAAAAGTAACAAAGGGCACAAATCAGGTGCTATTTCTTACTAAAATACACTTCCACATTGTTTTCATCTTTCCATATAACACAAAAATAGTGCACTGTTGCTAACCTGCATCGAGACAAAATTAAATTTTTGCCAGAAGAAAGATCCTTCAAATTTTAGGGGGCAAAATATGTGTCCAACAAAACTGACATAAACTGATCAGAAGAAATTATAATTGCACATGTTCTGGACAAGAACTGCTTGTAATGAATAGTATGTATAAGTATGTATTTAATGCACTACGCATTACAATTGACAAGTTTACACAAACCTCCTGAGATGATTAAAATGTCATTTTTTAATAACTATAAAACCAATGTGCTCAAGAAATGACTATTATTTAAAAGAAATAAATTCTCAAAGATAACAAAACTCATGACATATGTACACTACCACTGCACAAATTAAAAAAAAAAACATTGATACTACTTGACATAAGTGAGGCAAGTTTGGTACATGTAAGCAGAAAACATATTAGTTGTTATTACAACAGAAACATAAATCTATGTAAATGTTTTGGGATGGCAATACTTCAATTAAAACACAACATTATTTACAAAATAGAAACAAATCTTACCAAAGTTTAATTTTGCAATAACAATTTGCTGAACAAACACAAATTCTTATCACAACAGTAATTATTAAACATAAAAGTGACATCAATTACAGCCAGACAAGCATGTTGTGCTGCTTAAAAGAGAAAAGAAATTATTCCAAAAAAGTGTTACTTCCTTACGCTTACAACATTCCCCGCTCATATAACTGGATGTCCTCAGAATAAAACGCAGTAATGAAATATCAGAATGAGAAATACTTACATACATTATTTTGATATGCAGATAAACAGTAACAAATAAACATTTGAAAAAACATAAAATAGCAATCACAAAAATCTCCAATTCACAAAAAATCTCTAGCTCACAAAATTTCTGAAACTTTGCAATATACCAAACACTTTTATAAAATCACAGGCACACATAATAGCAAAAGTTAGGCATCAACATGAAGTACAATTACAGAAACAATACTGTACCAAAAATATACCAAAGCATATGTGATATATGTGCATGTACACAACTTGCAGTAAATAATTTCCTATCATTAAAAAAAAAAAGGAGATTGTTAGGCGTACCTACTTTGTATGGTACAGCAAAAAACAGTTCTTTTCTTTTGTTAGGCATAAATGGACCTTGCACTTTTGGCACGAAATCCTGGAGCAACCAGAGCAATTTGGCATTTCCACAGAGTTCCCAACTTGTCTCTGTCATGGATGGGCATGTGATCAACTCCATCGTGCTGCACTTCCACTCTTGGCCTTATCTCTCCCTTCCTTCTTTGAATGACAGGCTGTGCAGAGCAATTTTCCTCGAAAGAAGGACGTCCACGAAAATGGTTTTCCTGCAAACACCATGCTCTCCGACACCTTCATTCTGAAATGCATCAGATATAGCTGTTTATTTTGTGGAATGCCAAGGGCTTCCGCATCCTTTCCATATTCCAGCCATGAAAGCACAACGGCCATATCGACAGTGTGGAATATCATCCTCAATGTCCACTTCTTAGATTTTATGAAAGTACGGTAATAACTTATTAGTTGATCACATAAATCAACTCCACCCATACTTTGGTTGTACAACCTCACGATTTCCGATCGCTCCACTTGTACATATAGTTTATGTATTTTGGACCAACGTTCCACTGTGTCTGTTGTACCCTTACCCATAAAGTAAGAAGCGAGCACAACTGTTTTATTGTCCACCCACTTCACCGTCACATTTTCCTCACGATTAGTAACTTCTTGAGAAAAGCCTCTCTCTTTTTTCATTTCTTCTTTGTCAGAGATCAGGGTAGTGTTGCCAAACCGGTTTATTCTTACTGTCCCAGCAGCATAAATACCGCGTTCCAAGTGAACTTGAAAAAGCACGTACGAAGAAAAATAATTATCAAATAAAAGCTTGTGGCCTTTTTCATCACCAATTCTTCTGGCAAGTGCAAGTACCACTGCAGGTGCAAGACCATATAGCTTCTGATCATCTGGAGACTCTTCACTCATGTTCGACTGATAAATAATAAAATCATAGGCCAACCCAGATTTCCCGCAAAAAAAAAAAAATCTTCACACCCCATGGGCAAGGCTTGCCCCTAACGTACTGTTTTACACAAAGACGTCCTGTGAATGGCACAATCTGTTCATCGATACACAGATTTTCTTCCAGTTCAAGGGCCATGCATCTTGCACGTACAGCATCATACAATGGACGTACTTTGTGAAGCTTGTCTCTGCAGTTGTCTGGAATTTCCAACACGTTCACAAGATGCAAGTTTGATCTCAATTCACAAAACCTGTCCCTTGTCATTGCATCTTGAAACATATTTATTCCCAATGTCTTATACCAAAACAATGAAATACAAGGAAATTCAATGTTCCTGCAGCAACATGCAAGCCAAATAACATTTGCAACTCTTGACGCGCACGTGTGTTTGAAACGCGGCCTGTTGTTTTGCACAGTATACAAGTTTGTCATTTCTGACATTTCATCAAAGAGTGTCGATGGAACATACCTTTCAAAATAGGTTATTGGTGTAAGCAGTTCGTGGCCCAACCTTTGATTATCGTAAGGCTCTACCAAAACTGACAGGTTTATGACTCCATACAATGTGTCTTTTTTTCACATGCAGAACTAGTACTCGACGATGGTATGCTTTCGTCTTCAACATCTTTGTCACTATCACTACCAGAATTTATCACTGGATCATTTGTTCTTATCTTAGCAGCACCAACACGAAGTGGTTTCCTGATAGTTTCACTTACAAGCTGATCGTCAAGTTCATCATCAGATACCCAATAATCTGAAATTTCTCCTCTCTCCAACATATCCAGAATGGTGGTTGCATTTCCCGTCCCTTCAACAGACTCCATAACTTTAAATTACACAAAAACCCTAAATAATATAAAAATATGGTCCTAAAATTGATTTTCTTACAATAATTTACAGGTTATGTTCAAGCCTTGGGCTACATCACTCCAGTCTGTATGGCTACAATTGTACACAATAATGTTTTTCGATAAAACCAATTCAAATTTATCTCGAATGTCAACAAACACATTCCATTACATAGATAATATTCCAAAGTTACAAAAAAATATTTTTTTGAAGACAAAAACGAAAAAAAATTACTAAATTCAGATTTCAAAACAACCAACTCTAACAACTCACCATAGAAAAGTAAAGGGTATAGAAGGACAACTCAATGTATGGAATCGGGATCAATGATAGAAACGCTTATTTGGTTATGGCGGAAACTAAAATACAAAATCAATTTTTATCTATGTAACGATCGAACATATTGATACTTTGTAAATTCGATATATCGTTGTTCATTCTATTTCCTCAATATATTGTCCTTTGCATGTTATTCAGTAATTGTTCGCAATCGCAGTAAGAGTATTGTGTTTACCTTATAATTATAAACATTCACATTGTTTACAATTACAACATTTCAGCAGGCACGATTATAATTAAAATAAATCTTCCAATAGCAATAATTAATAACGTTCTGAGTTCTATGGTTAGTATCTAACCTGAAAGTTTTGGAGGGCCAGTAATAAAACATTTCGGTCACAGCTTGAGTTACATGATATTGTGTATCTTTAACAAACTCTATTCGCAATAAGACGGAAGGCATTATTTCACTGTTTGCATTATACCTATATATGTATATATAATGGAAACCGTGAAATAAAGCCTTCTATCTTATTGTGAATATTGTTTGATGAAGATATACAATATCATTGTTAACACACACACACACGTGTGTGTGACTAATCAGCTAAATCGAGACGAGCAACCAAAAAGAGACAGTGCTCCTTGGACAGAGCACAAATAGGCCCGCTCGTAAAGTCTGAGAGACTTTTTGACTCAACAGAAAGTGAAGTTCACGGCCAAATAATGTGGCCCTAGTGAATAATAAAAGTTGTAATAACAGTTTCCATACTTGTACAGCCAAAGTCTGTGGTGAATGTGATATACGCTTATCCTGTTCAACTTTTCATTTCAGCTCATGTAGGCCCTTCTAGAACTTACAGGCTCACATCTTAGTCCATTTGCGAAAATGGACTTCACATGCAATCAAAAGTAAGTATACATTAACTAGGCAGCTTGAGATCAAATAAAAAAATACAAAGTTATATTACCATATTCTTATTCTCGTATTGTTGTAGGTTGTCTTTAATGTTCATAGTCAGACTGAAATGGAAGGCTGCTTTACAACAGTAATAGTATGTGTGAAGGAACGGACTTAATGAATGTAGAAAGGGGACTGCAATAAATTGGCGTGGGACTTCAGGCACACACTGGAAAGTAGAGGTCGCATCCATTGAATACTGTGATACCAGCAGTCTTTCAATGTTGTCACAATTCACATCATCAAAATACCTTAGCTGTGAATTTGCATTTATTGGAAGAAATTGTGCAGCATTGCTATGAATGAATACCAAAACAATTTGTTATGTAACAGTTAAACATATGTACTGTCATTGAAAAGTTCAGCACACTGATTGCACATTTTTTGAAGCCCTGTTTGGTGTAGAAATACTTCCATTCTCACCATGCTTTCATCCGCCACATGCAAACAGTTGCATCAAGAAAGGTCCAAGTGAACTTTGGTACCATGATACTTTATTAATGAGCTAGTCTCATTCATCAGTGGAATTACGAAGTACGTACTTATATTCATTAGTTGACAGCTAGGTGTCTGTGTTTTTATAAATGAAATCTGTAATGTGTCACGAAAAAAGATGTAGATGCACAAATATGTTACAACAGCATTAGTAAAATTTTACACTTTCATGCAAATGTTTTAAAAATAATAACTATTTAGACTTCTTACAATGGCGATTAAAATAATTTCTAGCTTGGACTTTTATTGGGTCTGTAATTACAGACTGCAAACATTTTTTCCCAGAAACAATACTATTTACTGATTTTACCCAACAATAAATCATCATTTTAACAACCAACTTTGTAGTTAATGTCTTTACGTCATGCTTGGTACAAAGTAAAAAAGAAAAATCAACATCTTCTTCTATGTGCTTAGTTAGAATAGCACTGATGCTTTGTTGGTGACAATAGACAGGCAATTTGTTCTGCACAATAAAATACATTTCATAGCACATATTACTAAATGGTGTGTTTGGAAGGCACAATGCTTTGGGTGAATACTACCTTGCAACTATAAAATCATGACCATGTTCAGAAATCAGATCACTTTTACATTGACTACATGATTTTGTTACACTGAAAATTTTTTTTGGCTACATAGCCACTCACATATGTAGCAGTAACCTCTTTAATACAGTAAACTCCCGGTATACCGCGCCCCGATAGATCGCGGAATCGGGTATATCGCGGGTCAAACCATGTCCCCCAATCATAAATGAATAATAATAATAATAATAACAACAGTAGAACCTCGTTAATTTGTGATGGTCGGGACCGAGATAATCACGGATTACCGAATTTCACGGACTAGCGATTAAAAGCCCGGAAGGTCTTGTCAAGCTTCTCAGACACCGGCGTGCAGCTGGGTTAAGGCCAAGGTCATGTGACGTAACATCTACCGAGGCTTACTGCGCCTTGGCAGCAGATGGATAAAAAATAGTAAACTCTCCATTATTCGTGTTAATTGGGACCCGCCGATGCCCGGATAATTAAAATCCTGTAAAAAAAAAAGTAATAAACACGGATAATCCGTTCACGGTAAGGGCCGTCTTCGAATTAGTCTCGGCTTAAAAAAACACGGCACTGCCTAGCCATTAGTTCACGGTCATTTACAACAGCCGAAGAGAGAAAGATAAGATCGTGCTGAACTTGCACACATAAATTTTGGGTAGCCCCCCCCCCTTCCCCCCTCATCAAAACTTCGTCCAGCCGAATGCCAGCCAGACACGTCACTCGCCAGGCGCCTGCCGTGCATTGGCGGGTGGAAACAAACAAAGGGAGACGGGAAGCAGAAGTCAGGACATCCCCCTCAAGTTTAAAGAGTGACAAATGTGACAGCTGAAAGGGGGGCGACACAAAGAGTCGGTACAAATTTCGTTGCAGAGTTTGGCGGCCCATGCGAAGGCTTGCAGTGTTTGCCGGCCGCCGGCCTGCGTGACGTTAATTTTAGGCGCTGACAATATTTACTTCTCTTTTTTTTTTCTGCACTTTTAAATCGTCCCGGATTATCCGATTCCCGAATTAGCGCGTCACGGATTAACGAGGTTCTACTGTAATAATAATGCAATAAATGGTTGTCAGCCGATTAGGATAATTTTGCGTTGTCACTAACAAACTAAGCAACGGGCAGAAAAAAGCCAAGGCGTAGAAAATGTCCGCAGTGAAATTCTAAACAAGATATCTCCGTAAATTATTCCTCTATCTTGTAGTGTTTTCAAATTATGGTCCAATCCAGCCCAGTGTTATTTTCTGAAACACTAGTTCTTAACATTTTTTTTAACCCACAAATAAAGCATCGGACAGGGGACCCGATAAAGCCCACCGTCCAGCGACATTATCCAGCGTGACTCGGCTGGGGATTGATTTTGGATAGGTTTGGTTGACGGCAAGCGCTGGGAGGGGAGAGGCGAGCCGAGAATATGCGGCCAAGACACCCGGGTAGACGGGAGGAGTGGAATATAAGCGCCAGTGATGAGAGGGGCGATTAAGCCGAAAGGGGGGAAGTCTGGTGACCTTGAGTAGTTCACTCATTTCCGTCGGCACACTTCTCGTGGTCACGTGTGTTGACAAGCGGAGACATATAAATGTTTTGTTATAACTTGAACCTACATACGTAATATTATTCGTTGTATTATACACGTTCATCTTTTTACTTTGGTATAATGTTTTAACATTAAATAGTAAAGTAAATCAGCTAGCGTATTTTTAATCTTTGCCGAGGAATTCCCAGTGGTCCAATACTTACGTGAACCATACTGTACCACTTTTGCCGTGAGGTAGTAAACAAGCCCCGGATATGTTTATGTGTAGCGGCCTCCCGACCTTTAACCAGAGGCTAGTGAATATAACACTTGCCGATCCGAGCCACACACACTCAGCAACTCGACACAGCGCACATAGGGGTATTGGACTAATCTAGCGGGACAAAATTATTTATCGCTCTTAAACGTTTGGAAAATAATCTATAATTCATAAAAACTTGTATGCAAAAGTATCTTCACTTCTAATGTCCAGCAATGCAATGTAGCAAAGGGCAAAAGCGAAAACAAATGGCGAAAGAAAATGAAAAATTCTTGTAAATAAAATTTATATAGGCTAATCATTACAGTGGTCAAATATATACATATCTACTAACTAAATTAAAATAAAAAAATATAATAATAGTTTAAAACTAAAAATATAAATATTAAATGGAAAAAGCCTTAACTTTCTTCACATATCAAGATTTCCAATGTTTCCTTCATAAAAGAATTTAGTTTTTTCTTGATCATTGTTCGCCTTGATGCAAGCAGGAGATCAGATGTTAACAACTACATTTTTAAAATATCTGTATTACTGTCTACTCTATTAAATTTCCTTGCGAAATTTTGCCTGTATGAACGGAAATGCTCATTTCTGGCTTCTGCTGCCTCTTCAAACAATAGGCAAAAGGGCATTCTCTATTATTATAGAACCATGTATCAATAGTTTATGCATGGTAGGCGTCATGTTATGCCTACCGTACAGTTCAACATAAAGTTCTGCAGTCTCTCTAGTAAATTTTTGAAATTTTTTCACATCTATTTTGTACCCGCTTGAAATGCATTCAAGAATCACTTTTATTCTTTGAATGAAAGTAACATCCAGGCCTGTTATTTCAGCTGCCAACTTAGGGTCTTCAAAAAATCGTCGACTTGTATTTCCGTCATTAGTGTTCCCGGATGCAGCTTTGGGAAAATCTACGCGCGCTAAGACCTAGCTTGCTTTTAAATTCGTCTTGAATTCTTTCTTTGTTCTTTTAAAAGTTTGTCTGCTTCAGATTTAGCAGGTAAATATTGCACGCCAAGTTTGTAAGCAGTATGCAGTAAGCTTTCAAATAGCCGAATCCTGGCGTGTAAAATAGACAAACCGAATTTCAACGAATCTACATTAATCTCACTTGATTTATTCAAATCGTTGAAATCTTTAGATGTAGCTCCACATATATAACATCTAATTGTATATTTTGTGCCTGTTGCTGCATTGCACACTTTTGAGTCTATCATTGTTAGCATCATCTTGTTTTCTACAATATATGGTCTTCCACCAATTGTTACTGTTGGTTCCAATTTATTTGCCGCACTTTCTACATAACTGATTTCTTCCTTCGTTATGTAAACTGTCTCCTTTACAAAGCATATACGGATAGGTCTACAGTAGCGCGGTGACGATGGAGTTGCGTTCTGCCACAATATTTAATTTTCTGTTCAATTTACTATACGCAGAGGCACAAAAGAACTTTGAAAAATGTGTGAGTCGCATCCGCTATCATTTTCAAACTTTTGTTTGAGCTGAGCCTGTTGTGAGCCATCACACCCGCATTTACAAATCATCCGGAAAGTATTTTAACTATCGTCAAGGGTTTTTAAAACTTCTTCTAAATGTAAAAGTAATCTTTCGGCTGTGTGGTTCACAACACCTTGTAAATTCACTTCGGCACAGGTTTCAGTTATGTTGAAAGATTCATCGGAAGGATAACAATGTTTTTTATATTGCTGAAAAACTGAGTAGCAGGGAAGATTTCCTGTTGTTTGTCTGATTCTGTCATATTGCGTCCTTGACAAATCAGCATCTATAAACATTGCTAGTGATTCCTCCGGACAAACTTGCTTGGCATGTGCCTTGTCACACTCAATTAAATTCCTGTACTCCTTAGCACGATCCTTACTTTCTGAAATCTCTTTCAGTATATTTGACGCACATCTATTTCCTTGGGCTTTCAATTCCATTTCAGCTGCATAGATAATTTTTTCAGGGCTATAAGACAAACGTATACCCTCAGTCTTGCATCTTTTTCTTCGCTCACTAATGTCTTGAAAGGATTTTGTTGGTCTATCCGGTCTTCTTCTTGCCACTAATACAGGTAATTTAAACACTCCACTCAACCACTTTTCATTGTTTTTCACAAATAAATCACTTCTGTATTTTGCTGTTACCCTGCGATTTTTCATTTTTGATCTCAATCGTGATAAATTACGCTTTATTTCCATAACTTGTTCTTCAGTATAAGTTTTATGTGAAACCAAGTAATCTTCGATGTATTCTAACTAACCATTAAAATTGAGATCATTTTGTGATCTCATCAGGTCAAATATTGCCTTACGAGTCATCAAACTATTTCCAGAAGGTCCTGAAATAATATAAATAAAATGTATCGGAAGTATGATTTTTTTCACATTTTCATATTATAAATTTGAAATCACTCTACATGGAGGAGTAGGAATTAGTTGGAACCAATAAATACATTTCTTAAAAGTATAACTACTATATTTTGAGAATATATAAGCATCATAACCGGGAAATGCCCGGCAGTATAACAAAAAGGCTCCCAAAACTACTAATTTGGATAAAAATAACTGAATTTAAAAGTCAAAAAGAAAGAAAGTGGTGTATAAAATTATAATATTTGGACTACACAAACAAAGTTACTTACCAGGAGTTTCAGAATCCATAACCAGAATTCATATTTTCACAATAGAACATAAAATAATAAATACTTAAATATTGAGTTTTAAAGCACGAACATCGAGTATACACAACCACTGCGAGCAATGCCAGAGTTCTGACTGACACTACTATCTGTAAATTGGGGTGGGTGAAATGAAAACAATGTGGTTAGGTCGCCCAATTACTTAGCTTTTATAGGAAACGGTTTTTTTTACCTGAGTGCAATTCTGAGAATTCGACTTTTGGCCAGCTAAATTTAAGAAATACCCCTATGTACAGCGTTTGATGGAATAAGTAAAGACAACGTTTAACAGACTTTTTAATACGGCGCCACTTATTGCGCTAAAATTATTTTGGCGCAATTTTTGTATCCCACATGTGACCATTTATAATTTAATGTAAGCATGGATAACAAAGATTAGCCACTTTACACGATAGACGATTCTTTATTTTATATTGTACGAATGCTAGAATCGTTTTTCACGTATCTGCTGCATACTTCTGCAAAAGACACGCTATCTGTAAGTACGTAAATCTAGAATTTTTATTTTGTCAATCAAACTCGGTACTTTGCGATTCATATTCGGTTTGAAGTATTACTATGGCCTTTCTATTTAGAAGACTTTGACCACAGAATCGTGTGTAACCGCACACACTGCCCTTACTTTGTTATGGACACTCAGACGAAGCAGATACTGTGGCTGACACCACGAGACTGGCAGCAGCTTGTGTGCCGCACGTGTGTATGGCAACGTGTGGCGCGCTCGTAGGCCGTGCGACAAACTGTGCGCGGCATGCGGAAAAAAAAAATCAACATTTAATATTTATCTTTAAAATTTATTATTTTTATTTTTTCACCCGCGTTTAGTGAAAACTGCGGATGCAAAGTCCGCACAAAGGCGGGCCGTCTATACTGTGCGTGCTTGCCGACCTATTAGAACACAGGCGGTGTTTTATGACTTTTGACCTTGGTCACATCGAAACATCGCGGTTATGCAACAACGCGGGTAAAAGTTATGTCCCCCGACAACCGCGTTAAATAGGGAGTGTACTGTACCTGTTTTAGGAGGAAGGCAGTCCTTTGGTGCTATTGCTGCATTTTCAGGACAACTGAGAGGTAAAGCAAGTAGTTCATCATTATTCGTTTTGAAACTAAATGTCCCTGCATCATGAGGTACCTCATCCAACACAAAACTTCTTAGTGTGTCCAGAGCACCTCCACTGTCATCTTCCTCACAGTTATAATTATCAGAATGTGATGATAAAAAGTTAGTAATAAGAAAGGATTTAAATGCTGGCTTAAATGCTGCACTTGTAGGTTTGATTGACATTGCGTAGGGGAGACCCTTGTAACTTGGGCAGGATATTTTTGAACAATAATAAAAAGTGTAATTTTTAATTTTTAAATCATATTTTCATCACTATACAAAGTACATTGGGTACCCCACACAAAATATTTATTTGACAATCATAGCTGTTTATTTGAACAAAAAATTGGTTGTTTTAAAATGTTGTTGCATGTGACCCAAGGTACAACATGGATGTGTACTTTGGGTCAGTATCACATGTACCTTGGGCCACATGTTAGCTTCATAGCAAAAACAATATTTTATGTTAAATATACTTTTGTACCAACTAAAACATGCATTAATAAGATTATTAATAAATAAAAGAAAGTGATTTAAGTCTTGACCCATTTCTGCATCTTGCGATCATATTAAAAAAAAAATTTAAACACTTTGTTTTTGTCCTAACTGAACACAACAATTTCTAAAACTATGAATGTTTTGTAAGAGTTAATATACACTGAATCCAGTAAACAAAATCGGAAATGTAAGTCGTCCTGGTCTGCCATTCACTGGATTTGGAAGTACAACAACAATATCACTGGTTGCTACTTCACACACATCTAGTTCTTCAGGCCAAACAAACGTGTAAGTGTTTTTTTTTACCCTTCTAGTGAATTTGACGGTATGGCGGTCATCTTCGACACCTATGATTATACGAACATAATGCTTCAGGGTCTTTTTTGTTGAAAATTTAACAAGCACCCATTTGTCCTTGTGGATTGATGCGTTATCCTCTAGAAATGTATCTTCCTTCAAGGATTCTTCCTCATTTTGGTACTGCCAGATGAAGTCGCCAATGCTTGTGTCACTTTCTTCACTGGATAATAGAGAAGCATAGTCCTATTCTCTGCATAGTTATCACTTTTAATTAAAATAATTAAATCAAACAAAAGGTTGTAATTTTCACCAACATTGGGAAAACATTGCTGCAAGCAGTGACTTTTGTACCCCTACAATCCCTCCTGCTATCATAAAGTAGATGCTACAGAAAATTCTCCCCCCCTCCCCGCCTTGTGCAAAAAACCGGCAGGAGCTATACTACAGCCAATAGGAAGTTTAAAAAAAAAAAGCTAAACACAAGTATAATGGTTATAAAACAAATTGCATTTTAATACACAATATAATTTACCTTAATTTAATTCCTTGCATATGAAACTGCACTAAGTACTAAAAACGTCCCACTATTCAATAATAAAAATTTGAGCCGAAAGAATTAAAGAACACTTAAGAAACTTTTTCTTTCATTTTTAGATACTATTCTGCTGTCTTTAATAAATAACTTAGTATTTTGCAGTGCACAATCAATTTTTTTAATCCTGATAATCACACACTGGAACACTATTGTGCACCGGGTGTTTACCTTAGCATGTAAACATGTATACTTTAATGTGTAGGGGGTGCTACTCACTGTGTGAATGTTGAGAATTCCCTGCTTGATACACTGAAGTACTAGAATCTGTACTACTCTTTTCTGTGCATGACAGTCTATCTTTTGTGTTGTTAAATGGTATTCTCTCTGAAAAAGAAAAAAATATACAGTATATTCTGTATAGTTATATTAGCTTTTAAATGTTATATGACCACATGCAATAAATATGTTAATACTTAAAAGTTTCAACGGGTACTTACTTGACCACTGAGCAAGTTTCCTCATTACTGATGAAACTCTATGACTAAATACTTGAAAGCAGCATTTTACTTTCATTTTTTTTATTTTCTCTGGAAGAACATGCTTGTCACTGAGTTTTGGACACATTTTCATTGAGTAATCTCCATCTGCGTAATCTATATTTTAAAACTGTACAATATGGTCCCATTTGGCAATTTTCTTCTTTCCTCCTTCTTCAAACACTATATTCTTTATTAGCAAGTTGTTTTTCATTCTCTCATTCCCTTTAGAAGGTGAGGAGGGTCAAAAACAGGTATTATTTCATGACCATCAACAGTGAAACTGGAAACCTTTTCTCCTTGTCTTGTCTTCTCTTCGATAAGCATGCTCAGTGTCTTTTATCAAATAATAAATTGCAGCTACATTGGCACTACCTTGATCACACACTGTAGCCACAACATTCAGTCCAACTTTAATCAATGTTCTCACGATACTCTTAATTAGCCTCACAAGGTTTATTGTTTTAGTAGCTTCTTGAACTAATGCAAATGCAACAGGCTGTTTCCATTTTGAATGGAGGCCTCGAACCATAAATACCAAGGCGTAATCTACAAAAACTGCCTTTCTATTTCCATCACCCATGTCAACAAACCCATCAAATTGGTCGTTAGCATTTTACGACAGTCCTGAAGAAATAGACATTTAATCCCAAATCAATGTGCAATATCTTTTCATCTTCCTCATTTTTTAAACACTCTTCTTTAATTGCTGAAAAACCTTCCGATCAATGCCTGCTTCAAATGTAATTTTCAGAAGGTAAAATGAAAATATTGGAAAGCAATCTGTAGCCTTTACCACTTTGTTTAAAAAGACAGTGCCAACATCTTGTCTGCAATGGTGAATCTGTACCCATGTGGCTTTTTGTTTTGGTTCCTTACTTGAGAGGCAATGAAAGATATTGTTGTTGCATTAATTTGAGAGAAATATTTTGCAAACCATTTCGACTGTGAAAAATTTTCTGCATCCGCTAATCTTCTTTTATATGATAAGCATTTCCTTGAAATTTTTTCTGATTTACGTTTCAATTTTTTGACTGCACTGTACATATATTGTGCCTTTGGTGTCAGATCCAAACTTCGGTGCACATTAACATCTGATAAGCAATGCTGCTTTCTCTTCCCTAAGGATACAAAAACAAAAGAATGAATGAATTTGTTTTTTTTCCTGTTTGATGGAAAACTATTTGTTTACATGGCTTCAATAAAATAACTTATGGATCAAATAAACCTGGAAAAAATAAATAACCTTACCCAATATGGAATTTTTAGCCTCGAGTTTCCTCCCACAGACTGGGTTTTTTAAGAAGTTCTGCAGCTTCAATACATTTCTCACTTTGCGTACTTTCCTCTGGCCCTAAAAAGGTTAACACGTTTCAACTTTTAACAAATATAAGCCAACCAATTCACGCATGTTTTAAATTGGGGGGACAAGAGAGAGAGAAAAAAAGCCAAAGTTACTTTTCACATAATTTTTATATTGTTAATTTAATATTAACTAGGACAAAGCATCACAGCTTAAATTAGCAGAGATTTGACCAACTGAATTGTTAAGGTAATCAGAAAAAAGAAAAAAAATTAATTTTTTAACATGTAGAGGTATTTATCTCGATTAGTGGCTCTTTCTTAAATAAAAAAATGAAAATTTGAAATCACTTTGATTTAGTGCTATTGACCTTCCTCTATTTTTTACTGAATGCGGAGTTACGAAATTCATACTCATTACGAAGAATTTACCGTTTATAGTTTCTATTACTAGAGAGATGGTAATGAGTTGGCCGAGGACAGCAAATTTTTTTGACCTCAATGGTTGGAAATTGTACCCGCCTCTGACAAAGGTGAGTTTAGAATGTTTAAAATGTTATCTTGAATGTTATGCCTTTGATACTGAATTGCATGATCGTGTACACTTGATCCTGTACACTCAATCCTGTTGTACCTGATGCTTATTTTTTTTAGCAGTGGGGAGGCGCTTTGTGCCTCCCCGTTTCGCGCGTTAGTGCAAAACCTGACATTTTATCTTTAATGTCAGGTTTCGTGCTGTTGTACCACCACACTCTAAAAAAATAAGCATCAGGTACAACAGGATCAAGTGGACAGGATCATGTTATCTTGCTGTTAAATGATAAAACAGACATGATATGCAATGTAAATAAACGTAGATAAATAACAATATAGCATAGGCATAGTAATGAAAACTGTAAATGGTAATATCTTTGTAACGAGTACGAATTTTGTAACTCCGCATTCAGTAAAAAATAGAGGAAGGTCAATAGCACTAAATGAAAGTGATATAAAATTTTCATTTTATTATTTAAGGAAGAGTTACCAGTCGAGATGAATACCCATGTAAACATTATCAAGTAGGCTACAGTGAGAATATTTTGTTGAATTAGATAGGCTAAATAATGTACAAGGCACGAAAGCAGGTGAAAACGAATACTGTAATTTAACAGACCTAACATTTATCTTCCTGGTAGCATTTCTATCACTTTAAATAATATTTTATTTTGGAACTATTTTCATACACATTTTTAATTGCTTTGTTAAAGAATTGAAAAATATTTCTCCTTGTTTCAAGGAATTTGTTATACTATTCGTTTCGGTTACTGACTTTCAATTTCTGTGGTATATTTTCAGTTTACAAAGATTGTAATTTAGTCATTTCTAAATACAATGTGTATACCGAAATAAAACCTTTTAAAATGAACTTTTTTTTAATTTGAAGAACTAATTTAACATAAATACAATATATTCTTTAGGCCCGGTGCACACGTGCGGACATTGTCCGCGCGGTGCCGCTGCGGCGCCGGAGATGCGTTCTCGGAAGGCTTGACTGATAAGTAATGCACACACAGCTGCGGCGCCGCAGCGGCTCCGCACGTCCATTGCACGTCCACTGCACGTCCACTGCACGTCCACTGTGCTTACATTTTTGTCCGTAGATCCCACAGGAATGCTGCGGCACCGCACGTCCAACTACGTTCCTTAGTACATTGGTGTCAATCGAGCAGTGCACACGTGCGGTCGATTGCCGCAAAGTGAGATGGCAGCATCACGTGAATTTGAAGACATATTAGATGTTGAACTCTTCATAGCAGAAGTTAAAAGTTATCCAGATATATGGAACGTAGCCGTTGAAGAATACCATGATCGTAATAAAAAAAGATGTGCGTGGATCAACATGTGCCGTAAATTTTGTGAATCGTTTGACGAAAAGGATGACGAGGAAAAAAAAAAATTGTTGCAAATCTGCCCCTCAGGAGTCTTGAGTCGGTGAACGGATGCACCCAATGTTTCCTAATTGTATCCAATAAACATTTGTATACTAGGTACACAAAGAATACCCGTTTACGTTTGTACGCATCCATCTCGTTAGTCGGCATCGTTCAGAGTGTGCGGTATTTGTCCGTACTGTGTGAATGTATTTTTGCGGCAACGTTGCGGCGCCGCAGCAGCGCCGTGCGGACAATGTCCGCACGTGTGCACCGGGCCTTATATAGACATTCCCATCTCATTCATAAGTACAATCTAACATAAGACCCATGGAACAGGATATCCCCGGTGGCAACAAATGGCACATGTTTATATAAATTGTATGATTCCAACAAATGTGTGTGTGTACTTACCTTGCTGCATTCCACATTCTGTACTGGGCCTAGGTTCTGACATTTTAGGGAGTGTCTCATCACTATCAGGCATTGCTGTCTCATTTAACACTGTAATTCACACAGAACGTAACAGTTATTTTTCACTCATACAACATACACACATTTAAAATAAAAATCCAAATAATAAAGATATACTATTACTGGTACAAATAGGTATGTTAAGTAGAGAGAATGAATTAATGTTTATAATACCATTATTAATAGTGATAATAATTGTCACAGATATAATACAATATTTACTAGGTATGGTTCTCTCTCTCAACTCAAAATTGTAACTGTTTAAAATATCAGGCCTCTCATATATACCTTTAATGATAGTAGGTATTACTGTGATATTTACACAAATATATGTCATAGACTGGGTTATGGTTAGTTAAATTATAGTATAAACAATGAAAAATTTTCACAATAGGGAGACAAAACACTTCAAGTGGTTTATTCAAAACCAGAGACATATAAAATTAATATTATACAAAGGTACATGATATGATGTTATGATTTGTACTTACCATGCTGCATTCCACAATCTGTAGGCTCTTGCACCTTAGGAAAGGTATCATCTCTCTCAGGAGCAGCCACCTCTTTTAACACTGATATTCCCTTGTTAGGTGTTGTGTTTATTAGCAAATTATGCATACCTACTATTCTGAGGGGTGGGTTCACCAGTAAAACCTGGAAGAACAAATTGAGTTGTGCTCAACAGTTTTTACCACTCGCATTACATAATGCAAGTTAAAGTCGAGTAATATTCACCATGAAGCATATTACTTTAATCTAAAAATAATATAAAATATTGAATACAAATGGATAACCATATCACTATAAAAACGGAGTGTTCATTGTGTATGCACCGGTACCTTGCAAATTACAGAGCGCAGGCCTATTCACAAGTGGCCATCACATGAATAGCATAGAACGTCCATCTGGTTAAAATATGTTAAAATCAGTGTTTTGCTACACCTCACAATTTTTTTTTTTTAATTTGCTGTAGGTCCTATGTTGGAATCACAATTGGGCGAAAGACGTAAGCACGTAACACGAATGATGCAATGCGTTGACAAACATTCCCGCTATTGTGAATTATACGTTTATCGTATTGCAGTCAACAATTCAAAAATGTTAAACGTGAATAGTTTTCTGCCACTGCTTTCTAAGCTCTCTTCCAACAAACATGATGTTTTCATTTTTTATAATTTTCTGTTTATTTCATAATGCATTTTTAAGTCATAATAATCTTTATATTACGAATTTATGTTTTCAAAACAATTAAAGTTGTGAAAATTATTTGTAACAATTCGTTATGAACATGCATAACTAATAATTAACGCAAGTTGCTAAATCCAATCGCACATAATAACCAAAATTTGAATTCATAATTATATTACTTTTCAGTTCTGTCGTGCCCGAGAAGTAGAAATATTTTCTAATCAGAAAGCTTGTTACACAAGCTAATTTCTTTGCGTTGACCACACATAAGTCTAGCTGCTGACTGGTTGGTAAATAATTATATTTGCATCACATCCATTGCATCACGTCTGTTGTGCCATTGTGATTCCAGCACTTATCTTACAGCATGCCCCCTTCAGATAGACTGAGATTGAAGCCTAACCTACTCATCTTTTTAATTCGTAAAAATTTGATGTACTTATTTAAAATGCCCCCTCAGTGATATTCTATTCATTAACCCCATAATATACCTATTATGTGGATGTGAGAAACTGCATAGATGAGCTAACCTGTTTTTTAGTATGCAATTAAAGCAGTGCAGATAAGTGTTTCTATATATATGGATTTCAATCCCCTTCCCTGTTATATGACTTCAATGTTTTCAACTTTAAAATAACTGCCATGCTAAAGAACAAGAGTTGCCTAACTAGACTTTAGCTTAATAACAAACCTAACAAAGATGCAACAAACTCCTATCTTTCATTGTTGACATAAAATGTATAACAGATTTCTGAAAAATTTGACTAACCTCGACTGGCCTTTGATACTTCGGGAAACCTTTCAGTTTTTCAACCTAGACCTTGCATTGCAGATACTGTATTTAGGTTAACAAAGTATTACTATTGCATTTAATAAAAACTTCGAGCAACACGGAACAAAATATAACTAAAACTTAGTACCAAAACATTATCATAACCAAGATATTAACTAAATGCTGACCTTTGACATGTAATGTAGGCAGAGCATACTTTTTTAACTTCTTTGTACCAGGGCTCCTGCAAAAATCAGGAAAATGTCACATACAAAGTAACTTTTATATACCGTCATAATCATCCAAACCCCACAGTTTCTGGTTTCCAACTCGCTGAATCCATATATTGATGGTGAAGTTTCGCAACCTCGTATGTCAAAAAGTAGAACTTTTCAGGAGAGCATTAAAACTGAATTATAATTCAAGAAAAATAAATATAGTTTGGGTTAAAGTTTATAATACATTGTTAGTAGTTACTAGCAACGACCATATACCTAAAAGACCGGAAACTCAACGCTATTCTTCTGTAACTAAATACAATCGCTGAATGCAACGCCATCTATGAATTTACAAAAATAACGTGATCGAAAGTGCGTACAATATATCAATCAGGGTATCAAAACATCGATCGTCGACGGGTTTCGAGCTAGCGGTAGTAGTTTGATATTACGTGTTATACAATTTTATTTTCTTACACACAAAATGCTTGACATAATTCTAATTGTGCTGGCAGTGCTCCTGTGCTGAAAATTATTTCTTTTGATATTTATTTACTAAAATCTGTACAAATAATACCCTGCTTGTCATTTCCCTCAATTATCACAGTAGCTATCATGTGATAACGGAGTGGTGATGTTTATTTTTTTAAGTAACATTACGGCATAATTTTTTTTAAAATGGTAAATCACTAAAATCTAGATTAACCTAGCGGGATGATGAAATAAGACGAAGTCAAACCTAACCTAAGAAGAAAAAACTTATGAAAATAACACCATCTCACAACTGTAGTAAATAAAAAAAGTATCTAGTTTTGTGTTCATGGTGGATCTCGCACAACAACGTATACCATAATACGGTTCAATACAATAATACTTTATTGTCCACATGAGACAATTGTGAGAATGTTATTATCCAATTCACGTTTCAGAGTAATTTTGAGCAATGTTAAGTGTCATTAATTATTTAGATTATCATATTAAAAATAATAAACATTTGTTAATGCATTAAAAAAGAACGGGTGACTTTTCAATCTAAAAAAAGTTGTCAATAAATACAACATTCAAGTTTATTAGACCTCATAAAACATAAAATTTTGCTTTAACACTTAAGACCTAGTAATGGAATCACTCTTGCACAACTGTAAAGGCGGAAATAAATCATACAAGTTCTCGGACTGGAGTGCTCTATAGACCACTGCTGTTTCAAGTCAATGTTAAGGGCTCCGCCTACCCAGCCATACATACGGTGTGCAGACCTTTAGGAAAAACTACTCGAGATATCCAAGTGGGGTCTGCTTACGAAAAGCATTTAAGAGTTCGTTGAGGGCCGAAAAGTACTTTTGATTTAGGATTAAGTTTTTAAACTGTACTTTTAGAAGAGTTAAAATTGCTAAAACGTGTGTTTTCAGAGTAATTTTTAGGCGTAAAACAGCCGGTACAGATTCTTGAAAGCACTTAAGGGACTTGCATTACACCTTTACCTTCATTTCCCCGCCATATAATGTTATGTCACCGCTCAAATTTCACAGTTTTCCTGTGACGACGAGAAGACTGCACGCCAGTTCAGAGCCTTGCGCTTATCATCCCGCCTCACCAACACACATACACCCCTGACGAGGCGGGGCTTTTCATACAGTATGCAAGGCAGTACAGCATTCTTTCAATAAAAATAATGGTGTAAATAATGCAGTACCAAATGCTAATATCATTTTGACTAACTCTCAGGTTTGAAGGTGATAAACTAGTGCTAAATGTAATGTAATCTAAAACAAACTGTATGGATCTGGGAAACATATGTAATATGGAATAGATGTAAGGATTGGATGAAGCATACCTTTCTCTGCTTCACCCACAAGGCATAATAATTTATATAGATACAAAATGCATAACAGGAAGTAAACGAAATTTCATTGTAACTGTATGAAACAATAAGACTCAGGAAAGGAATGCAAAGGGTAATATGGAAAAGCCTAAATTGGTAATTTAGTTCGGTTTATATGATAGCCTACTTTAAACATAAGATTGATTTTCATTAGTACAGGTGATATTCATACAACATTAATTGGCTCACTAATAAAAACATTTCTTGGAATACTTTTCTTTATTAATTTAAGTTAAGGTCAATGAACCTTTTAGCCATGTGGCCAGCATGCACAGGGCAGCTGCAAAAATATTAGTAAATAATTGAAGATTTAACAACCTTAAATGAAAACCACAAACATTTTAAATGTAAGGACATGGGAAATGCCTTTAAAATGTTCAAGAAATAGTTGCCAACCAAATCAACTCACATATTCGAAAAACAAAATTATAATGGCTAGGATAAAACATTCAATAAGTAAGGATATCATATTATGTAGGTCTGGGTTTATTACAAGAAAAAAAAAATCAAATGAATAAATATTGTAAATTGTTAGTTACCTATTTCAGCAACTGATTTATTATAAATAGTAAATAAATGTACAAAACACTAAAACAACTATGACAATCTAAGTACATTACACACAAACAATTGTTTTTGCAAAAGTTGCAAAAACCAGCACAAAAATTGTTTTTCTATTCTTTTTAAGACATTACAAATTTTATGAAGAAAAAAAAAATACATTTTAAAGATTATAGGATAACTTAAACTAAAGTCTAATTATTGTGGTTATAAAAAAGTGCCAAATAAATTTTCTTTTTATTATTTCTTAGTTCCACTTAACATTAAGATTTTATTAAGTGTAAGTGTAAGCATAATGTAAATTGTATTTTGTTTTCCTTATTATACTTTTTATGTTTTATATATAAATGGGGTTGAACGATGTGTAAAATGAAATAAATAAATAAACCAGAAAGTTTACTTATGCAAACATAATTCACATCTTTTTGAATTTGGTCTGTCCCAGAGATTCTGTACTTTGCTGAGCTTAATAAATTGAAACTCAAAAACATATCACAACAGCAAACCAGTTAAGGAAAAATACACAACTAGCTGGAAATCTTTGATTGTAGAGTAGGGCAGGAGTTTAATGAGCATAATGCAATGGAAAAAAATGTAAATCTATGATTTATCAATAACATACCTAGAGCTAAAAATTATAATTTTTTCAAAGTGCTAACATCTTCGCTGTATGCATACAGCATTTAGTGAAGTAATTTTATGTATGGCACGGAAATATGTAACCATAGTGCTGCCATCTGTGGCGGATGTTACGAAATGTTCACAAAGCCAGAAAAAACTCAAGTACGTATTGACTTTTTAATGAATTTTATTAAAATGGGCAGTATCTTGTGGAAGTCAAGTCTTACACCGGAGTTTCTGAAGTCTTTTGCTATTATTGGAGCAGTTTTATTATATAGTTTAACCTTTCTCTCTCCAAATTAAATGATTCAATCATCCACGTAGGTGCTATGGCAAGAAATTCTTGTGGCAAGTGAACAAACTATGTGTGATTCAATTCAATAATTATTGTAGATTAAAACCTAATTTGGGTATATATTTATTACGCTCAGCATTATTTTAAAGAATTTTACATTGAATTTCATGTCCAAGTTTTATTTTATAATTACCTACATTTGCAACATAAAAACTCATGAATTTGCTTGTTACTGAGCTTAGATGATGCATATCTCCAGCGAGTACTGAAAGACTCACTCATATTTTTTTCTCCACTTGTGTTGTTTGCAAGTTGACACAATTCTGACACTCATAAAAATTTTAGTTGCCTACCATCTCACACATTTCAACCTACATTCTTTAATTAGTTTATTTAGTAATGAGTTTGCTTTTCCCAGCAAATTTATAATGCCTTTACAATTTTTCACTGAAAATAAATGTAGCAAACTTTAATTCGTACTGATAAACCAATCAATATTACTTTTTACGTGTGTTATTCTTCTCATGAAATAATTCACTTGACAATAAATTAAGAATAAACTTGTTTATAAGTTGTATGAATGATTTAATAAACAGTTGTTATTTTATAGCAACAGAAATTTTTTTTTTAAGAACTACATAAATATCTAAATACTTGCCACCTTCTAACATAAGTTTAGATATTTCAGATCCTTCATGTTACATATGTGTTAAGTAAAAAACTTATCTAAAACTTTTGTATGGTTGTGGGTTGCAAATACAAGTAATCCAGAAAGTTCTTTTGAAGTGATGTCCAATTTAAATTAATTTATACACATAGGCACGATAACTCTTTACATACTCCTAATCTCGTCGTTTAACAGTCAAAAGCCTTACGGCGCAATAGGCTAAGGTGAGGCCGGCCACCCCGTGGCCGTGCTAGATTGTTCACAAAAGTTTCAAGTCCCGTTACCGGAGTTAACAGATATTAATCAAACAGTCGGCTCCCGAGGTAGGCCCCGGGGATGTACGAAAGCGTTTTAGAGTACTTACTAGTCGACAGAATTACCGGATCAGATGAATATCAAAGTTGAAGTCCCCGGAGTGCGGCGTGCTTCCTACCTCGGTGAGCGCTAGAGATCGACTGGGGTGAGCAATGGCCGTCGGGGTGGCTAGACAATGACGCAGCGCGCCAAAACGGATGGTACCGTTATTTGGGCCGGATTGTGCCGAGGCTTACTCAAGAAAACCCTAAAAGCTATTCTTTAATCTCTTACATAGAATTATAAAATATAAGAATTACATTAGAAATTTATTATGCAGTTCTAAATAAAAGGTGAAGATCGGTTTTGCATTATGGCCTCGGCAAGTCTACGTCTCTGGCGGCCTGTAGGATACGTCATCAAGACACTTAAAATTTACGTTAATTATTGAAATGACAAATATTATAAAATAACAGGGGTTAAAAAGGAAAGCGAATTACAAACATCCAATTACTAATAATTTAAGGGTACGAAGCACTGATTCTACTGCGCCCTCTTCCTGTGGTTCGCGGCGCCCTCACCTCACACGCACACACACACATGTCGGCGGGAGATTCAAACGCCAGGGAAGGAGTGGAGTGGCGGGGTGTGATGGCATATCGAGCTGGGCGTAGCCCCGGACGATGTGCAGAGTTAAAATTTGCTGAATAGTTTCCGTTTTCCATCTACTGACATGGTAAATCATGGTTCCGAATCAGTAATTACAAAAATATGATACCACAAATTTATTTAAAGATTATTTATTATCTTTTTACATACTAGTATTATTTCAGTTTCTTCCCTACGCTAATTTATTTGGTACATACAAATATGCCATTATTTATAGTAATTAGTGAAAGAACTTTTTTATTTGATGTGATGAAAAAAATATATTAATTTTTCAACTTATTGACATGTTTCTGAATCATACTAATGGGGACAATGTGACAAAGTTTTTTTTACCATTTTACATGCAGTTAGGTTAGACAATGTTGTTTGGACATACATACACCGTTACTGCAACACTGACGTTATGTCCAAAAAATGTTATTAACTCCCCATTGCAATATAATTCAAAGAACAGTTTGGAGGAGGCTTTGGGAATTAGGAGAGTGAGATAGAGAGGGGAGCTCCTTGCCACAGGGTAAAAGCCCAACCGCAAGTGTAAAGAATTATAATAATAATAAAGTTAGTTTCAATTCATTAAAAATAGGTAATTGTGAATGGTTGGTTAAATTGAGATAGGTACCATTCAAATGATTTTTCAGTACCATATTTTAATGTAGGCAACTTAACATAATCAACTGTACACACAATTTTTAATTATTTTAAATCTAGCTAACCTATTTATCCACACTATCAGAGTATTTGTACTTTGATAATAAATATTTTAAAAAAGTAATGCATAGGCCTACATACCCTATCATAACCACTTGTTAAAATGGCATACTACTTGAAGTATCACAATGCTCTCTAAGAGAATGATTTAAAACATTACAGGAAGATGAAAAAAATCTATTTTTTTTTGGTTTTTTCCCCTCAGAAAACAGTCTCTCATTCAGATTTACCAAGATTTCTTATTAAGGTACAAATTGTAAGTAAAAAAAAATTGGTAGGAACAGTTGCAGCAAGAAACTGAATTATGCATACAAGTATACATCTGCTAAAAATCATTTCATAAAAACACTTGTTTTTAAATTGCTAGCTGTCATCATAACTATAGATATAAATTAGTTCCCAATGAATTTACATCAATATCACTGTAATATTCCACTGCTAGTAGTAATAAAAAATAGGTGATGCCTACAACTACAATCTCACTGAAAGTTTACTGGTAAAAAACAGTATTTTATATAAATTCCGGAGTTTGAGGTATTCTCAGCGGAAATGACGCAGAGCTCCAAATATTGCTGTAATATTTTACACATATTTGTTAATTACCGTACAAAGGCAATTTTGTTTATTAAATTGGTCTCATTTTTTACAATTAGATATGTGCCATACTAGAAAGTAACTGAAGTGTGTGTGGAGGGCACATACATGTACCTGCTGTGGTTTATATAGAACACACAATGTAAACAAGTATTCTATCTGCACATACTCCGTGCTCTGGGAAACAGACATAGTTTTGCCACTAAAAACCCGAGGAAAAAGTGCTTTTGCAATAATATTAAGAAACACTAGTATCATCTTAAAAACATTAACTTTAGGAAGTTTTTTTACCATAAGCTACAAAAATATATATAAAATATTATTATGCAACCATAATTGTCAATATTTAACTTAGATCACATTAGCTTAACACAAAACAGTAAATATAAGTATCACTCATCTCTGCTAACATAACTGTGAATAGCAGCTGCAACAGAGTGGCTCATCACCTGAGCTGCTGTGGAAACCCACATTTTCTCCACTGAAGAAGGGGCCACATGTGAATCTGTCAGTTTTGGAACTAGACTGAACAGAGCATTCGATTTTTCTTCATAATACATTTTTACAATGTGTTGCCATCTTGCTGCTCCGGATATTCCAGTTTGTCCTGTCACTTTAATACCTCTCACAGAGTGAGTAAGAAACAAGTTCCTAGTGCACTTTAATAAATGCGGAGGGTCAAAAACTACGGCAAATCTATGCTCACAGGCTTCGATAATTGGGTCAGGAAGTTTGGCCCCCATTAACTTTAATGCTGCAACACTGTTGGCTCCCATATCACAAATAGTTGCTACAATGAAAAAAACACCGATTTCTGAACACGCTGCTAAAACAATTTCAATAGCTGATTTCAAAGCATTTTTTTTCATGCCACCCCGAGAAAAGAAGCATGCAATGGGTTGTTTCCACTTCTTGTGCAAACCACGTATCATGAGTACCAGAACATGATTGGCAGCAAAGGAGGTGCGATTCATACCATCATCTTCCAAACCAATGATTCTGTCCTGCTGTGGAGAATAGTCTACATGTTCTCTAAGAGACATTTCATCCAACAATAAGGCACAATACTTATCTGTATCAGGCATTTTCTTTACAAGCATTTTCTACATGTTGACAACTCTGGCATCAATTCCACATACAAATGGAAAAGAGTTCATTTGTATCAGTGTTCTTTTGCACGGCAGTGCAAACATACAACGAAAGAGTGCATATGCAGCAGGGCTAGCTTGTAAATGGTCAAAGCCATCACTTTGTCATCTACATCCCATCTTCTTCATCTCGCTTTTCTTCCTGCACAACGTAACTGCGAAAGTTGTAGCCTCCCTGCAGCTGATGACATCTTTCGAGTTAAATTTTTAATCACAGGGTTCTCCAATAAATTTACGTGGTCTTGCAAAATCAATTTCTTTTTTTTGCATTCTTTTCTAAGTCTGGATAGAGCCTTACCCTTTGTTCTGAGTTTATTAAATAAAACTTTCTTGCGTGGCGTCAAGTCTGAGATCTTTACAGCATCTAATTTTTGAAGGAGTGCAGACCTCTTGCGTTCTCCTGTGTTTGATTTAGGCACTGCTACAGCTGATTTTGGTTTTTTTAATGAAATGTCCAGTGGTACAGCAAGAATATCACTGGCATCATTACTTGTAGATGCATTGTCTTCAACTGGGGCTACCTCTTTGTTTAAATATGAGAAGGGAAGCCTGGTTTTGGCTCTAATTCCAGAAATTGGAGTGGACGTAGATGACTGAATGTGTGAGCAACATAAACCTGAATTCTTTAAGTTTGATGGAAGTGAAACCAATGTTGAAGTACTTGATGTTGAAGCACCAATTGACTTGTTGCAATACACACGACTGTGTTTACATGTGGCGAAGGAGTTTCAGAAATCATGTCCAACACATCACCTCTGATAGGAGAAACTTCTCTAAACATACGTATTTGTTTTGGTGGTGGTTCATCTCTTAGTGTCGCTGAAGAAATATCTGCCGTTGAAGAAAAATGAAAACGAGATGGAACAGCTCCACGATTCAATTTGGTGCACTGCTGTGTAGTGAAAGCTGCCATCTCAAAATGTTCGGAACACACATATTTGGTTTGCAATGTTCCAGCATCACGGGCATCATGGTCACAGCCAATTGCAGCAATCCATTTCAATAACCTAGAAAAAAATTACCAAAACTGTTAGTGTGTGTTAGTACATGTATCAATATTTCCACATGTTTAGCTAGCATGTAGCCTACTGTAATCATTTAATTTAGCATTACCACTCAATAAACATACATATTTTAGAACTCCTGCTTTATTTTGAAAGTATTGGGGAGTGTAATACACCAAGTACATTCCATAGTGAAGTTTTAATGATTGAAACAATTCCTCTTTAATTTTACAGAACCATACTCTATACAGCCATTATGCCAACCTTTTATCAGTAAGGAGGCAGGGCTATGGAAAATGTAGGCAGGCAGTACTGAATAACTTCACACTCGTGCCAATCTGCACCAGGATTCAATTCTAATCAATTCAATATATGCAAGCTAAGATACCCTTTAGTATTCTTAGATATAACATACTTCAAAAAAATTTAAGTGTTAAATGATATCATCCGAAGACACGTCTAAAATGATCAATTTATAATTCAATGGGTAGTTTGGTGTATTTAATTACGATAAATTAATTTTCATCAAATCAAATATTTTTAGTAATATCAATTCGGTAGTACAAGGACGATTTTTAAGGTTAATATTGCCATGGCAAATTAATACATTTGAAATTTTAAATGCTATATTACGCAATTAAAATGTACGCAGATTCAGGTCTCGTAACATTGTCTACAAAATCTAAACATAAATGCCTAACCCTTAACATGATGAACCGCTTATTGTAATTAATTTACATAATAAAACATTTATATCAGAGTACTCACATGCTTTGGCTTGAAGGAAATCTGAAAGCAGCAACGTCAGGATTTACAGTAACACTGTTCCTGAACGAAGGCACAAAACATTTATGCCTATTCACAGGCATCTTCATCAGCTCAATTCGTATACATGTCTTCTCTCTCTTGCGTTGAGCCCTCTTGGGCGAGAGCCAGCTATCCTGTTTCCGGAGGGGGACAGGGGTGGAGAAGGTCAAACTGGTCTTGAGGCAGGATTATGGCTGGGCAGTCTACTTGGAGGGGCGGCGCAGGGGTTGCGGACGCTTCCGTCTCCGGGCTGGAACTGTATTGGAGAGGGCTGTTTGTAGATCCCTGGATGTCCTGGTCTGATTCACCCCTGGATGTCCTGGAGAGTCGGCGATGGGTGACAGGGAAGTGACGATAGAGACGCAGGATACTTCGTATACGTCTTTGGCTGGGTTCCTGGTCTCTCGTAGGAGGTTCGAGGGGGCTGGGTTCCTGGTCTCTCGTAGCAGGTTCGAGGGGGCTGGTGGTCTGTTCAGGAGCATGGGTCCTCGGAGGGCTGGGTATGGGTGTGAGTGGAGGTGGAATGAGGTGATAGGGGCGTAAGAGGTGATGTAGCTGATGCTGGTTGAGATCTTCCTTCCTCTTGATGGTGGGTGCACTGATGCTTGGAAGGGCGGTGTGCAAGAGTTCGCAGAGTCCCCTCGGCAGAGGGAAGCCGTAGCGCAGATCCGGACAGTTCTCTTGGCGTCGGACGAGCTCCTCCAGGGTTGGTGGTGGTCCGGGTATCTGCACCAGGGTTGGGAATAACCCCGGCGGAGGCTTCACGGAAGTGACCTTGAGTTTCCTCTGCTGTGCGGCCTGCTGGCGTAGATGAATAGCTAGAGGGGTGAGGGATGGGGCTAGACTATTCATTGAAAATGACTGTATTTTTACAAGAAAACTTTAATTGACCTGGATGTCAAACAGTTCAATTGGTCGCCTGCGTTGGCTTTCACCACATACACTGAATTATACAAAGTACACCCTATCGTCAAGGAAGGGGGGGGGGGGGGGGACAAATTCCCTAGGCCGAGATAGGTCCTCGGATGGCCTGGCTCGCGAAGGAGGGGTGCGAGCTGCAGAAAACGGATAGCCAGTTGTTCTGCTGCTCCCCCTATGATCGTCCTATGGTCAGTGGGCGGATTCCAGCCTCACTGGCCGTTGGGCCGATCAACTGGCTGCGGGTGGATGACCTCGCCTTTATATAGGGAGAAAAGCGCAAGAACGAAGAAAGGAAGGGAGGGGCGAACTAACTCCCTTTTGGAAGGGATGAGATGCGCGCGCATAAATCTCGCCGAAATTTCCCTGCCCTGGTGATGGAGGTATAAACTAGATATTAATAATTAAAAAGAAAAGATAAACTTGGCACAAATAATTATATGTGCATACATATATATTCAATCCTATGTATTAAAAAGTATTTAAACTTGCTTTCACAACTTAATTTATACTCTTATAAAATATAAATATAGTTGGTAGATCGCCGGTCACAAGATGGCGTCCCAATGTACATGTTCAGCTGTGGCTAAAGAAAAATATCCATTTGTGTACATAACTCGTCCATATTTACTATTATATCCCGAAGTAAGTAAATATGTGTGGTTATAGCAACGTGAAAAATAAAGGGCGAAGATGGTTGGTTGCTTTAATGAATTATTCTATTGTTCTTCACTTTGTTTATAACCTATGACGTCACACAGATTCCTCGCCGCATATTACGTGAGTAGGCCTACTGCCGAAATACCTTTTGCCTTGAATTGCTTCTGAGCTTATTAAAACTCGTTTTGGGTTCAATTATAACGTAAAGTAACGTGATATTTAATATAGAGAGGGCGGACAAGCGTCATACATATAAGAAAATAATTCAAAAATGAACAATCAAACTACATTGCAAAATCTAAACCAACTACCATTCTTCAAAATATCTACTACAAACCCAAACAAACAGGTGAACTTACACCGGATACACAATCAAATCAGTTGTGTAAACGGTCATCAATACGATAAAAACACAAATTTAACCAAATAAAATTAATAATACATATTTATAATATATTTTATAACAATTATTATATTAATAACATTTTTTACATACATTTAGTTTCATGCTAAATAATTCAATTGACAATTGTTTAAGGGCTCTAAAGCTCTCTATGAATTTACAAAAGAACTAGTGCCATCAACTAGCGCTGTCTGTCGTGACTATTTAAAAATAGTATCTGGGTACATAACGGCCTATGTGAGTTACCACCCCCTGGTTACTAGTGCTATGGAAACTCGTACATTTTACATTAAATGCCTTCCTTCCAAAATAAATGACATACAATGTTTTTGAACATTTTATTTTGCTGAAAGTAGTGACATACGAGGTAATCCATTTTGGGTGGGAACTAAAGCGCCCCATACACTTGCGGACATGCTCGCCGCACGGTCACTACCACACACTACACGAGCATGCTCGTAGCTTTCTCTATAAAGACAGTCGGTGTTGTGCTTGCACAATGGCTGCATGTAGCATTGCACTGTTTGGCGGATTATTTTGTTTGGATGAAGAGCCACGAAAAAAGAAACGAAGAGTTTGGTCTGAAAGGTGGCTTGTGGAACGAAATCGTTATAATGACATGTCTTTGCTTAGAGAGCTGGAAATCTCAGAACCAACAGATCTGCATAATTATTTGTGGATGGATGAATGTACATTCAATGTATTGTTAAATCTTGTATATAAAAAAATTAGAAAAATGAACACTAAGCTACGAGAATCAGTAAGCCCAGAAGAACGACTAAAGCTAAGGCGCCACAGAGAGTGGACTAAAGTTGACTTGACCTTACTTGAGTCTGGTAAGAAATTCCATTTGCTTGTTGTGTATGGGTGTGGCGCCACTGCGACCAGACAGGACTCGACTCGACCGGAGTGGAGCGACCGGACTCAAGTCGGCTCCGGTCTCGGGCGGAAACAAACCTCACTCAGGTCCCCCCACTCCATTCTTTTGTGCATTTTCTCTAGTTGTTGGCAGGATACGTGTGCGGCAAGATGGAAGGAACATCAACATAGGAATTCTGATTGAAGCTGTGCGTGTTAATAAAGTGCTGTATGATACCGATGACAAAAAATTTTGTGATGCAAGACTGAAAGTAAAAATATGGGCTGAAATAGCTGTGAAATGCGGAATTGAATCAGGTGGGCATCATTGTTTTTATTTTTACAGAGCCGTTTTTATTATTATTTTATTCTGTTTTGGTTTTAATTTATTTATTCTTAGCGATATTAATTCAATGAGGCCTGAAAATTTTGTGAATTTTTTTTATGTCAAATTATAAATTACTATAGCTTAAGATATGCTTATCTCTGCATCCCTTTCATGATTGAATCACACATTATTTGTCATGCTCTAGATAATTGTGAGACAGTAATAAATAGTTTTCAGAAGAGTGATATGATCATATGTACCTAATCCCCGTACAATGAAAAACAGCCAAATAACATTAAAGAGCGTTTCGAGTCTACAAACAACTTAAATGTAAAGCCTATGTTCAATGAATTCACAATATTTCCGGCCCTGTAATAATACCTACATGTGTTATAAGTTATGTAATATTTATTGCAGGTGACTTGGCCAAAACAATGTGGATGAAGTTGCGGGATGCCTACTGAAGTAGTGTAAAGCGTTTGAAAGCTAATTTTAAAAGTGGGAACGAAGCTGCTGTTTCCAAGCCATGGAAATATTCAAAACAAATGGCATTTCTACAGACATACATGAAAGATATGCCCAGCACACAAACGAGGATACATGCCCCCACTCTGAGGGAGATAATACAGAAGATTTATTGAATGAACTTGAAAACAGTGTACAGCTACGATCTGATGGTATATCTTCGCCTACCGAAGCTTCAAAGACTGAGAAAAAAGTAAAAAAAGCTTCTTTTCCGAATCTTCCCTTGATTTTCTTAGAGAACAAGCAAGAATAAGAGAGGCAAGGGCTCAAGAAAGAGACACATGGCGACGTGAATTACTGCAACCTCCTGATGGTCTAAAACTGTTTTTCGACCCCATGTACACGGCAACTAAAACACTCTCATCAAACCTTCAGAAGGTTGTTAAGTGTAAGTTGTTTGCTGCTGTCTCTGAAGCTGAAGACCAGATGGAGAGCCTGTCTTCGTTTTCAGCTCCACAAGATGTAACATCCCCATGTACACGTAGCTGTACGGAATTTGTAAACGTCACTCCTACCAGTGAAAGTATGAGTGGACTACCAATAAGTGACATTTTTAGAAGTTACATGGGAACTGTACACAGTGTTGTTTAGTTATGTATTCCCTACCTCAAAATATATTATGATTACTTTGTATTAATTACTAAGGCTTTTATTGTGCAGTTTCAATATATATCTATTTCAACAATATATAGTGACATTTAAATGTTTATTATTACAGACCCATGTATTGTATTACATTTTATTCTCTTAGATTAAGATTAGGTATATTATTTTTATTCTTGATAGTTCGTACTATTATTTTCAAAGAAAAAAAAAGTTCCATTTGAGATGCTACATAGTTCTCACTCAAGCAGCTACTTTGTCACCAACAGTTCTGCAGTTACGATACCTTGTAAATACGTAATATTTTAATCAGCATACACACTCATGTTAGCATTAAATTAAATAATAATGTGACATTTTTGTGTTCTTGGTTAACAGGAAATTATAATTATTATAAGAACAGTAAAAAGTGAAGTGCATATTTTTAACCATTTAAACTACATTCCACTGCCACGGTACCTCAGCGTGTTGCGAATTGAAATAACGCATGAAGGAATTCCTCACTTTGAATGATTCTTTCATTCTTGTTGTGGGTACTGCTCTGAGTCGTATCATATTGTCAGGCTGAACTTCATGCATATGAACTATGTTATCACTTACATCTCTGGTCACTAAGTAATTGTGCAGGATACAAGTGGCCTTCACTACCTTATCAACTATTTCCACTGATACTTCAAACGGTTTGTAGAATACTCTACATCGAGTAGCCAATATGCCGAACACATTTTCTACAACTCTTCTTGCACGTGACAACCTATAATTATATATTAAACGCTCTCTACTTAAGTTTTTTCCTGGGTAAGGATGCATAACATGTTTTAACAGAGGAAATCCTCATCTGCAACTGCTACGTAAGGCATTGCTTCTCATCTTTCATATAATATATCGTGGAGAGGTATATTTTGTCCTGTCTTCAACCGCTCTCCTATAAAGCTACTGGAGAAAATTCCGCCATCACTGAAACGTCCTTTAGCACCAACATCCACTATGGTAAATGCATAGTTGGCGTCTACTAAGGCCAACAATACAATCAAAAATGTTTTCTTGTAGTTAAAATACTATGAACCTGAATTGGGAGGAGCTTTGATTTGTACATGCTTGCCGTCCAAAGCACCAATACAGTGATTTAAGGTCCACTTCTTCTTAAACCCTTCAGCTATTAATTGCAGTTGTTCGGTTGTAGGTTCAGGCATTTCAGTAGGTTGTAAACAAAGCCAAATAGAATCACATACTTATGACAATATATGCTATACTTCTGTGTCCAAGACGATAGCTATATTCCAGTGATTTGAATGAATTCCCAATAGCCATGTACCTGTCCAACAGAGACGACACTTTAAAAAAATACTGTTTAGATTTTAGAGAGTAAAAATGTGACAAAGAAAATACATCAATAATGTACACTGACAGCAATTTATTATGTCTACAAATATTTTAAAATCTTTAAATAACATTTTGTAGTGTACGTATATTTGACTTCTTACCTCAAACAAACAGCAAGTTTTTCTTGCGAACCAAATGGTTTGCGCCAGTTTGTACTCTTCTTTATTATATAAGCAGCAATAGTATTGTGAAGATCTTCAAACTGGGACCTGCTTAGTCTAAAATAGTTCTTAAACTGCTCCTCAGTTAGATCCTTCACTAATGTGTGTAACTCCCCAAAATATTCTCTTTGTCTTACGTATGCACTTAACCAATTCCGTTTATTATTTAGTAATACAGTAACTGAAAATTCTTCATTTTCCAATTCGGAATCTGAACTCAGATCCAGAAGCACACGTCTGTCATTCATCGTCATAGTTTGCACCCGTTCCTCAGAATGAAGTGTGATTTCCTGTCTCCTGTTTGCTCAGGTATGGTAACTGTGGCACATAGCCACCGTAGTGCGGTCAAGTCATGTTTGGTCAAGTCAGGTCAAGTCAACTCCAGTCCACTCTCTGTGGCGCCTTAGCTTAATTGATACCCTGCCAGTGTTGCCAGATTGTAAATGTCAATGTCTCGTACAAGGAGTGAAAATTCTCGTACGACACACAAAAAATCTTGTACACAATGGTATTGTAAATGCAAAAGTTTAAATGTGTTTCTACAATATTTTTATATACTTGACATTTGAGTTACAAGCCTAACAAATCTAAACTAAACAATTTTCACAATCCTATGATTACATAAGTAAAACATTAACAATAATTTTCAACACAATGCAATTATTCCTGCCATTCACTCTTTTTGCATTATTTTTTCGTAAAATATATCCAGTTTTTTTATTTTCGTTAATTTAACATACAAAAATACTCTAAATTGAGAGTTAGGGGTTGTGCATTTAACATTATTCTGGCTCTGGGTCATAATTTCTTGTGCTAGACAAATAGATGTTGGCACTGTTCATTTTGTTGAGCATACTTTTAGTGGGCTGGAATTTCACACAGTTCCCCGCTTGTTTCTTACATTCAGAAGAAAGCAGAGTCCCATTAACAGTGCCAGTGTGAAGCTTGTTTCTGTGCTTGGTTTTCATGAGGTTAACTTTGGAAAACACTCTTTCACAATCCGCATTAGAGTGGGGTCAATTTAACACAGAAAGTGCAAACACAGCTAATTCCTTGAATTCGGGCATATCTTTCAAAACCCTGCCCCAGAAAATATCTGGTTTCTCTTCGCCACGAACATCTTCTGGCAACTAAGCCAAAGCTAGGGGTAGTCGTCTCCACTGGTCATCGATGCTCTGCGATATGCCTTCTGTGATATGCCTTCTGTGATATCCCTTCTGTGATATCCCTTCTGTAGAGACAGCTCGAGGCATGGCCGTTACTAAGGGCATGAGAGATGGCATGCTATCTCTGAACTCTAGCTGCAAAGCATTTTGTGGTTTTAGCATATTAATTTGTGACAGCAGTGGATCATCCATATTATACCTGGACCTGATCTGACTAGCTGCTACCTGAAAACGACACAACAGCACATAATTATATAAAAAAATGCAAAAGTTATATACTATTTAGTCTTAACTAAAATTATTGTCTCGTTACTAACCTTCAGAAACAGGCGGCATCTATTGATGAAATCCTTGTGCAAGTCTGGCCGGGCCAAGATAGGAGGTGTATCAATGTTCTGCAATACAGCCACCCCAAGGTACATCTCCTGATCACTCAAGTAATAATTGTTCTGGTCTGGATCTACATTGCTTAAGTCTTGTTCAACAACATATGTACGCTTCATGAAACAGAGAAGTAGTTCTTTGTATAACGCACGAACACGTTCGTGAATTTCGGTTACCACTACCTGTGAACTTTGAAAGTATTTGTTGAACTGTGTGAACTTGGGAAGCACCCAAGTCAGAAACTGGTAATACATCTTCATGAAAGGGTCTGAAGGCTCTTAAATGTCTCTTCAACAGTGACGAGACGCTCCTCAAACCATTTGTCAATAAAAAAATAATCACAGAGCATCCCATTGTTCCAAGAGCCGCTCGACAACAGCAACAAGTGACAGCCAGCGAGTTTGTGACTGATGTAATCAGTGGCGCAACAACAGGGGGGGGGGGGGCAAGGGTATTTTGCCCCCCCTCTAAAACCTTGAAGTGGGGGCAAACAGGGGCAAAGAAAGTGCTGTGTAATCAATTTTTAGATATTTTTACATATTGAGGGGACTAACCAGTAACAATGAATGATTGTTAAATACAATTTAATTCACCAATATTATGAGTACTATTATTTTCACAAAACTTTGTTAATTCTACTTTACACCATCAAACTTTTCTTGATAGGCATTTTTAAAATGGGTGAAATGGCTCCAACACAGTAAAAATGGTTTAGTACGAATGCAGCACACACCTGAAATTGTTCCAGCTGTGCTTGCCGCTTGCTGCACAGAAATGAATAAATATTCCTTTCTAGATCTTCACAGCTTCGCGGCAATACCTTGCAAGCATCGCTTGCACACAGATGAGCAGAATGGCATATGCACTGCATTATCACAATGCCTTGACAAGCTTCTTGAAAGCGGCTTGATACAGAATTGTGACATCCCATCATTACTGATGCACCGTCAGATGCAAAACCGACCACATTTTCTTTCTACGGAATTTCATAGTTGTCAAACGTCTTGCAGAGACCCTCAAATAAAGTTTTGCCAGTTGCATCTTCATCGGCGTTTGCGCTGTCGAAAACTTTATAGAGCTCCCAGAACTTTGTTTCTATTCTTCCTAAACACAAAAAAGCACCAATTTGGTTAATAATGAAATACAATCACAAACAAGTAATTGCACTTCAAAACTCGTCTTTACCTCTAATACAAAAATTAATTTTAATTTTTTGATTTTAGTTTCAGACTAAATTTAAGGATGTTTTCCTATCAAAAGTTCATAATTTACAAGTGGATTAATATTTGTTTTTAATTGTAAATATTTGATTCATGTTTGCCAGAAAAAAAGTAGATTTAATTAACTGAACACATTGTGCGACTGCTGGTTCCAAATAAATAATTGCTAAAATTATATACATAATAACATTATCATTAAGTCTGAAACTAAAATTGCTATGCGAAAATGAATGATTTTTAATTAGGGAAGAAACGGGAATCTTCTCTTTATTAAAATTAATACTTTAAAACCCTAGTAATAAAAATATATTGCAAGTGTTTAAGCTATTATCTACAAACTGTTTTAATTATTTAATCAGTTTATTTTTTAATAAAAAAAAATACGGTTGTTGAATTAATACAATTGAACAGTTAGCCTAGTGTGCTGAAATCATCCAGATTTTTTTTTTGTGTTAACCAATTATCCAAACAATTTCACGATGATTTTCACAAAAGCTTTATAAATAAAAGATATTACGCTAAATGTATGAGACCGTGGTACCTACTCACCTGACTCATGGTCAAAATATTGTACAGCCACACATGAAGTTTTCTCCTTCGCGATATGTGTTGTTTCGTCTGTAAGAACATTGAAAGGCACATCTTTAATTTTCTGTACTAGCTGTTCTTTATGAGACGCTCCAATTACATTGACAACAACAGAAGTCAGTTTTGTCCGCTTAAGAGACATTTGTTGGGCAATCTTCGAATTAGGTAAAATATCTTTATCCACTTCCACTAAATGGTCAGCTGCATTGAAAGCAATGTTGTGCTCTGAAAAATATCGCGCGTTCTTTATTTCTACCCTAGATACACTTGTGGAAGGGCACGAAGGCTTGGAAACAAACTGTGTGTTGGACGACTGCCGAACTGTAGAACTTGAAGTTAGTGAAGTGTGTTTTTTTCCTCTACCATGAAGCTTTATGTTTGTTAATTATGCAACAATACTTGCCCTGCAATATTTGCAGGTTTCCCTGTATTCATCGTTTGTATCTGGTAAGAGCCAGTCTCTGAACTCGGGCATAGTCCTCCATTCCTTGCGAAATTTCTGAGCCCTGTGAATCGATTTCTTCTTTTCTGGTATACTTGCTCCTTCGCCAGGATCATTGACTTTTTCATTTTCGGAGGTCATACGAGCATATTTACCGCTATTTAAATTCTACAATGATGCACAAGCGAAACAATGACCTCTACTGAACTCCGTAAACTGAGGAGACCTGGTAATAAAAAACAAACACTATCTTTTAGTCAGCGTCGCCTGTATTGCCAGCCAAAAAAAAAGTCAATGCTGTCAGGCAGGATCTTCACTTAATGGTATTAAGTTACAAAAATGTTATACACTTGTTTTGACAAAAGATACAATAAAACTAATATATCTTACTAGAACCCGGGTAAAAAAAACCAACAGTGATAGTGATCTTCAAAATTCTTGTACAAAAGCGTACGAGATCCAACTTTACCTCGTACAACGTACACAGGTTCTAAATTCTCGTACGTCTGGCTGTGCTGTTTCCCCTCAGTTGCTTGGACAAATTATTTCGGAGACCTGCACCGCCATATTTGAAGCCCTGTAAGATGAATACTTGAAGGTAAAAACATAAATATTGTTACTGACTAATGAAAGTGTTGATGCTATGTAAATAATTAAAATAGAATATTCACTGAAATATTAAAATAATTAATAAATAGATAAACATTACTCTACACATTAACAATTATAAATACTAGAGCTTTGTACAAAATTGCAATTTGTAGTTACAAACATGTTATTATTTAAAGAGAATAGTCATGGCTGTATACTGAATAATAATTCTATGAAGTTGATTTCAAGATATATAATTGTGGACAATATTGCCATCACCACATTCTTCACCCACGTTTTCGTATGTTCTTTGAAGCATGGGCATTACCTTAATCCCCTGTGGCTGGTTTATGACAGTGGTTTGAGGATGTTTGAATACTTGATTAGGTGAAGGAGAATGTGGCGCAAATTCCTGTGACTGAAACTGATAAGGCTGTTGTACTTGTAAATATGAATGCTGTTGACATTGAGTTAGTGTAACAGTTGAGGTTTTGCGTGGAATAGTACGTCTGAAATTAATTTTTCAGCTATCACTTGTTGTTTCTGATCAACTTCCTTTAGTTGAATCCCAACACTATGTCCGAAAACACACTTTAAATCATAAAATTTTGTCAGCATAGCCGATGCATTATCCAAAAACAATTCCTTATTTTTGTCAAGATTTTTTTTTTCTTTTTTCCGACGTTGCAACGTTACTGGTTCGGGCTGTGTCATCAGTGATGAAACAGCTTGCAATGATGCTGACGACGAGGGAGGCGAGTTAACAGATTCACTTGAAACCTGGAACAGTAAATTACTTCTTCAGGTGCAAAGAAAATGTCAGACTATTTTTGAGCAACCGAAAAGAAATACAATTTAATAATTTAATGTCAACATAAACACAGCTATATTTTAAAATTCACAAACATAAGGGTAATTTTAAATACATGTATTTATAATTAGGGGTGTGTGGGAAAGGAAATTTAGCCTCGGGAAAATTTCCCGAGGGAAAATTAAATTTCACTCGGGAAATCGGAAAAAAAAATCATAATCTATGTAGGATGCCAGTAGGTATATTTACAGGATGCCAGTAGGTATATTTATAAGTTTTGGAGTGTTTTTACCACAACAGCACTATTAGAAAACAGACTTAGTATAATGCTCTGATTTCATGTATGAAAACCAGTTCTTCCACGTGTTGAGTGGATAAAGATTCTCTCTTTGCAGATACTATGTTTCCGGCAGATGAAAAAACCCTTTCACACGCAGTTTCGGTTGCTGGTATTCCCAGATATGCCACTGCTAACTTGGATAAATTTGGTAGTATACGTATTTTCATTTTTTCCCACCACTTCAATGGGTTTCCAGTTCTTTCTGAAAGTGGCATGTTTAAATATGTTGCCACCTCTGTGTTTTGCTGAGCACCTACTAGAGATTTTGCAGCTAGACTATAAATTCATGCTACAAAGAGGAGTGGCTTGAGTCACTTTCTGATTCAGGTTTTTGCAGACCTGCAACATAAGGAAATAAATACTTCAAACCTCTATCAAACATCTGAGATGCTAACTTGAAGTATGTAACAACCAGGTACATTACTAATAGTTGAAAAAAGGAGCCATAATGTATGCCTATTACCAGAGTTGTTTTTCATCGATAGGCATAACAGCAGCCTTGAAGCGTGGGTCTAACAGCATTGCTATAAAATATGGCTCTTGCCTTTGATATAAAGGAAAGCTTGCCTTCAATCCAAAAAGCAAAGCCCTACAAAATGTTACACCAGACTCAACTTCACTAGCATGAGACTCCATGTAGTTATTCAAAAATGTATTGATTGAAAACAAAACTGGAGTAACCATTGAAGCTGTAGGTATTCTTTCTCCAGAGAGTTCTACTGTGGCTTCATGCAATGGTTTAAGAATTTTTATGTAACTTTCAACAAGCCGCCACTCTCTCACACTAAGATTGTCTACGTTCACTTCTGCCAGATGGCGCGTGAGAACAGGTTTGTTATTTAGTAGTCTTTCAAGCATTAGATTGAAGGCTTCCATGAGCTTCATAGAAAAGTGTCAGCAGGTGAAGTGCTTTCACGAGAACCTTCAACCGCGTGTAACACAATCCTTAAAAAATATGATAATACTATGAGCTGAGTAAACAGTGTTCAAAAGTGTGATCCAATTAATAATAGCCAAGGATAGTCACATTTCATTTTAATCGTGGGCAAAAGCCTCATGTTAGATCCTCATACAATTACACAAACCTTTTACATTTAAATTAATACTAGTACAATTGTCATGGCAAAATACGTGAACGTATTTTCAATATGACAAATACAATATTAGTCTTGGATAGTATTGGATAGTAACGAATAATCTCTCGTTAAATTAACGTCAACAAGTGCAAAAGAGTGACAACCCTCAATCATCGCAGCGACCGAGAATTACGTTAATACAGACAAATGCCTCATTAGACATTACAAGACCCGTGAATGTTAATGCGGGCATCCGCGGCCTAACATACACTAGGCAAATTGCAACTTAATTCAAATGCATAAGATATCAAGAGAAAACCCACAATATGTAACAATTTAACACTACGTGATTACATACATTATGCAAAAGCGAAACACAAGCCCTAAACACGAGTAACGACATGATGGGGAGAAACGTCAGACAAAACACGAGTAGCAATGCAAGCTATTAAGAAAAAAAACGTAAAGAGAAATAATGCCAAAAGTAATTTCAAAGGTGACGGCCGAATAAACAATTTAGAATACCTTAAGAGTTTAGCTGTTACAAGTTACATGAATGTAAGGGTCACCACCTTACAAGCACTTACATGAAGTCTTCCCGCTGTCACACTCACTACATTTAACTAACTGACCTACATACTGAATTCAGTAAATACCAGTACCGACTGGTTATAACAACCTATCTACATGATTTGCTAACCAACAAGAAGAGCCTTCAAGGCAATACATGCAGTTTTAAGTAAAACCGAAGACGCCACGCGCATGCGCGGACACCTCAGGAGGGGAAGTCAAGAACAGCACTAGACGCAGGGAAGGGGAAAAGGAGGAAGGGAAGGAGCGCCAATGCCCGCCGCCCGGCATGAAGTACAAACGCAGCGCACCGACCACTTCAAGATACTCAGAATTCCATCTCGTCACGCAGTCTTGAATTAATTCCAGACAGTGTAGTCCCATTTCTGTTTGAATTTTGTGAAATGCAGACGTTGCTGATGCACTGTGCTTATAGTAACCTACAATACCACGGGCCTTTTTCATTATAGCCCCCCCATTCCTTCATGAGACTTTTTAGCATCTCCAAGAGCAAGCTGCAAATTATGAGCAAAACACTGCAAATGTGTCGGAGGTGCTTTGCAAAGACTAGACCCCAGCTTGATGTTTCTTGCATTGTCAGTAATAATAAACAAAGGAATTCTAGCACTGATGTTATTTAAGATGTTCCACTCATTCAAAATATCAGTAATTTTGTCACCTATTGCTAATGCTGTGTGGCTCTCAGGAAAACTAACACATCCAAGACAGTATTTTGAAAGAGTGAAGTTACTGATGAAATTACAAGTTAATGCCAAGAAAGCATCGTCACTACGTGATGTCCATAGGTCACAAGTAAATGACATTGACTCAACTTGGGCAATTACTTGAGAAAGTTCCTCAGAGATTTTTGATTTTACAGAAGCAAACAAATTTGGAATTTCGTTTCTAGAGAAGGTGGTTCGGGAAGGTACTTTGTACAATGATTGAGATGACTGCATGTGTTTCTGGAAATGTCTATTTTCTACTACACTGTACGGCAGCATAGAATCGGCCAACCACTCAGCAATGTTCTTTGTAATGAGTTTTCCTTTTGGATTATGAGAAGGCCACTGGAAGGTATCTTCAGTGGGAAGCCTTCTTTTCACAGACAAGAGAGCCACACCCGAAGTTCATGCTTGTTTTTTTTTTCCATACCACAACAGGTGTATTTATTTGGAATGTAGCTTACTCATACGTCATACGCCGTTCTATCTCATTGTATAAACCGGTGTGGCATTAAATTTTGCTGTCGATTAGGATAGGTTAGCTACATAATAAATACTTTAAAACATTGTGGATGGTTGGTTATATTATGTAAGTATAGCTACATTAAAAATACTGTAAAATCATTTTATGGTTGCTTAGCAAATAACTTTGTAATATGTAGCTATCCTGCACTAGGAAACTTTTTACATGATTTCACAGTATCTTTAATGTAGCTATCCTAACCAAATCAACCGTCCACAATGTTTTAAAGTATTTATAATGTAGCTAACCTAACCTAATTGACCATTAGTTATCATGAGTTGTCCAAAATAAACATTCACGGACACACGGCAAACGAAAAATATGGCGGCGTACAAATAAATACCGTTGCTTGGTTTATGGTCTTTCCTTTTATCAACACCACCATATTTATTTACAATGAACAAAAAAAAAAACCCAAGATGCACGATTGGGGGTTTGGCTCTCGTGTCTGTGAAAAGAAGGCTTCCCATCTTCAATCTGTTGTTGTTTTGATGGACCTGGTTGTGAAGAATTTGCCGTAACGAGCCGTTAACTTATCAATTCTTGCCGTGTCTCATATTCAAACTTTACAGTTGGATGTTGAGTCAAGTGCCTTATGAGACCCGATGTGCTGCCGTAGCTTGTTTTCAGAGTTTTATTGCATGTCTTGCATTTAGCACTAAGTTTATCATTGCTTCTAGCAAAGTAGTTCCAAATACGCGTCTTTTCTTCGGCCATGTTTACAAAATAACCAAACAAAACAACCAACATGTAACATGAACTAAATAAATAACAAAATATATTACCATAATTTTGTATTACTACGTGCCCATGTAAAATTCCCCTAATATTGTGGACCTCAAATAAACATCAGAAAAGTAAATTATTCAATTTAATCTCATTTTCACCATTTACGTGTTACAGGAAAAAAACAACTGATGGTGCTGCCATTTCCTGTGGGCTATAGCGTAACCCCGCCTCTTAGTGACGCACTTGCCAATCGCAGCTGTCCCTGATAATTACGTCACTGTTTTTTGTCTTGATTTTTTTATGAAATATTTTTAGACGTTTTAATACGATTTCATTCCGGTAAACAGAAACAGAAACATTAATACAAATGTAAAATTACGAAAAGTGCAATATACACGGGATTTGCCAATAATGCGACAAACTATTAAAGCAATGTCTCGTTCAGCGTTGCGTTTCAGTCCGACTGCTTATTTATGTCAGTTATTTATTTATTTATTTATTTAAATTTGTTACATGCCCACCGACAGTCTTGAGACTTTAGAGGTGGGCACGGCACAAAACAAGTACGACACAAAACAAGTAAAAACAAACACTATCACAATAAATAGAGACAGCACAGGATAAACAAAAAACATGAAAACAGAAATGATATAAATACCAAAAAGACAAGATAACATTACACATTACTTAGCGAAATGTTAATTACATAATTATTAAACTATACACAAAATATATAAAAAAATGGATAATACAAAATATAACATGTGAGTAGAGAACAAGTTAAGAGGATAAATTTTTAAGTTTAGATAATTGATTATTATTGTGATTCCTAACTAATCGGTATATTATGTCATTAAAGTTATGTAGAGTACAATATGTTTGGTATAAACGAGAATTAAATTGTGGTATTTTTAACCCAGTGGTTTCCAGGAGATAAGTACAGTTAATTTTAGCGTTAAAACAATTTTCAACAAACAGAGAATCTAAATATACTCTACGTGCACCAAGAGGAGTTAATGCAGGTGAAGGAAGGTTTTTTAAGTTTATTAAATTAATTAATTTTGTTTGTATACTTTCTAGTTTATTTGCATCGGCCGACTTGATGTCATTCCAGATTACTGAACAATATTCTAATTTGGACCTTATTAAGGCAAAATACAGGGAGAGAATTGAGTCTGAATTGGTAGCATAAAAAGTAATAAATTTGATCATAGCAAGGGTTTTGCGGGAAGACATGTATAAATAGTTTACATGATTATGGAAAAATAATTTTGAATCTAAAATAACACCAAGATCCTTAATTGTTGAACATTTCATGATTACAGAGTTTTCTAAAATATAATCAAAATTAAGTGGTTGATATTTCCTTGTAAAGGATATAACAAATGTTTTGTGTTTATTTAGTGTAACCAGATAAAATTTACACCAATTATTTACTTGGGAAATGTCATTTTGTAATAAAATACAGTCATTCTGTGTTATTATATTCCTAAATATTTTTAGATCATCGGCAAAAAGTACTCCTGTAGAATGGTTGAGAATTTGAGGCAGGTCGTTTATATATAAATTAAAAAGAAGAGACGATAATGTGCCTCATTGAGGGACACCAGAAGAGATACTAAACAGGGAAGAATTGTGGTTATTAATTGTAACATAAAAACTTCTATTAGTTAAGTAATTAGAAAACCAGTTTGTAAAATTTTGAGTCAAACCAAAGTTAAATAATTTTTTAAGAAGTATAGAATGGTTCACAGTGTCAAAGGCCTTGGCTAAATCAAAGTAACAGGCATCCACTTGCCCTCTGTTGGTAACCTCTCTGTGTATAGGATTTAAAAAAGTAAGCAAGTTAGTGGTGGTCGATAAACCTTTCCTAAAACCATGCTGACTGCTCGATAAACTGTTCTTAAGCTGGAAATTTAAAAATCTAAAAATTATTTTTTCAAATATTTTAGAAAAACCATTGAGTAGAGAAATAGGCCTATAATTGTTAACATTCTGTTTAGAGCCTTTTTTGTGGATAGGTATCACCTTAGCAGTTTTCCATTTCTCCGGGAAAACAGAGGATTGTAAACTAAAATTAAAAATATGCAGCAAAAGAGGGACTAATAATTCAGAGCAGCCTTTTATAATGAAATTAGGTATGCCATCAGGACCCGTAGATTTGGATGATTTCAACGATTTTATGCCCCATAATACTAAACATTCTGAGATTGTGGGCACAGGAATAGATACTAAATGTATATTGTTTGTCACAGGTTGTTGGATACATGTAGAAGGTTCGTAGACACTGGAAAAATATTTAGCGTATCCATTGGCTAGTTCAGCGGGATCATTCGTAATAGTTCCATTAATTTTTAGAGAATGCTGTTCATAAAAGCCATCTTTCATTAGTTTAACATATCGCCAAAATTTTTTAGGGTTAGTTTTAATATAATTATTGGTATTTCGAGTCCATTGAATTTTGTCTCTTTTTATTAAATATTTTACTAATTTACGATAATAAGAGAAAAGTGAATAGTAATAAGTGTTGTTGTTTCTTTTATAAAGCTTATGGAAATGCTTCTTTGACTTTAATGCTTGAATTTACTCACTGGTAAACCAAATTGGAAATTTAGATGATTTTTTGTTTGTCATTGGAATAAAGATATTCAAATTTTCAACTACGCAATTGGTTAGTTGGTCAACAAGTTCATTTACATCCATAGAAGTATAAAAATCTGACCAGTCATGATTTTTGATGGAATTGAAAAGACTGAGAAAATCACCTTTTTTATAGTTTCTAAACGTTGATTTAATGTTAGAACGGTTTTTGAAGGACTCAATCTTGATGTTGATGTTTAATGCAGGATGATAAATATCTTCTTTGATAAGAACATCATAAGCCTTTGTCACTGAACACAGCTGTAGATTGGTTAAACACAAGTCTAAAAGATTTATATAAGTTTGAATATTGTTGCACTGTTTTAGACTATGTACAGATATAAAGTTAAGTAAATGGCGCACCTTAGTGTTGATGTTCATAGTCGCCTGATGGAAAGGGTTAAGATTAAGATTATTCCAATCTATACCAGGTACATTGAAATCACCGAGTATCAAAATGTGATCGTGAAATGAGGAGAGTTTATCTTCTAAAAATTCAAAATATATGCGGACAAACTCTGCCGTTAAATCTGGAGGTAAATAGATATTTCCAATAATTAAAGATTTGCTAGAAGATGATTTTATTTTAAACCAAACTGCTTCAACACCAGGAAAGTCAAAAACAACGTACAGTTGAACAGAAATAAATTTTGACTTCTTAACAGCAGATAAAACACCACCGCCTCTTGATTTATTGGTTTGTTCAGCATTTCTGTCATTTCTGAAGACATGGTATTGGTCTGTGAAATAGTGTGATGTAATGCTATTTGCATTAAGCCAAGTCTCAGTTAGGCAAATAATATCGAAATGTGAGCTAACAATATTATCATAGAACTTAACAGACTTAGTCCTTAATCCTCTGACATTCTGATAGTAGATATCAAACTCCTTAATGTTTGACGTTAGGACGTGAGATTAAAGTGCTCCTCCGGACACCAGGGATGCTGACGCACATACATTGGCTGATGCACGGCTAGGAGTGGGCCGTGGCTGAACGTTCGGCTCATCGTTAATTGTTTCGTTATTTAGAATCTGTTCCTGGTGTAGTTTGCCGTAAAAGGGGCTTATCATACAGCCACTAGGCCAAAAAACAATGTTGTTTATCCTGTTGAAATCATTTTCAAGTACTGAAACATGGAATGATGCATAAGAATTATATTTGGTTCTCAGTTTAGTCACCTTGATTTGCGATAAATTTAATTCATTTGAGATATAGTCAATGATTTCTTTTTCCTGTACTTGAGGATCAAACCTGGTAACAAAAAGAGCCTTTGTTTTTAAGTAAGGTGGTTTTGAAATAGTTTTCAAAGATGTTGTGTTCCTGATGCCCACTTTCATTTGAGATTTTTTCTTTTCAGGTTCACGTTTCAATTCGTTGGTTGCAGTAATTCTTTTACTGGGCAGACGTTGCACCAGAGTAAAGTTGTCATTGTCAGCATGCTGCGTCATGCGGACTGAGCTCTTGACAGCGCGCGAGTAACGCTGAGTAGAAAGTAGGTCATCTGCAGGTGTGACGTCACTGGAACCAGCAATGGACACGAACGCATCGGTAGTCTTGTTACTAGCAGGATTCGATAGTACCTGATTGTATGAAATACCCTGATTATTTTTTACGTTTAGACTTTGCCTAAGATGAATCAGTTCTTGCTTAATTTCATGGGTTTCATTTCGTGCGTCAAGAAGAAGTGTTTTTAGCACTTGATTTTCACTACTCAGCTCATCTACTTTAACACACACGGACTTTATCAATTTGAATAGTTCTTCCATGTTCATAGCTTCAAGCTTTGTATTATCTGGCTTCAGGACTGCTGACGGAAGATGCTGATCCAGACATCCAGAAGTAAACGAAGACCGATTTTTGGTCGGAGATCTTATCATGTTCATGTGGTCAGCAGGAATTAAATCGGTAGCTGAAGCATCACTGAAAGATAATCCAAACCCCGGGAATTCGGGTTGATCTAGAAAAGACGACTCAATATTGATAACACATTTACATACATAACTATAGAACGGTTATTACGAGCATAAACACGGAGTGCGCGCACAAACACGACCGGTCTGCGTGAACACACGGCCGCAACTGTAAGTTTAGAAGATCGTGATGTATATCATTTTCCGGGATTTTGTTTTCCCATGGATATACGTTGACATAAAAAAATAATTTCATTAATAAACGTGTTATCTATATTAAACCATAAAGCAATCTCTTTATTTTTCCTTTTATTGTAGGCCAAACGGGCCGTTGTCACAAATATAATTTTTTTATTCCCTCCCGGCGGGAAAAAAAAGCAATGCCCTCCCGAAACTTTTCTCGAAATTCGGGATCCCGCACACCACTAGTATTTATAATAGATAATGACAATTGTTAGTATATACATTCATTCATGTTTTAATAATCAGATTAATAGTGTTCTTATGTTACTTTTTTTTTTTTTCAGTTTCCCATTTCATCAGCAGACTGGATGAGCATTTCAAAAGATTTCAAAAAACTATGGCAGTTCGAAAATTGCCTTGGCGCAATGGACGGTAAGCACATTGAGATCAAGAAACCAAAAGATAGTGGTGCATTTTACTATAACTACAAGGGTTTGTTCAGTGTTGTTCTATTCGCATTCGTCAATGCACAATATTAATTCATTTATGTACATTGTGGAACAAACAGTAGGATGTCAGATGTGGAGTTCTGCGACAGATTTCAATGATTTTCTTCAAACAGGAAAGTTAAACATTCCATCTTCAAGCAGTTTTTCTGATAGCCGCAACATCACCCTTCCTTTCGTTTTCATAGGTGATGATGCATTTCCTCTACAGGAAAATTTAATGAAACCTTATAGCAAAAAAATTTATCACATGAAGAAAAAATATTTAAATACCGTCTATGCCGTGCGCGAAGAGTTGTGGAAAACGCGTTTGGAATTATGGATTCTCGATTTAGGTGGCTGTTGTCATGCCTTGGAATGAATGTTGATAAGGTAGATACCATAGTATTAGCATGCTGCTCCCTCCACAATTATTTACGAAGGAATAGCCCTAGTTACCAACGCTCGGCATCAGTGGGTTTCGAAAATGTAGACAATGGTGAAATTAATGAGGGAGAATGGCGACAAGAAGTCTTGAACCTGGTAGCGTCCTGTTTCAAGAACGTATGGTGATCATTAGCTAGCAAGCGGTAAAAGAAAACAGAAAATATTTTTGTCTCTATAAGACAACGAAAATAATGTACTGTTTATGTGTAAAAATAATAATGACAAAAACAACAAATATATGTTTTGTTTATGTACAGTATAACATTGATCTCGTTTAAAATAAATTGTTATGAATATAATGTAAAAACATTTTTAAAAATTGTAATACTATTTGTATTGAAATAAATATATACACTTACTAGGCTGTTGTATACATCTTCAGTTTCTCCATCATTATCTGTCTCTGCAACATCGCCTTCGGCACTCCTCTTTGTCTGCAATGAAGAAATCCCTTTGCGCACACATTCTTGGTCAATAGTAAAATGTAGTAAATTAAAATACCACAATTTCGGCTGGTAAAATCATCTCTTCCACCTCCTGTTGTTTTAGATGTTTTAATTTTTCGCAGTTCAAGACGAAAGCTTGCGTCGGCGTCTGGAAACATTTCTCTGGCTTTTTTCACTAGCTTTCGTAGCACTCTTGTTTTATATGCCTATTGACATATTCCTTACTCCTTATATCCCACACTGGTCGAAGAGTGCAATATAAATTTATGAACTCCTCCCAAAAAACTTAATTGTCATTAAAAGACACGATGATGCAACAACAGACAGCACACTCGCTGTGGGCTCGGGGCGAGCATGTTGGGACCTGCCACACACTAGGGGACATGCTGGGTCCGGGGTTTGGCTCGGAGGGAATTGCCATCGGATGGCGAGCCGAGCATGCTCGGTCTGACAGAGGCCGGACCAGCCCATACACTGGTGGATATGCTCGCCGAGCCAAGTCGGCGAGCATGTCCGCTAGTGTATGGGGCGCTTAAATAAATTTACAAATTTATGAATTGTTTGTGTTTATTGTGCATTACTTTGCACTTCAAAGTATTTTGTAATAATAATAAAAATTTTTAGATACAAATAGGTAGTAGTAGCTACATTGTTAAAAATCAAACTCTAAAAAACACTAAACGAAAATAAAAATTGAACATTGTGTAGCCTCAAAGCGACCGAAGTATTGCCATGTTCATTGGGGCAGGTTATCATAGAAGGCATGTGTCTCTAGTGGGATAACTGATTTAAGGGCTTGAAGATGTTGTCATTTTGTTTTCTTAATTTTCAGCTTATCGTTATAAAGAGTGGCAAGTAGCTGTTCATGTCCTGATCTTGGTCTGCAAGGTAGTTCTTGCTGAGAATCTTCAAAATTTAATTTGTACATCAATGTTCCACTCGGGTAGTAGGAATACTGACAAACCTCTGATACTGTAGGGTCATTTACTTTGTTGCCAGGCCTGACTGAAGGGTATTTAAAATGTTGCTTTCAAAGTTACTAAAAAATGTATGGTCCAAGTATTTTGTCTTATATGGGGATGGTTTGATTCTAGCCTCCTTCGTAACTGAAATATAATCTGAAGGCAGGTGAATGTTGCGATGGCGAAGTTTTTTCTCAATTGTTGCGTGGACTGAGTCAACTTCCATTTGCGTGTGCCCCTTTTGCAGATACTTACGGTGAATAGTGAAATTACACTTAATAGCAAAGTTTAACAAAGCACTAGAAAGCACCTTATTTTTATTCTGATAGTCACAACCATCAGTCCAAATCTTAATGACTCGTGGTTTATTAACTGGCCAATCTTTAATTAGGCATTGAGGTAGTCAATGAGACATATAGTGAAATTAGATGACTTCAACTCACCAATAGCACATTACTTCATGTGTCCCCATGTCAAATATTTAATAATTGTGCTAGCATAGCTTTGTCTTATAATAAAGAGCAGGTGCATTAAGTGATGGTGCCAGCTTTACAGCTTAAACATCTGCAGCAATAGCTACACACAAATCAGATTTTGCCTCACATTTGTCTTTTTCTTTTCGGGCCAACTCTTTTCTCCTCACGTGTTCCTGCCAAACATTGTTAACTTGGGCCACTTCGTGTTGTACACACAGATCACACTGATCTTTTTTGGGTTTAAAAAGAGCCACATTTTGGTCTTGCAAAATGGTTGCAAATGTAAATCTACATACAGCACTCTGGCCAACCTCTTTGCATATTTCCAAGTATAATCTGTAAAGATGCTGCTGTGATTCAATAAGTGGTTCCAAATACAATTTCGTTTTAGACTTTCTACAATAATGACTTTCCATTTTGGGGATTTGCTCAATGTACTCAACAGCAAATTGTTTAGCTTTCACCTTTTCTTTATTCTTCGAGCCACATCTTTCTTCAGTTGGTTTTCTGTTGGGTCTTGAAGTGGCACTTTGATCTTTGAAATTGGTAGTGCTCTCTTGACGCATTCCATGCTGTCCAGTCTTGGCCCAGCTTCGAACAGACCATTCACCAATATCAAATGTGTTACAAAACATTTTTTTACACACCTCTTTCCTTTCATTTATACCCTCAGATGATAGTGCATGGTCATGCCTCTCCAGTCACCAGACTCAACTCTCTTCTGTTTGGGTGTTGCACAGTCAACAAGTGAAGCAACATACATTTTTCTTTCTTCCCAGCTGAGAACATACCAGAAGTTATTAAATAGTTCTTTTCTAGTTTGCTCATTGATTTCATCACATATCCTTTTGTTAGACTTCCTACAAGATTCCTGCTCACATCTTCTTCCAAGTTTCCGCACTGATCTGGACTGACTTGCTTCTTTCACTATAACACCATCTTCACCACGTCTTCTGACATCCTTAGTGTAAGCTTTGCCATCTTTTCTCAGTTTAGAGTTTTTGTTTCTGTCCCACTCACTTCTGTTTGGTTTTCTTTTTCGAGACCTACTGCCACGAGACCTTCAAACTGGTGAAGATTCCTCCAATGTTCCAATTTATATTTTATTAGGGGTAACCACATGTTCAACAGTTTTGTTTGCACCTGTATCATCTTCCACACCAGTAGTTGTATCAGACACAATAGGGCTGCCAAGTCCTTTAGATGCCTCACGATTACAAAACATCTGCAACACGTCCTGCAACATCTTCATTTTCAGGTACTGTAGCAGTGATTTCATTGTTGAGTGTGTCAGTTGTAGAAACTTCAATAAAGCATGACACTTCATTCCATGTTTCCTTCTGTGCGATACCTAAAACATAAAAAAATACAATTTTATTAAAAATAACATTTTAAAGTAGTAGTTCCTAGAACCATTCAGTTTTTATATAGGCTAGCTAACTCTTTATAAGGTGTGAAAATCCCATCTGTTTCGAAATATCAGACTCTGTTGGGATGCCATCATTCTCATTTGACACATCAGTAAGGACAGCAGTCAGACCCAGCAGTTCGTTGGTAAGATTATCCTCCATGACTGAAAAAATATATATATTGTTGGATAATTATTATTACATTTACCTTGATAACACTTAACTTACAGCATCAAGATGCAGGTAATTATATTGTACTTCATAGTATAGTTACCTGCACATACACTCGGAGCACAAGTCTCAGTTAAAGTAGCTATTAAAAACGTATAATTGATTAATATTATGTTCACTGTTAATTATGCATCAATATTCTTTATTCACCTTATCAATCTGGAAATTCATACTTTGACATACGAGGTTTGTACCACAATAATGTTTCCATAGATACCTCGTATGTCAAATGTCTTTGTCATAGGAGTATGTGAAGTGACATACAAGGATAACAGAAAAGCACCTATAGTGACTGCTAGGTGAACTAAAATTATATGAGGTTTCTGCAGCAGATTAAGTGATTTTTTTTTTGTTAAATGTTCATTGTAAAAACAAAAAATTAAGAAAATTTGACATACGATGTTGCGAAACTTTACCGACGATATTAAATTTGTTCTCTTCATACACTGGAAAATGGTGTCTCACAGTACCGGGAAGAAAATTACAATCAGGAACCCAACAGCGGTGAGACATAATTGACAGTTTAAGTATGATCACTAAAAATAAAATGTATCTTATTCCATTTATAAAATAACCTCATTTCGGCATAGCAAATGGAACAAAGTAATATGGCGGTATGGCGGTCATTAATGTGGCACGTTAAACAAAACAAAAGTGATATACTACTAGCGCACTTGTGTCGGTGGCAAGAACTAAGTACACTGTTTCTGGTTATGCCTATGTAGTTGGTAGGGCATGCAACTCACTAACTGCTACACTCGCCGATGCTCAAATGGTTAAAGAAAAAAAAAAGAACAGTCCATAGATAATTACACATATAGTGGAATGAAACTAGACAATGTGCACAATAGTACACCAGTGGTGGTAATTGTTGTAAATTATTTTTTCCTTCCATAGTCAGTGTATAAGTTTAATGTGTACAAATATACACGGTGGGTCTGAAAGTGTTTTAATATTCGGAGACCATAGCTAACTAGTGCAGCAAAGCGAAATCAGTAAGAAAAGGAATAATATCTCAAATAGATATTCAGCAAAGAAGAATGAAATAATTCCCAACCATGAATATCAACTGAAATGCTATGGAATAAGTCTGGTTCGTCGCACTATGCACAACTCATACTTAAATACATGAAAGAAAAATATAATTATTCTTATTTATTTGACAAAGTAAACATATAATTATGAACATGTAAACATGTCTCAAAGTTTACACAGCTGCTTCAAGAAAATTTAATAATAATGACATAATATTGTCGTAATTTTCTTAACTCATACATGAAAGAAAGAAGAGAAAATAATATACAATTAAAATTAATAATAATTGATAAACATAGACAGTATAATGTAAGGTTCTTGATGGTAGTCTCTATGTTTTTGAATGTTGTGGAGCAACTGTGCTTGCTTCAAGTACTTGCATCATTACACATAAAATCACACTTGACGTCGTAACATGTTACCACACTTAGGCTTTAGGTTTTTTTTACCTCCATTTTATTTGTATTAGAATAAACAGTTTTCAGAAGCGAGTTATCGATTACATCAACAGATGCCATACCAATTGTTCGATATTTTCTGTTGTTATAGTCAATTAATAGCGTCTGTAACATATCAATCCACTTATAATTAACTACCTTTTGCTGTGAACTCCCTCCACATGACTTCCTTTAGAGTACGATTAAATCGTTAAACCACTCCAATTTTTAACTGTGAACATAGAATAATGATTTATTCAATGTTTTTTCATTAGAACCTGGAATTTACTATTCTAAAATTCTTTCCCATTATCGGTCTGCAAGTTCTTAGGTGTTTAATTAAAAAAAAAATATTCCATGGCTTAAGTCACATCATTTGAATTTTTACTATTAACAGGCTTTGCCCATGCACGTTTATAATAAACATCTATAACAGTAAGCAGATACTTGTAACCGCTGTTCTCTTTAGAATACGGAATAATTTCAACCAAATCTACCTGAAATAAGTCTAAAAACCCTAATGTCAGAACACTTCGTCTAGGAAAAGTATGTCTTGCAGGCTTATGTAGCTCTTTTGCAATAGCTCGGTGACTCATTTCGAGATGTATCTGTCTTCCTGTAATTCTTCAAGTATGGATATTACCTCATTTTGGTGTGAGTTGTTCCCTGCTTCTATAGACACAAGCAACAATCGAAGTCATACTACAAGTTCATTTGGATTATTGTAAAATATGTAAGACAGTCTTTTATTATCAAATAATTTACTAACTAAGCCAGATCCTGTTGAAATATCTACTTCAGGGAACATTTTAGAAATAACTTCATACTTTATATGGTCCTCATCTTTTAAGGTATAAGTTTTCGGATAGTTGTTTCTGTAATAATCACTTGTAGTTTTCAACATTAGCTTATATTTTTTTTAATCAGTCTGTATATCGATGATGGTCTCTAAGAAACATCAGCTCATGAAGTCCAGGTGTCCTAGTCGTAGTAAATTCACCTACTTTTATGATATCATCTGGTAAAAGTGTACTTCCAATTTATCCATGTACCACTTTTTAGTTTAAAAACACCATAAATAGGATCTCCTTTGCGTGGCATGTATGAAGACAAGTAAGTGGAAGCAATAGTTTCAGGTTAACCTTCTGATAAACGTAATTTTTTATTCTGTAATAAATATGAAATAGGAACATCGTTGTTTACATGCACGATCTGTCGCTTTCTACGATAGGTTTCAGCAGGAACCTTTTCTTTAGCTTTGGAAAAACCTTTTCGCTTTTAACGGTTGTAGGAGAAACATTTTCATGTTTGAAATTATCTATACGTGAAGTAATTGGATCGAATAATCTTTCGTTGACAATATCGCAGCTTAACTTTTCCTTCTTTGCAAGTAAATACTTATCACGAATACTTTTGAATATGTCATGCAGCTCTTTTGCTGATTCAGACATGATTTAAAAATGCTGATTAAGTCGATTATCACACATTTATATACCTTTATGAGACCTTTTTGAGGTAAAGTTTGAGAATCTTGTAAAGGTTAATAACCATATATTCTTCCAACCTATCCATGCGACCATTTGTTTCACTCATGAACTGTTCATGCAAATTCGTAAAATGTTTTTCTTCTACTGGTTTAATTTCCTCACTTTGTTTTAGTAAAGTTTCATGTATATGTTCACAGTGTCTAAATAACTCATCATCATGACTCAGAGACAAAATCTTCTGATTCATATCATCCAAGACAATTTTAAGTTTGTTGTTTAGAATTTTATCAACAACATTTGTTATGTTAGGAAATAAACATTCAATAATTCATTTTGTTTTTCACTCGTGAAGTCTGCGACTAGTTTCGTTCCTTGTAGTGGTTGAGAGTTTATTTCCAGCACAAACTGTTTTGTGCTAGCATTGTTAGCATTGACACAGATTTGCACGATTCCTTTGTGAGGTAGAACTCTATGTGGCAGCTGAAACTGTTGGAGTAACTTTTAAATAGGGACGTACAGGCTGACCTAGATTATGTATTATACGGATAATTCAAAATGTTAAATCTTCAATTACATGTAAACCCCATTTTGAATACCTAAAAATTCTTACTGTGCCAAGTTTATATATATATCAAACAATAATTTTTGGGTTAACAAACATTAAGTTTCCCCATAATAATGATATCCACTTTTATAACACTCGAAAAAAGGCTGATATATATTTTAAATCTCATCGAACAACATTATATGAAAAGAATCCTTATTTTTCAGCAGCAAAATTAATAAACAAACTTCCTAAAGATCTTCAATTATCTTTTAAAATAAATAAATTTCCAGTTTTCAAAGAAAGTTTAAAACAATTTCTTATTAAGAAAGCCTATTACAGTGTGGATGAATACCTAATAACTTCTCATAATTGTGATTAATGTATAAATACTTATTAATTGTCTTGTCAATTTTATTATTTTATTGTGTATTTTTGTTTTATATTTATTAGTTTTTACATAATATGTCCTTTTTATACTTTGTGTGATGTTTATTATATTGTTTGTTATGATTTTTATCATTTATAATATTGTAATTAATTGACAACTCCTATTTCACCTTGTGAGTGTATAAAACAGGAAGATAATAAATAAATAAAAAAAATAAATGTAAATGATACCAGTCACTGACATGTTCCCACCATGCATTTCTGTGATATTACTTTTTTTCATACAAAAGTTTCAAGGCACTATGTCCGAACTTACTTATGGAGTCAGTCATCTCTAACAATAAACTGATCCAACTGGCTTCTGAAGCGACCATTATATAGTGGAAAATCATTGAAAATCGAGAGGAAACCAAACTCATCACCCCAACACATATTTGTTTAAACTCATTAAATGTCATATCGCACGAAATATGGTCTTCGTATGCGTGTTTAAGATTTAAGTCATCCATTTTGAATATAATAATAACATTAGCATTATCCCATTAAAGATGTTTTGGTATTCTCGAGTATGTTTGACACAAGTATTAACGTTGTACCTCCTGCGGCGTTAAAGCCTGGTCTCCGACCCGTCAGCATCAACTGGCAAAGTGTTGACTTTGACTGACCTCTGGCACAACGTTCCCTGGTAATAAGTATTAGCATCCAAGTGCATTTCTCACCTGTAAAAAGAAATATTGCTATGGGGACAGAAGCAAATCAACCGATATTAAATTAATTTGATAACAGTGACATTGTTTTAAATGTGTTAATTATTCAAATTAGCCTATTTAGCAACCAAAAAGTTTGTAATCTTGATTTGATATGCTTCCTCTGCCACAAATGTCAGTTATGTCAGACTTGTGACAAAATAAAACCAAACTTCATTTTTCTGTATTTCAGAAATCTCTAGAAATTCATATTATTTGTGCTTTGTTCGTGTGATGTTAACTTGTGTTCTATTAATGTGACATTTAATATAATTTGCCTTGTAGTGGTAACTAGTTGGTATCACATTTTACATTCAATTTTTTGAGCATGTGTTCCATATTACCATAACCACTTTGGATATTTAAACTTTTTGTCCTGCTGTAAAGCATACTATAAATGAGTTTGTAAGTGATATTTACTATGTGCAACTCAATTACCTAAGTAGAGAAAATGTATACTTTAACAGACAATCTATTTCTTATGTGTTATTACAATTTACATTTGTGAATAATGGTTGTTGACTAGTAAGAAATGATATTCTGACCCATTTCAAGGCTGTGAAGGGTTTTTAATGTGATGTTATTGTAAATTTAATTTAATTGTAATTAATGTATTTTGTATTATTTACTTTTATGTATACATGTACATGATAATAAAGTCATATCAAAACTCAATATTTTTATGTATATATGCATGTTTTTTGGCTTTGTTTAAAATGTGACTAACTCTTAAGAATTTAAACATCTTATGCTCCATGGTTATTGAATCTTATATATGCAGGAGTTCATGTCTTGTTAACATCAGACTTTGAATTTACATAATGCTTTTGGTAAACTAATCTATTATTGAAATATATTAGATTAATAAAGAATTTGATCAGAAAACATGTACACCACTACACTTAACTGTGTAAACAATAGCTACTTTTTAACAGTCCTAATAATGGAAATCCAAATGACCTCCAAGACAAGCAAGTGTAAATGCATTGGAGAATTTACATATTGTGTTTAGGTCACCACACTTCTACTTATGTATATCCATTTCATTTTCTGCAGTGACTACCACTGATCTATTTCATCCAATGTGGTAGTAAGGAAGATAAAAAGAAAGAAAATACACTTATAACCTTATATTTTAATTGATGGGCAAAATACATACAAAATATTTACATATATAAAGTTTCATTATTAATTACATGTTTGAAAAGGAAACATAAACTGAAGACTGCCATAAGAGAGTACTGTATGGACAATAGAAAATAAAATTAACATTTGTGCTTATCTTCTATTTCCCGTAAAGTTTGTTTCCTTATCTTTATGTCAATCTCAAGTTTCTCTAATATTTTCTTCTTTATCTCCACTTCAATGTTGTGAAGCTCCTCCTCCCTCTTTTCTCTGGCCTCAAACTCTTTTCGGAGTAGCTCTTGCTGACAACGCACAAGGTTTCTTTTTTACGTTGCCCAACCGCTGAGCCGTTCCCCATTCATTGATGCTGGGCGGTCGTGGAATGCAGGCCGTTTCCTCTGCATACTTCTTGATGCTAAGAAAACAAATTATTAGTCTTGTTTAATAGCCTAAAATATTCAGCGTTCACAGGTGTTAAGAGTTGATGGAGCTTTAAATTAATTAAATGATGTACATTTCAAGTAATATGTTAAAATTCAAGAAAAACTGTTGATAGTGTTTTGCCAGGAAAATAGGCCAAAAAATAATTTTACTTTAAAACATATTGTTTAGAGAAAACCATTGCAGCATAGAGTAATAATTGTTTATATTATAAATTAACAGTAACTAAAAAGTAAAACTTAAAAAAGTATCATTAATGCAGTGTTTTTTTTATTTAGGAATAAAATAAGAGTGGGTTAGAGAGTAAACAAAAAATACTGATGTAAAATTTTTTAAATAAATCTTGAAATATCATAAACATTGTCTATATTACATACAATAAACAACAACCTTCTGCACACACACACACATATAAATTCTCATGCATCTGCGTGGAGAAATATGTTGCTGGCCTGGCGAGCTTCCCCAGACAGTGCACTGTAATGTGGTTTGTGATAAATTAAAGGTCCTCTATTTTATAACATATCACTAGCGCCATATGACCATTATCAATTATCTGAACTTACAAATAAAGTTTCCCTTCATTAAATCCACATTCTGCACCGCGCACAGTTTTTGGTACATCTGTGGAAAAGATTTTCTAGATTTATTCTTAATTTATTTGGTTTCAAAGTGATTTTAATAACATTATGGTAACCAATATAAACAGTCAAGGCCTACATTTCTGAACTGACCACAATTTCTTCTATGCATTAAAACAAGTATTAAGATTTGGTTACTTTCGAAATAGCAGTGTACACTGTTTACATTATTTAAGAGTAGAGTATGTGAATGAACAAAAATTTAAGATAAAAACAAGTGACATGCAAATAATTCCAGGCTACATAAATTTGTTTTCTTAATAACATAAGGTGAATGTCTTATGACTTTTAAGAGTACTGTATCATAAACTGAAGAAGTATAATATTTGGAAAAAGAATTTAATTTATTTAAATGTCAAATCCTTTCCAATATGCACTATTTATTTTTGTTTATGTTCAATTTGCTGAAGTTGTTTTCTTCTTTTGTATTTGGTGTTTATAGTGGCCAAAACATGCATACACTATTACTTTTTGACATACATACACAAGTCCCACTACTACACAAACTGACACATCTGAAGAGATTTTATCCAACACAAAATATTTAAGCCTTTAAAGAAAAACAAAGAAAAAATCTCCCCTTTTCACAATACTGAAGTAAACGAAAACCAGTGCAAAATTTTATACAATTACCATTTGGAGTTAAACATTCAGCTTCATCGTGAGATGCAGCAATTTTCTCCCTCAATTTGAAATTTTTAGCTTTTCTCAGCATGGATGGCTTGTATGATGACCAGTCATCTGTTTCTGAAAGTGAAAGGTATTATAAATTATATTGTATGTAAGGTATTTGAAATCTATAGTATTTATTATATGCTTGAAAAATAAAGGTTCTGTTTAAAATGCAGGATTCAAAAATACATGGTAATTTTTTATCTGATATAATTACTCACTGTTCTGTTTTAGAGGGGGAGGAAGGGGAATACATTTTTTTGGCTCATCAATGCATTAAACATTGTATTATACATATTTTTATGACTAACAAAACTTACAATCTCTATATCTCAGGCTACTTATATCCATTATGACAGTATGAATTAATTAATAAATACCTTGCAGTTCCACAGTTTTGTAGTTATCTTCCTCGCGTAAATGGTCCCAGCATGAAGCTTCTACTGCAATTTCATAATTTAAAAAAAAAACTCAAATTAATATGTTGTTACATAATCGATAGATTACTGAACACTTTGTTATACATCGAGATGGGCCTAATTGGGCAAACAAGTGTTATATAAGTATTTGGTATTTTATTTAATTAAGGTGTTTTGCAGTTACAGATGATTAATCATTAAATTTAATATGTAAGTGTGCAATCTTAAATACAGGTAATAAATACTATGCATCAGTGAGAAGCAAACATAACGGCGGGAATCATGCTGCTACATCATAGGAGGCCGAAGAGCTTGCATTATTCATGGAAGAGGAGTTGCAGCGGCCACGAGGAAAAAAATGGACCAAACAAGATTGGGCAGGGTAAACGTAAAATCTTAAAGCAGCGGTCCAGTGGAATTGAGCAAGTCTTTCGACATAACGAGAAGTAATTGTTAGCAACGGCCGATGTGGGGTAGCGAAAGTAAATTTTACACAACTGTAAGGAAGCTAATAAATATAAGATAAACTTTACGATTTGGCAAGTTGCGTGACTTCCTGTGACCAAGTACACATAAAAATTATTTGTTGCGTTTTATTTGAAATTACCTAGAAGTGACATGTAAGAAAAACAGAAACAGAAGGGGAGGTTATGACAATATTGGAGTTCAATAAAAATGCTTGTTTTCATAATGTTCTCAAAAATCAAGCACTACTTTCTACATTATGCTTCCATGCAATATTAAAATCTGTCACATACATAACTAGGCCTACTGCCTTATATAGACTGAAGGATAGTTTCAGTACACACTAGGCTATTTAAAAACTGTATACCTCATAGGGCAGAGTTGCTACAGCTGTCATGAGTACCAAATTATTAAATTTTTTTCTAAGAAGTATGTACTTTTCAGGCTATATACATAAAATAACAAGTTTCCAAGGCATTTAAACTGCAATGTTAAAAAGAAATGGTTAAATATGAGAACTTTTACATATAGCAAAAACCTTAGACACCACTTTATAATATTTTCAGTATTGCTTCACACTCATTACCTTGATCTTCAGAATGGCTGCATTTTTTGTTGACGTACCTCTAAGGTTTCCAACATTTCCTTCTGCACCTCACCTGGTTCAACAGTTGTCACAGAAACTTGGGCATCACCTAAAGAAACACAGTCCTTCATTAAACACCGTCCTTCATTAAACACCGTCCTTCATTAAACACCGTCCTTCATTAAACACCGTCCTTCATTAAACACCGTCCTTCATTAAACACCGTCCTTCATTAAACACCGTCCTTCATTAAACACCGTCCTTCATTAAACACCGTCCTTCATTAAACACCGTCCTTCATTAAACACCGTCCTTCATTAAACACCGTCCTTCATTAAACACCGTCCTTCATTAAACACCGTCCTTCATTAAACACCGTCCTTCATTAAACACCTTATACGTTTCACTATATACGCAGATTTAGGGGGGAGGGGGCACAGGGCACGGGGCACGGGGCACGGGGCACGGGGCACGTGGCCCCCCCCCCCCCTCGAAAACCTTAATAATTTGCAAGGAAATTAATACATTAAATTATGTTCGTTACGACCCTTGTGGCCCCCCCCCCCCCAGAAAATTCCTGGATCCGCCACCTCGCACTATTTTTTATACTAAACTATAACTTACATATCCGGTTGCAGTCGAAAATGCTGCTCAATCCGTCAGCAGAGAGCTGGAGGAGTTCATTAGTTTTCTCCAGTACAATGTTAATTTTGATTTCAATCCCTGGTCCGCCTCCAGTTTGCTATAAAGCCTGTCGCCGCAATGCAGAGTCTTTCCTTGCATCACATTTGAGGGCTTCATACTTCTGCCTCAATTCTTTCATCGTTCTTGTCTGCGTCATTATACTATTGTACCTCGTACATATACTGTCCCATACTTTGTTCCTCGTACATATACTGTCCCATACTTTGTTCTAAAAATCGAAAACATTATACTAGTAACTAAAAGGCACAAAAGCAATCAAAAAAGGAGAATGACACATTTCAAATTTACATAACTTACTTTTTCCGTTCACTGAACAGCATCAGTTTTTTGGTTTTCAATAACATTTTTTAGTGGACGGATTAGGTCCACCAGTTTCAGGCAGTCTTCGACTCTGTAATTCACAGACCTGGCGCGTTTCGTACCTTTGCGATTTATATTTTACATTTCTATGTTTGTAAACCTAACCTATATAAATCAACAACACCGTTTGTAACTGCAAATTAATATTTATTTTTATAATCACAGATACAACACACTACCAGATATACCAAGCTAACAAACACAATTTTTACTGTAATTCGCGTTGTAATGGACAAAATCATTACCAACATTCAAAGAATCGCACTATTAAGTCCCAGATAGCTATTGGGTTGCAATCAGGAGGTCGTAATACGCGACAGTGGCTGATAAGCCAGCAAGAGCTTATCTGGTAGATGGTTGTCAGCTACTTTTATCAGGAGGTGGTAATACAAGCCCTAAGCCAAACAAACATAGCTGTAAAAATTGGAAAGGATGTGTTCAGAAATTTAGAAATATACGAAACTTAGGCCGGGGTCACATCAGAAATGAAGCCTCAATATAGGATCGTGGATAAAGTAAACAGCTTATAAAATCAACTGAGAAACACGAAATTGTACGATTACATGGCAGTTTGTATAAAGTATGTTCAACTCCAATATTATTTGTCTACTTTCATCGAATGAATGCATTTTGGATCATATTTATTTGAGCAAGTGTACATCTGTTATCTAATTACTGTCAGCATAAAGTTAAAACAATAAAATATTTACCTGTTGATCGTTTTTGTCGCACTTTATACTTGTCTTGTGACCAGACTAAATAAATCTCGGTTGTTATTGCTGCATACCGACTATCGATACTGTCCGACATAAGTACTTTTGGCCGATACCTACTCAGTATTTGAAGCCAAGGTATCAATCTCAAAAGTACTTGTATCGAAATGAAAGTATCGTGTAAGTACTCATGTTTAATAGTATCGTTTCATCCCTACGTTTTATTTTTTGCTTCACGTCGTCGACAAAAAAAAAAAAAAGACATGCCACGAATCGGATATTGTGTGCTAATGGGACGTTTTCGTGTTGCAACTGTGAAGTGTGTGTTAGTATTTCATACGTTCCCTTTTCGAAACACATATTTTAAATTCCATTAGGTAACTGCACTGAGTATTTATGATAAAAAATTTATTTAAATATTTAAAAATTCTTAATTATAAAAATTACGCATACCTAAACTTTACTTTTAGTGAAGGAATTAAACTGTATTAAATACAAAATCTTTTTAACCTATTCACCTTCAGTGGTAAATATTTTTATTGAAAACTAAGTTATGGTTATATAAAGAAATCTTTTATTTAAAAATAGGTATTAATACGTTGAACCACCAAAATTTATTTAAATAAAAAAAAAATGAATGCTGCCGTCCAATTCCCTGTACTTATCGTAGAAATCAGAAATACAAAGAAAAACATGTTTTGCTTTTTTTTGTCTGATTCTTTTCTTATTCTTTGTTGCATATGTTTATCAACAAAGTTTTAGGAGTCACCTAGATTTGTGCTTGTACCGGACGTACCAAGTTTATGCATTTTTATGCAGTAGTATACCGTTACTTTCAGCACTACTGTTCGAAAAAAAACCAACACCCAGTTGTAAAGTTTGCGAGGAGGAAACTTTCAAAATTTAAGATCTCCTGACTCTTTAACTCATAAGTTGACAAATGGACTAGAACAGCCCACTATACACTGTGATTGGTTCTTAAGTTGGCCAATGATGAAAAAGAGGGGGAACAATACAACCTGCCTCGCTGTTGTATTCATTTTGCAAATCTTACCTTAAACAAACAGTATAAAATCTGTTTAAGGCAATCATTTTTGTGCTTTCATTGCCTCAATTGGTTTATGTTGCTATATTAATGGTTGTCAAACTTGTCTGGGCTGCGAATCATTTTTCTTGTTGGTAAACATTACTCAGGACAGCTCAATTCACAAGCAGAAGTAGGCTTAGTAATTTGTTTCGCTGGAATCACAGTATTGCAACATGCAAAAGATGCAGTGTGACAGCAAAACAAGGCATTATTGAAATTGTATCTGTCAGATTTGTTTGTTGATTTAAGATTTGCCTTAGAATATTGTTAAGATTTATGTCATAATTAATTCTATTTTGAAAATAAATAAATACTTTTCTTAAATATTAATTTTCAGGGTATTAGCATTAAACCAATCACACATAATTTTAAATTGTTGCTCAATTTTAATCTTAAGATCAGACAAAGTGTCCATTGATACAATTAAATTAGTATTATCAGCAAATTATATGATATTTCCGTTTATAATATGGCTAGGTAGATCATTACTATATAGTAAAAAGAACAGAGGACCTAAAACACTTCCCTGGGGTACACTTTTTTTTTTTATATAACCCCAGTTGGAATAGTTGATATTATTATTACATTTTAAAAATATCTTTTTGTTGCACTTATATAAATATGACTGAAATAACTTAAGTTATTTCCCTCTTATACCATAAAAATCTCTTTTATTAACCTTTTAAGGACGGATCCCGATAATATTCGTATTTTTTTATTATGGCCGAAAATTGGGTCACGAAAATTTTCGGAACAAAGTTCATGTCAACATGACGGGTCTCGAATTTATTCGTATAACGAAGTAAAGTGTGCTATACATCTTGTATGATGTTATCTATGGTTTGGCCCTAGAATAAATATACCGGAACATTGTTTCGGTTATTTACATCTTCTCTACACATGTTTATCTATGGCTATTGTTTGGATCCCGACCGTGGTGTGTTGGTAAATAAACACAGTGGAGTAATTATATTTTCGTTGCTGTAGTGGAATATTCCATGGAATTATATTTTCGTTGCTGTAGTGGAATATTCCATGGTTGACAAAACATGTTTTAGTGTAAGTTATACTTATTTTAGAGCCATAAAAATATTTTCCCGTGGGAAAGACTTGTAATTCCACGCATGTTTATTTTTATAATTTATTGCTGTCACGAGTAAATAAAAATGTCACGTAGGACACTGCGGCCAAAAAAAACAAATCTCAGCGAAGAAATTTGTGTAAATGAAGAAAGTGAAAATGAAGACAGTGAAAATGAAGACAGTGAAAGTGACTATTTCCCAAGTGAAAGTGAATGTAGCGAGATGTTTTTGGAAGAAGAAACAGATACTGAATCGGAATTGGAGGATTGGGCGGCTGGAAAAGGTGACTGCAGTCGACGGCCTACAGGTAGGTCTGCAGGCAGACCTATGGAAAATAATGTATTTACATGGAAAGAAGGTAACTTTGTGCCCACTGAACATGCTTTTGATAATAAAATGTCTGGAATTTTGGATGACAATGTCACTGAAAATACATGCTTCGGGAATTCTTTGAATTATTTTTTCCCCCAGATATGTTGGGTAAAATAGCTGCGGAAACTAACCGGTATGCAATGGAAAACATTCCGAATATCGGTGATCCAGGAACTAGCAAACAAAAGCCATGGAATGATACCGACTTTGAGGAATTGTATGTTTTTCTTGCAGTTACGTTCCTGTTCACAAGACAGAAAAAACTCTCTATAAAAGAGCACTGGTCCACTGATCCTCTCATACACACACGAATATTTGGTAACACTTTATCTCGTGACAGGTATATTCTGTTACTGAGATATTGGCTTTTTTGTTTCTATGAACTGCAGACAGTTAGAGATAGACTTTATAAAATTCAGATGGTTATCAATGACTTGAAAAGAAATATGTGTGAGGTTTATTACCCATTTCAGAACCTGGTAATTGATGAAGAACTAGTACTTTTCAAAGGTCGGCTATCATTTCAACAGTACATTCCCAGTAAAAGACATAGATTTGGCATAAAACTTTTTGTGTTATGTGATTGTGAAACAGGGTTCATCATAGACTTCATCATTTATACAGGTCAAAGCACAACCATCACCCTTTTAGATATGCTAGGTACTTCAGGGTCAGTAGTGTCAACAATGATAGCTCCATTTCTAAATAAAGGGCACAAACTGTTTGTTGACAACTGGCATACCAGTCCACAGTTCCAGTTTCTGCATGAAAATAAGACCAATGCTTGTGGCATTGTGCGAAAGAGCAGAAAACCCTGCCAAAAGTTACCAAGAAGCTAAAGAAGGGAGAGCATGAGGCTATGCATTCACAGAACATTTTGTTTGTATGTTGGTTTGACAGAAGAGAAGTTACTTTACTGACCACAATGCATATTAATGAAATGAAGAATACGGGAAAGGACATATCAACAGGAAATTATATTCTAAAACCAAGCTGTGTTCTAGAATATAACATGGGGGGCATTGACAAATGTGACATGTTGCTTAGTTCTGTCCAGTCAGTGAGAAAAAGTACAAAATGGTACAAAAAATTATTTTTTTCATTTTGTAGACTTTGCATTTTTGAATGCATATGCACTTTATATAATGAAAACAGGAAACAATTTGAGTCTGGCAGACTTTCAACTCAAAGTTGTCTCAGAACTCTTGGAGAATTTGGAGAATTTTACCCTTTTGTATTTGATCGTCTTTCCCCTGGTAGGACTTTTTAACTGTTTTTATTTGAATGTTGTTTATTCCCCTGTGGGGAATTTTTACCAGTGTTTATCTGTTTCTCTGGTCGTTGTCATTTTCCCTGTGGGGCAATTTTAACTGTTGGTTATTGTTCTGCTTACAATATACAAATCTGTGGGTGCTAATGGCCTTAGCTGCGGACGCGCCCCCACAATCTCACTCCCTCCCTCCCTAACTCTTGGAGAAGTATGCAAAACCATCTGAGAGGACAAAGCGAGGTAGGCCATCACTGCGAGAAGCACCGACAAGACTTTTGGGGCAGCATTTTCTAGAGCCAATACCACCTACTGAAAAGAAAATGCACCCTACCAAGCCATGCAGAGTTTGCTCACAAACACGATATGGGCAGAAGAAGCGAAAGGAGACGCGATACCTGTGTGAACAATGTGCTGTTCCCCTGTGTCTGATACCATGTTTTAAGAAATATCACACACTCTCAAAGTTTTAAAATCAAAGACAGTAAATAAATTTCAACAGTAAATTAATTTTTGTATAAAATTAGCAAATTTCATAAAAAAAAAAAAAAATTTTTAAATTTTTTGTTGCCAAATTTAGTCTAATACATGTTTTTGTCACATGCCATAATCAGTACTAAAGGTTTAAGAAGTATCTCATGATTAACTAAATCAAAAGCCTTGGAAAGGTCACAGAACACTCCAAATACATGGTGGCCAGAATCCAAGTTGATCAAGATAGTTGTTACAAGGTGGTACATATATTGTTAGTATTTTTCTTCTCGACTATATTAAACATCAGAGCCAAAATAAAGAAAAGAGAGAAATAAAACAACTTTTACAAAACACATCTCAGACCATTTTTCATTTTTTTATTGGTTCCCTTTTTACAACTACCAACATTCAAAAATGTTAACTTCTCTACTAAACAAACAATAGAACAGAATAATATACCAACTGCGTGGAAATAAACATTCTTATGAGAAATATAAAAATACAAAGATATTCCAACACTTCTCTTTTTTTATTCTATCACACAAAAAAATGATAATACACCAATAAACAAAAACAATTAGTTAAGTCCAATCAAGCTACAACATTTTTGAACTTTGTTGCTAGCAAGATTATTTGTAAATAGATCTGCTGCATCGTTTTTTGATGCTGCATATTAAAAATCATTAGTTGTTTCTCACAAGTTCCCCACAAACATGAAACATTATCAATATGCTTTGATCTGTCACTAACATTATCATGTTTACTCAATTTAATTGCTGCTGCATTGTCAGCATAGATTTTACATGGTGTGTCTATGAGTGTTTCCATTCCTAATTCTGAAAGCAAATCTTTTATCCATATAACTTCTCGAGAAACTTCAGCCATAGCAATATATTCCGCCTCCATTGTTGACCTGGCCATGCAGCTCTGCTTTTTACTATACCTTGACATAGCTACCCCTGCAATAATGGTTACATAGCTACCCCTGCAATAATGGTTACATAGCTACCCCTGCAATAATGGTTACATAGCTACCCCTGCAATAATGGTTACATAGCTACCCCTGCAATAATGGTTACATAGCTACCCCTGCAATAATGGTTACATAGCTACCCCTGCAATAATGGTTACATAGCTACCCCTGCAATAATGGTTACATAGCTACCCCTGCAATAATGGTTACATAGCTACCCCTGCAATAATGGTTACATAGCTACCCCTGCAATAATGGTTACATAGCTACCCCTGCAATAATGGTTACATAGCTACCCCTGCAATAATGGTTACATAGCTACCGACTAAATTTCTCGATGATTCAGTGTCAGCTCCCCAATCTGCACCACAAATATATCATGACCTTGAAAACATAACTGTAGATCCTTTGTCTCACTAAAGTACCTTATTACGTGTTTCACCTTTTTCCAATCCCTGACTTTAGGATTCTGACAATTGTGACTAACCTTAATTAGGTACTGAAAATGCTATATCAGGTCTTGTGTTATTTGACAAATGTAATAAACTTCCAATTGCACTTCGATAAGTAGTGGAATCAAAACTTTTCTCATCATTTTCAGCTGTTGTATACTGTAATGGCAAATTATTTTACTAGGTTTACAGTCTTTCATACAAAAATAATTAATTACTTTCTTAATGTACATACAATTTTTGACTAAACATAACCTTTCTTTCTGTCTGTGTTAACTTAATGGATAACACATTTGTGGTTCTCCCTAAATCTTTCATTTCTAGCTCATTTGATAAACTATTTTTCACTTACTTCACTATTTCTACTGACCCTATCACAATAATATCATCTACATAGAACCCTATGATACAATCACCCTTTAGATACATATATGGCTCTTTTACACATTTCTTGAAATCAAGCTTTCTCAGTACAGTATCAACACAATTATTCCAATCCCTACTTAAGTTTTGGGAGACCATAGATACTTTTTTTTCTACTTACACACAAAATTTGGTGGATACCCTTCTTCAAATAGTTCTGGCTGTTCCATGTACACCGTGCAGTTAATGTGGCTGTTAGTAAGCATTGGTAACATCAAGATGTTCCACAACCCAATTTTTCTCTACTTCTACAGCTATGATTAGTCTCATTGACTTTCTCTTTATGACAGGACTGAAAGTCTCATCATAACTGAAATTCATCTTTTTCTTTAATCCCTGAGCAAATAGCCTTGTCTTATATTTCTGAATGTTACTTTCACTGCTATACTTGAAAGAAAATATCAATTTTGCACCTATTACATGTACATGTTCTGATCGTTCAACAATTTCCCAAACATCTTTCTTTTTCATCTCATCTCAACATTCATGGCTTTTATCCACTTATCATCATGATCTTTACTTTTCGTGACTTCATTGACCGTTATGGGTTCTGTCACTCTTTCATGTCTTATTTCATCAATGGTATTTACTTGACAACATGCACAAGTCTTTTCTGTCTTATGTCTTATTGATTTTCTTAGATTGTGTTCTGGTTCCTCTACATGAGACTCAATTTGAGACTTTAACTGTCTTAATGGTGATTCTACCCTCACTGTGTCATCCATTTCATTTTCTAATCCTTCCAATCCCAAATCTGCTTCTATTTCTCGACCTTATACTTGTGTTATGTCATAGTATGCCCCCTCTCATATTGATTTGAATCTAGGTGTTTTTTTGTTAACTCATTAGCTATGTATGTTTCTTTGAATGGGAATTTCCCTTCCTCAAATACTACACAACTACGCACAATTATTTGTTTTTTTCAAGACTCCATAATCTATACCCATCTTTTGTACCCAGTTCATACCCAACCATAACACATGATTCAGCCCTAGAATCGAACTTTTTCTTGTTCTTAATGCCCATGTGTGACACCCAAATACTCTTAACCTATAAATCTCCTCCTTATCCATCTTCTTGTCATACCACAACTCATACGGTACCTGAAAATTTATTGCAGATGATGGACACCTATTTCTAACATAAACTGCTGTCATTACTGCCTCCCCCCCCCCAAAACTCTTTTGACAAACCAGATTGAATTAACAGGCATCTAACTGTAACAAACATGGTTTTGTTTTGTCTTTCTGCAATCCCATTTTGTTGTGGAGTGTACATCACCGTCATTCTGTGAGTAATTCCTGACTGTTCTAGTTGTTTTTGAAAATCACTACAAGTGTATTCAGGGTCACTGTCAGAATGTATCACTTTTATACCAACACCTTGCAATTTTTCTGCATTTGCCTGATATTTACGGAATACATTCAGTGCCTTGTCCTTGGTTTTTACACAAATAGCCAAATTATACCTGTAATATTCATCAATCATCGTTACAGCACACTGAGCTTGTCCTAAAGAAGGTGGACTAATTTTTCCAATTACATCTGTATGTACATCAAGTGGTTTTTCTGCCTTACGTTCACAATATTTAGGAACCGTTTTGCTACACAATTTTCCTTGAATACAAACCAAATATGTTTGTCTAACTTACAATCTCTCTGCAACTCTAACACAGGTAACTTAAATAAAGCTTCACTTTGTGCATGGCCATACCTCTCATGCCACAAACCTCTCCAACACTTTTATATGAAATGTCACTGCTTTTTGCACTCTTACATCATTACATGTAGACTTATCAACATTTGCATAATTTTGACTACTCTCTGTTTGCACAATATAAACATCATTTTTTTTCTGTTGGCATTAAACAATATTTCCTTACCTCTCTGATCCAGTACAACAGCGGTCTCATCTGAAAATTATACCGTAAACCCTTTGCTCGTTAACTTTCCTACAGAGATCAAATTTGTTCCTAGGTTAGGTACATACAATACATCTGTAAATGTTATCATCCAACCAGATGCCATTCTTACTGTTACCTTACCCATTTCTTTAACTTCTAACTTACTGTTGTCTCCAATTTCTGCACTTCCAGATACATTTCTTACTATATATACAAACATTTCCTCTGAAGTACACATATGTTGTGATGCACATGAATCAAATAACCAATCCCTATTTTCTCCATTTCCTACAGACACTTTCATTCTCATTGCTTTATCTACAGTATGTAGCACTTGCGAATTGACCATTCTGCTGCAAGCATTCACTGGTTTTCTTTCTTGTGAACATTCATTTTTTTGAGGTTCTCTGCATACCTTGGAAATATGTCCAGACTTGCCACAGTTAAAGCACTTTGATGTATTACGACAGTATTTGGACACCGGACCTGATTTACCACAATTGTAGCAACTATACTGTCTGCCGTCTGTCTTGACAGAGGGTTGCCAGCCGTCTTCTTTCTTGTCGTGATGCCGCACTACCATTGTCTGAACTTCATCCTCATGATGGTTTGAAGAATTAGCTTTCATTTCACTTAACCTAGGGTCCGTCGTGCTTTCACCTTGCATAGTGTCAAAATTGTCATGTCAGCTTCCAAAGAAGTCACACACACTGAGAATTCTTCTGGGAGATTTCCAATAATCATTCCCGCAACTTGTCACTCAGTGAATTCATATCCCGTCTTAGTCATCCTTTTCCATAGTTGGTTAACCTTTGCAAAATATTCTTGCACACTCATGTCCTTAGGCTTGACAAATAGCTGTTTTAAGTTCATGTCACCATTGATAAGCCCTCCATAGTTGCACAATTCATCTAGTTTTTTCCATGCCTTTTTCACTGAATCAATCTCTGCTATGTCACACTTGAAGTTCTCACCAACATATTTAGAAATGATTGCCAATGCTATCACATTATTTCGTGCTCGTCGTCTAGTTTCTGATTGTGTCAACACACAACCTGGTACATCTTCGTAGCCGATGACTGCTTCCCATACATCTTTGAACAATAATTTTTGTTTAACCTTTAGTGCCCATGAAAAATAATTGTCCATAGTAAGTTTGGCTTTAATTCTATTTACCGTTTCTTCTCCATTTGAAGATGCCATTTTTCCTTCTTCCCATAAGCTGATGTCTCAATTTTAATGTCTTTCGTTTTTCTCGTCTCAGGTAATTTTTCCTCTCTTTCTATAAATGCCTCTGGGGCCCATAACCTGTTAGTATTTTTATTCTCCATTATATTGAAATCAGAGCAAAAATAAAGAGAAGAGAGAAATAAAACGACTTTGTTTCTTAGTCACGAAACACATCTCAGACCATTTTTCTTTTTTTATTACTTCCCTTTTTACAACTACTAACATTCAAAAATGTTAATTTCTCTACAATACAAACAATAGAACAGAATAATATACTATTTGCGTGGAAATATACATTGTTATAAGAAATAGAAAAATACAAAGATATTCCAACATAGCTAGAGTTGTAGATTTACCTTTTTGAAAGATAATTTTCTCAGGTCTAAGAATATTATTATTTTCTAGAAAATTAATTAATTTGGCATGTATGATTTTTTCATAAATTTTCTAAAAAATTGGAAGTAAACTTAAATGCCTATAGTTGTCAACAGATGTAAAAGTTCCTATCTTGTGTATAGGAATTAATTTTGTAATTTTCATCCTATATCTTCCCTAATGTAAGTATTAATTAAATAAGTCAATGGTTTAGTAATTTGAGTTGCACGTTTTCTTTTATCAAAAAATTTACATTTCAAGTAAGTTTAGAAAGAAAATGTTGAGAATATGTAATGTTACGAATGTGAGACATGCCGCGCGCACCTGGTGGATTACAAGGGTTGTAGCTTCCCCCCTCCTTCCTCACGCTTCCCACCTGTCTCTATAGTTTTGGCATCGGGTCAGCACGGGATGATGCGACTGGCCCCAGCCACGCTCGCGAATTCTAGAAGTGGGGCCTGGGCATATATAAGCCCAGGACGCTGGCCTCAGAGTTGAGTTGAGAGTTCAGTTCCGGTGCAATAGTCCGGGATATAGTGCCGCGGGTGCGGTGGAGTTCTGCGGCGATGAGTCTGGGCGATAGTGCCGCGGGTGCGGCGAGTGTCCGGAGCGAAGTTCCGAGCGAAGCGTCGAGCGGAGCCTCGACGAAGGGAAGTGCGACGGTGGCGGCGGAGTGCTGCGACGGAGTCCCGCAATGGAGGTCCACGAGGGGTGCGGCCCAACGAGGTGTACGGTGTGTAAAAACCGAGTGACTGGGGAATAAACTTTTTTTTTTGTGTAATTGTTCATTAGGCATTTTTAGAATATCATTTGTTAGTGATATAAATATTGGCAATCAATAAAACTGTGTAGTAATAAAATCTTTAAAAGGGCTATCCTTTACGAACCCAGTAGTTTCCCACCCAACTATTATTGTTTTCATAATCGTAACAGTATTATTAATAACTTTTTTTAATTCACCCGAAACATTCAAAAAAATGTATTAAAATAATTTGCGATATTAACCTGTGAAGTAATTATTTCCGATTCATTATTTAGTTTGTTAATCACATAATTTTGAGATTTTAGTTAGGTTCATTGTTTATTATTTTCCATTATAACTTTTAAAGTGATTGACCCAAATAAGGCCACCTTAAGCTTTAATGAATTTTTCAAATTTTTCAAATAAATAATAGGAGTTACACAATTTTATCAAACCTTGTTTGATCCATTCTCATCATCTTGAAAAATTCTTAACTCCAATATGTTCATAGTTAGCCATATATTTATTTTTAATCGGAAAAGTGCAAAGTGGCCTTGTTAGGAGCGAGGTGCTTCAAATAAGGCCACATAATAATATTTAAAAAGACTAGTTCCAAAAAAAAATCGGAACAGGTATAGAATGGTTAAAAAATAACACAAAAGAAGCTTGTCAAATCTGAAGGTACTAAATACTTAAAAATGACTATTTATAAAAGCAAAAAATTGGCAAATGGAGGACAATGCAAAATCTCTTTGTTTATCCGTCCAACACACTCTTAGCATTTGTTCACAATTATTGTATAAATATAACACACAAGAAGCTGAACAACCTCTGAAGATTTTATAAACTTAAGAATAAGTAGCTTTTTGTCAGGCGCACAAAAACATTTTAGGCACACTCGGGACAATAAGAAGATCTCTGTCTGATTTTGACAACCCAACACACTCCTCGTGCACATACTGCTTACAACTTGCACAAAGTCGCATATCAGCAAGACGATCTTGGTCACAAAGGAAGCAGTACCAGCTGTCAGATGTCTTGAATTTTCTGCTATGCTGTGTTTCTCTGGTGCTTGGCTGTGACAGAGTTCCGCTGGTGCTTGGTTGTGACAATTCTCTTAAAGTCAGTCTCCCTACTTGGTTGCGTAAATTATTAGTCACTTTATTTCGCGGAGATTTAGTCACTTCTCTTGAATTTTTTTCTTGAAATAAAGATTTAACGACTTTTTGAGCCTTCAAATTGATGGATTTACTTCGCTGGGTCTTTTGTGATTTCAACTTTGGTGTGGCCAGGATTGCCGAGAGTGTTCGACCAGAAGTGTTGATAGAATCAATGGAATTTTGGGGGAGGGTGTTTGTTGGAGTAGAGGAAAGAGTGTCAGTCGGTTCACGAACTGCAGCACACACATTTGTAACATGAGGTTCTAACACAGTTGACCAAGAAGAAACATACTGAAAAGGGACATTTAATGTGGGAACTGAGGGTTCATCTTCTTTTTCTGAGTGTGGTGATGCAGAAGAAGGTAGGCCTATCTGTTCCCTGTTCATTTGTGAAATGTCTTCTGAGAAACAGGTTAGATCGGGACCATCATTTGTGAATTGAGTGTCAGTCAAAGAGGCAGGAGCAAATGCTACTTCAGGGAAAATATCAGGGTTATAAGGGTAAATTCCTGTTGCTTTAAATCCTGAGATTATATTTTCTGGAGTCATAGACCTGAGCCATACTGTGGAAAATATTTTTCCAAATGTGCTGCGATTTATTTTTCGATTGGGATAGTCATCCAAAACTTCAAGACTTCGTCATCCCAAAATGATTCGAATGACTTGAAAACTGATTTGTCTAAGGGCTGCAGCTCGTGGGTAGTATTGCTAGGTAAACAAAACAGTGGTATGTTATGTCTGTCTGCAGCTGAAACAATATTCGCATCTAGATGTGAGGAAGCACCATCAAAGATTAACAGTGTTCTACCTACGCTGGCTTTATACTTAGCAAAATGTTCAATCCACTTTGAGAAAGTTTCACATGTCATGCTTCCTTTTGGTTTCATTACATTGCATTGGACCTTGGTGGCAAGATCTCTTCCCATTCAGGTTTCAGTCGTTTGCCTTTGAATAAAATCATTGGTGGCACAAATTGTCCCGTAGCATTCCATGTTACAACTGTAATATTCTCTGCATGCTCTGACGCTATGATGTGAACCCTTTTAACACCTTTACGAGCAAAAACCTGTTGTTGATGGTGTAGAGTTAATCTACAACCTTTTTCATCAACATTGTATATCAAATGAGGTTTATCAGCTACATCACATTCTAACATGACATTTCTGAGTTTGGCAAAGTAATCTCTGACAATGTAAGGATTAAGTTTTGAAGCTCTTCCAGTATTAATATGTTGCATTCTGCGTTTCGCTACATCTGGATGCCTTTTCAGAAATAATTACAGCCACCGGCATCCAGCTTTGCGCTTCAATGAGTTAAATGAGTTAATAATATAATTTTCTTTACAGAATGAATAAGCACTTCTCATTAGAACATTACTTGTGATAGGCATACCAACATCTGCTAGCCAAAAGAGCCTTCGACATAACTCTATCTCTTGTTCTATGGTGAAGACAGGAGACCGTCCCAATTTTCTGTCTGTACTACCTGATATCACATGATTCCGTAATGTTCTTCGAGGAATACCAAATTCAGATGCCACAGCTTTGAGAGAACGCCCACTGCGGACGGCTGAAATGGCTGCATTCGTTTGCTCACTTGTCCACTGAGCTCTCCGCACTTTTGACTGCACGGGAGCCATATTTATCTGTAATTAAAACGTATCAGAATAATTTTGTGTTTCGTAAGATTATAGAATATTTATTATCTGTGTAACTGTAACAATATTGGTACTGGTTAAATAAAAGTTTTGTCAAGCTATAATTATATTATCTTTAAAATAAAAACAATAGAATTAGTGACACCATAAAATCTTTATAAAAAAAAAAACATTATTTTAAATGCATCGCAGCTACTAAAAGTTCTTTGACACTAGGTACCTAAAAGTTTAAAAGTGTAAATAGTTTGGAATCTTGAATAAAGTACTCTGTGCCCCTAACAAGGCCACACATGACCTTATTCGGGGCAACTACATGCTTATTTATTATTACATTTTACAGCATTACATTATTACGTTTAGAATATTCTATGACATATGCTTAAAGAGCACTTATTATAGTGCAAGAATACATATATGAATCAGTATTTTTAAATTATACTTACTGCTAATTTTCACGCAGATATTGATACTAAATATTATAACACACACACCTCATAAACATTGCTCTCAATATGGTCTACAACGAACGAGAGCAAGTAGTTCAAAACACAGCCACCAGATACTGCTCCCATGCAGATCAAATAAATGCTGCCTCCTATGGTGTTTTCAGTGTACTTTTCAAGATATCGATAGATGGCCTTATTAAAAGCATGGCCTTATTTGGGTCCACCACCTTAGTTAATAACCTTTTTGCATGTAAATTATTTTTTGCTTTTTTAAATACATTTTTGTATATTAATTTATATATTTTGTTATGTTCCAGGATTTCATCACTTGAGTCATTTCTTCTTACTAAGGAGTGAAGCTCTTTTAATCTTACACTCGAAGTTCTTATGCCTTTTGTGTCCCATTGTTTATTATTTCCTGTGGGTACCTTAGAATTTATTAGGGATGTGCGAAAGTGACTTCATCCACACGAAATGAAAGTGAAAGAAAATTTATCAAGTTTCGCGAAAGAGTAACAAAAATGAATCTTTCTGTGAGTTAAATCTATTCTTAATGAAAGTTAAGCGAAATTTTTTAATTAACAAAGAAAAAAAGTGCCCCAAAATTTGCTCTTCAGTAATAAATTCTATTACATAAATCATTTTGGTGCCTTTTGATATACCTAAAAATGACAAGTTCATAAACTCATGTTTGATGACATGCTAGCAGGATACAATATAACCTCAAATGTCATTTGAAATTTTCTACAGATGACGAACCAATAAAATGCGTGTGTTACTCCAGTTTAAGGTTGAGATGCACTAAAGCTACATGAACTTGTTTAAGATTTAAAATTAGGCTTTTCTAATTATCATATCATCTGTTCTGTTTTGCCACATCATGCCTTCAAGTTTCGACTACTCAAATTCATAAACAAACATTATGAAAATTAAAAATTTCTTAATTTTTTGCCGTGATCCAAACCAGTGCTTGAGTTTTACATAATTTAATAAAGTCTGCTAAGCAGATGATAGGTTTATTTTTATGAAGTTGCATTAGTAAATGAAAAATGATGCCAATAAAACAAAAATATTCATTTATATAAAGCAAACAAACATCACTGCTTTGCCTTTCTAGGACTTGCAGCCACCACAACTAATATAACAAACACATAACTCACTAAAACACTAATCTGCACAAGTAGGCCTACATAAACTAATCAGCAATGTCAAACAAAACATAAATTAATGTAAACATTTAGAAAATTGGAAACTGTAAATTATCGTGTAAGAAACACAGCTGGTTCACATGTTCAGGGGAAAGTTGAGTTCTCCTGGCTGTGACTGTGTTCCCTGCGGCCGAAAACAAGCACTCACTTGGCACAGATGTAGCTGGAATAGTAAGGTACTGAGCAGCCAATTTAGAAATATTAGGGTATTTGAAAGAACCAACACTTTTGTACCAGAAGCACACATCTTGTTTTCTATTTACTAGGCATGTGCGGACACCACTTTTTGAATTCGAGTCGAACACTTTTAAAAAAATCGAGTTTCGAGTAGAGTTCGAGTTTAGAGGTAATCTACCAGTAAAAAATTTCTGCTAAAAATTGGTTTATAAATTCTTATTGTCAACATACATAGGCTAAATAAATATCCATGTAAGAACCTACTAACCTACTTATCATATTTCAGTCATGTTTAAAGTTTTTTTTATAATCAAGTTTCTCTGAAGCACACTATTTTTTACACTAGATAACAGGTTACACAAACACAATTTATTTACACATAGGCCTCTAACATTACAATGAAATAGGAGTTACTATTACTTCAGATTATGATGGAGAAATACTAGTTGCTCCACATGCTCTGGGCTCAGATTACTCCTTCTTACAGTGACAGTGTTCCCTGCACAGGAAAACAAACGTTCACTCGCTACTTGTGTTGCAGGTACAGAAAGATAATGTTGAGCCAAATTTTCAAGACAATAGAACTGCTTTCTGTTGTATTTCCATCATGCACAAGGGTATTCATGGCTAGCTATGACAGATTCACTTAAATATGTTGTAACCTGATCTTTCATTGATATTTCCTTGCTGGCAAGCTTATTTTTTTCTTTTGCTAACTGATCAAAAGCACCCCACAATGTAACTATTACATCACTCTGTTCTAAAGTGTCAACTGCAGGTAGGTCTAATTCAGCATCACATTCCTGTTGCCTGCAGATTTCTTCCTCCAAGAATTTAATAGCAAGTTTCATTTCATCTTCTCTGAGTAGAACACCTTTGAAACGTGGATCCAATTCCATGGCGACCATATTTGGTTTCAACATTCTATAATCTGGGAAATGAGCTCGAAAAGCTTTCAGCAAGTTTCTAGTGAAAGTCAAATCACATCCTGTTTTGCTTTTAGTTTTTATGTTATTTTCCAGCAAAGTTTGTATGTTGCTTACAACAGGAATCACCATGGAAAGGGTTGGGTAAGATTCAGCACACAGTTCAGTGATTGCTTGATCAATTGGCTGCAAAACATCAACCATATCACTAACCATATGCCACTCAGCTTGGTTGAAACACTCAATTTTTTTTCTCCACTCTCTGCTAATTCAGCTGAAATTGGGCCCCTCTGTGCAAGTAGCCTAGCAAACATCTGGTACTCGCTATTCCAGCGAGTTTCGACATCTTGTATTAAATTCAAAAGTGAGAAAGAGGAAATATGCCGACTGGGAAAACTACCGAACAAAAGTTGATAACCTGTTAAGAATTTATATAAATAAGAAATTAAATAAAAAGGTTAGGTAATTGCAACATAAAATACACACTGATATCGGGTCAGCCATAACAAAACATATTTATTTAAACAAGATAATAAAAGAGTATTAGTTGAGTATTCGTACAGTCAAAACAAAAATGGGGCCCCTTACACAATTATTACTTAGTTACATTATCAAAATAATTAACGTAAATTTAAGATACAGAAAGTATTAAAATATTATCATTAAGATATTACTCATTAATTAAATGTTGATTTCGATGCCAAAGGGGTAGTTTGATGAAATATTCGATGAAATTGCAAGAAGATACGCATGGCCAAAACAGGTTAACTACCCATGCTGCATGCTTAGGATTTAGTTGTCGAAAACTTTCCTGGGATTTTGTTGGCGGCTCCCATCGCCGTAGAACCACGGGACAAGCCCTGGGGTGCCCAGATGTTATGGGCGAAGCTTATGGATCACGCCTCAGGCTGTGAATTCACTGCAGGGAAGTCCCATTGACATTTCCAGCTGCCTTGCTTCTAGTTTGGATTTGTAAATTTGGACCTTTAAAAGTTCAATCTGTAGTTGTCTCTTCTCGTCACAATCACCCACCACCGACCACCGTTTTTTTTTTGTTTCTGCCTGCATAAAAGAAAAAAATACAGTAATAGCAAACAATGTAGGCCTAATATTACAAAAATATAACAAAATCATATAGGCTACATATGGTTATTTTTTGCACAAAGGCCCAGGTATTTTATTGATGTAGTTGTAACTGTACCTCTCGGTGAAGCAGAAGGGTTGTCAGTCAGCATGGTTGTTGCTTCATCATTATTACTAGTGTGTGGCATTTTCTCACATTGTGATTCATGATCGATTGGTAGCAACTCTGGAGTATGCTGGGGTAAATCTAATGATGTTAAAACTCCAAGACCACGGATAACTGGGGAATCTTTTCCAATAACGTTGAAGACTTCGTCGTCGACTTCATTTAATTTGACGTCTTTTCCTCCTCCTGTCCCAGTTTTCTTGGCATTGTCCAGTTTTTCCTAATGGATTTGAACATAATAATTGTGACAAGTGCATAGAATATGTCTTATAACTTATTTACATGAATATTTTTTGACATTAAGTAAGATGTTTGTTACCATTTAAGGTTAAGATTGTTTATATGTGTAAAAATGGCTTGTAGTGTTTATATTACTTGTAATATTTTTGGAATAAAACAAAATTACACTTACTGTTGCAGATTTTCTTACATTGGGCCACCGCACATCTCTCACATATGTCCACTCCCGATTTCCCTGCACCAATCCAAGTGATTCAGCATAGCTATTTATGTTATTCCACTCCCTTGCTTTGTCTTCTTTAGAAAGTTTGTCACTGAATCCACCAAACAAAATATGCTTCTTTTCTTTAATTTTCGCTAATACACAAAGTTTTAACTTCCGTTGTTCATCATGTTTCCCCATGGCTTATCCACTCAACAAATTCGTTTAAAAATCTAACCTCACTCAGTTACTTAAATATATCTCTGCAGAAATATTACCTCACTCAACTACTTGAAAGTTATTAATGCATATCAAAATCTAAACTCTCTTTTACTTCACATTCACTATACATAACCTCACTCTACCACTTGTAGAAAAACCACATGAACTTGTAGTTTACATTGTTTACTTGTGGAATTTCATCACATTTCACAAGTGCCTTCAGAAATGTTGTGCAACAGAAATTATATTTTTTTGCTTGTAACTTGTAGTTTGTTGTGCAACAGGCCCCAGGGGCCTATTCCACGAAGGTACAAGTTACAAATTACAAGCAATATTATATACAAGTTGTAGAAAAGTGGTAGGTATTGTGTTCCACAAAAGTACAAGTAAATACTTGTAAATCCCAGTGAATTGTAACAAGTTACAGGTGTTTTTCTACAATTGTACAAACTCTTCGCATAGAAAAAGTACAAGGTTTAACTTAAACTTGTAGAATAGTTAATACAAGTCTACCTACCTCTTCAGGTAGGTTAAAGTGTGTTGTTATCAGAAACAAACATGTGGGATACTTCATCAGATAAAGAAAATGAGAATACTCATCCACTTATTAGACGAAGGACATTCAGAATATGCACGAATCACAGTTTTGAAAGCATGTTTGAATTTAATGAGAGATTTAGAATGAGTGCTGCTAAACTTCAATTATTACTTAATGATATAGGACATAGACTTCATCGCCGCACTAATAGGAGTAAAGCATTATCAGCAAAATTGGAGTTATGTGTTGCTCTATACTGGTTGGTAACTGGTGGACAATATCATTCAGTTGCAGATATGCATGGCATAGGTAAGGCTAGTGTGTCTCATTCTGTTCATAATGTGGTAACTGCTTTAAATGCAATAAAATTCCCCCAAGTGGTTGACTGGCCTGAAGATATGGTGCAAGTGTCTGCAGCATTTTATGCTATTGCTGGTATGCCTAATGTTGTTGGATGTGATGATGGTACACTTATAAAAATAGATTCATCTAAAGCTAATGAAGTGCAGTACGTGGACAGACATGGAAATCATTCTTTAAACTGCATGGTAGTTTGTGGTCCAGACTGCTCATTCTATTATGTGAGTGCTAGACGGCCAGGAAGTGTACATGATGCCAGAGTGCTTAGAAACAGCACACTAAATCAGCGCATAGAAGAAGGTTGGAGACCAGTACCTGGTGCCATAATTTTGGCAGACTCGGGTTATCCATTGAAAGAATGGTTGATTCCACCGGTCATGAATGCTCCTCAAGATCCTGCAGTGGTAAGATTTAACAGGACACACAAATTCACACATCGGTTAGTTGAAAACTCACTGGGAATTCTCAAAGAGAAATTTCCATGTCTGAAGCACTTACGCATAAAGCCATTATTTGCAGCTCAGGTATTTGTGCTGCACTGCACTATGTAACATTGCTCGAAGTGAGGATGGTGTGCAGCCCTTGATAGAAGCAGATGAAGAGCAAGACGATGTCGAAATGGATCACAATGACGTTAATATACACCCTGCAGACCAACAACGGCTGGCACAGTTGATTCATAATTTTATTTAGATATAAATTATTATGAAAGAATTGAAAAACTTTTATGTAGGACTACATTTTCAATTTCATTTATTGTTAAATTTTATTTTATTTTAGCGTATGTTAATGGAATGCTGAGATTTCAATAACACTTTTACAAATACAGCTTCCATTCAAATGTGTTGTTGAAATAAATTACTTCGAAAAAGTAATAAAATATAAATAATTTGAAAAACCATTCAAGAGTTTTGATCAGTGACTACTCAATGTTCTTGGATAGAACCATCTAATGTCACATAAATAGTGTCACCATCGATAGGCAAGTCCTTTGTGAAATTAGAACCAGGAATTCCCAGCTCTTTCTCGAGTTTTAAAATTTTTAGACTTTTCAAATAGCTTTCTTTTTCTGGTACAGTAGAGCACCCCTCAACCGTAATTCCCACAAACGGAACTCCCGATATCCGGAACTAATTTTCCAAAAAAAATTAAAACATTTCCGCACTGGAACGAGGAGTTTTTGCTTTTGCCTGACTGTTCATGTCTTGTAGGCGCGCGCGCGCACGTCTGTCAGAGAGCTAATTATAGCCAGTCTTTCTAGCGCAGTGTGTAAATACACCGCTGGTTTTCGTGTCGGACGTGAATTACTATAAAGAGGTTTATGCTGTAAGTAGTTTAATTTTATTGTTTCACTATGTCAAGTAAACGGAAAATTCCGGCCGGCCCGAGAGTACACACGCTGACACACATGATAGCCAGTAACATTTACTTCCAACGTGTGATGCTTTCAGTTTGTAGACAATAATTTAGTGTACAAATATGTATTATGTATATATTTATACGTTAATATATGGTTAAACAGTCTAAATTTATCTGTATTTCTCTATCTCTGTGTTTTTAAACGAGATTCTTGAAGTGTTATTCTTGTGTATGTGAAATGTAAACTGTGCAACTGTGCGTGGCAGTGACTATACACTCTCCAGGAAGTGTGAATCACTAGCACGTCAACACAGAAGTAACACAACACTGCAGCTGTTGTCCTACTACCTCCCCCGAACCCTCTACATCATCCTCTTCGCTCACGCACGCACGCACCCACACAGATAAGAAACACCCGCTTTCCAGCTTGCATGAACAATGAAGGTCATTCATCCGGCTCGGAGGCCGGCCCTACCGCAACTCCCCTTACCCGGAATTTTCCCATAACCGGAATAGACCTCCCCCCAATGATTCCGGTTGAGGGGTGCTCTACTGTAGTTCAACCTGTATTTCAATTTCTTAAGCCGTAAATTATTTTCTTCTCCCATATCATTTTCTCATTTTGGTTTGGGCTGGTTAACTTGTTTGCAACTCGTAGAGGGCAGCGTTTTGCTATTGCTGACATGTTTCATCAAAGGGTCTGCACTACTTGTAGGCTTTATACTTTCTAACACAGTTCGTCCTGCCATGTTTCAGGGTATTCTAAACCAACAACTGATGGTGTTTCTCGGCCAATAATATCCAATTCTGCATTTTCTACATCAGTTATTTTGCTTTCAACCCCACCTCCACTTCCTGTATGTTTTTTGCTGTCAATAAATTTTCTTCTGCAACAAAAATGCATATTATTAATTAGCCTCTATTAACATACTTAAGAATTGTTGACTTTGATATAAAGGTGCCTTAAAAAGTGTTTAAATTTCTTTTATATTTGTACATGGTATTCGTAACAAATGCTGTTCCCTAAGTGAGGTTAGGTACTTCATTTACAAATGTAGGCTACATAAACCACAAAATATTGACAAGACTACCAAAATAAATTAAAAATTGTAATATAAATATACTTACAGGTCTGTTTTTTTTAAGATCTGCCAAAATGTGTGTCTGGTGTAGGTGAAGTCCTTGCCTGCAGGGATCAGTCCCAACCCACAAGCCTTTCCATGAATTGCTAACCATGCCTTCATTTTTTCTTGTTTGGTGCTTTTGTCAGAAATTGCAGAAAACATTATGTCCTTCTTTTCTTTAATCTCATTTACTTAGAATACACAGTTTACTTATAGCCTTTCCAGACATCACATTTTAAACAATTTCCTTTTTTTAAAACAAATACATACAAGTTTGGTTATGTCAACAACAACAACAGAGTAAATGCAGCCAACTTGTACACTTGTGCTTTGTACTTGTACTTTTTTTCCTACAATTGTAACAATTCTCTGTGGAACGCCTGTAACTTGTAACTTGTGCTAAGAAGGACTTGTACAATTGTAGCTTGTACACTTGTACCTTAGTGGAATAGGCCCCAGGTGTCAAGCTTTTTCTTTGCGGTCAAGTTTTCACTTTGTGATGTTTGTCTCTTGCGCGACTGTCCCACTCACATAAAAAACAGCAAAACTTGGTGTATCCTCCTTGCAATCCAGTAAGTATAGCGACAACTTTTAAGTCAGCACAAATATTCCATAGGTATTGAGAATATTTTATTTTTTCAAGTAATACCTCCAGGGCCCTGTTGCATAAAATATACAAGTCTACAAATTACAAGTGAAACACTTGTAGCTTGTGAAATTTCCTATAATTCTGTTTCATAAAAGTACAAGTTACAAGCTACAAACTACAAGTGTTTTTAACAATTTACAAGTGTTTTCTACAAGTGAAAAATTTATAGCATTTCATAAACCAAATTTCACAAGTAAATACTTGTAGCAAACCCCGAAGTTTCTACAAGCATTCTGAGTTTTGTAAATCTTACTTCGAGTTGAAAGTAGAGGTTTAAAACCTTTCTGCTGAATGTGAATCTCTTTTGAATTAGTACTTTTGTTAGTACAAACAATGGACATTGTTTTTACTGACTCAGATGAAGAAATAGAAGTTGAGGTTAGATGGCAAAGGACTTTCAAGGAGAGAATAAATATGAACTTTGTCACATACTATGAATACAATTAACGTTTTAGGATGAGTTCACAAAAATTAGAAGAACTTCTGCAAGAATTTGGTCATTTATTGCAGCATCCGACAAAAAGAAACAAAGCATTAACTTTTTATACATTTAATTAAACTAACCTGGCCCACCTAACCTAAAAAGACAAACCACAATTTACTAAAATTTATTTCCACAAAGTTTCGACAATTTATATTCTGTAAAAACTTACTCAACCTAACTTAATTGGGGTAGGGAATTTGTTTAACAAAACTAACCTAACCTATATGAGCAGTGACCAACGTAAGCTAAACTATCATAAATAAACTAATTTTTTTACCTAATGTACCTCCCACATATAAAAACATATTTCATTAACAAATCTTCCATCTAAGCCTAACAGTTCCGTCATTCTGCATGAGTAATTTATATCCACAATTACCGTCCTATGTTGTGTGCGAGGTATGCTAGGTTTAAAAAAAAGAGGTTGGTTAGGTTAGATTTGTTTAAAAATATCATTTCCTGAGTATGTTTGATTAAGTTATGTTTTGAAAATTTTAAAGTGTTTAAATTTTGGTTAAATAGTTTGCAGTACTGCCGATTTCAAATCTTTTGCTACTCGTGCACTCTACATTTTTCATGTAAACAACTTGTGAATATAACAGGTGACTTGTGAAAATTTGATACAAGCTATTAACCACTTCTACAAGTTACGAGACTTTTTATGAAACACATTTCCCAGAACTTGTGATTTGTAGCTTGTAAGTTAGTAACTTGTGAAGCTTATGAAATAGGGCCCAGGGGCTCGTTTAACAATATTTACAAGTCTTGTAAATAGTAAAATTTCCTTGTAGCATCTAAATTCTGGTTTCACAAAGAAACTTGTAAACTAAAACTTTACAAGTCTTGTAAATTGTAAGGTTTTGTTGTAGCATCTAAATTTTGGTTTCACAATGAAAATAGTAAAGTAAAATGTTACAAGGGAAATTTAAACAGTTTACAAGTGATTTTATGATGATTCACAAGTGTTTTGTTTCACAATATAGACACAGCTTTACAAATTTGTAAAATTAACTTGTAAAATTAGTTAATTGGCTACAAGTCTTTCAGAATGGGTAAACTTTAAATAATGTTTAGCAGCAGTTGCAGTGATTCAGATGAAGAAAATTATGATATAATTCAACGCAGGCGTAAGATATTTCGGATCAGATGCAATAATTATACATTTGCATCAATCTATGAATATACTAAAAGATTTAGAATGACTTCTCAAGATATGGGATCTCTTTTAGAAGATATTGGACATCAACTGCAACATCCTACAGGCAAAAGTGGAGCTCTAACAGCAAAACAGCAACTTTGTATTGCTTTGCATTGGTTTGGTAGTGGGTGTCATTTCCATGCTGTCGGTGATATGCATGGAGTTTCAAAAGCATCCGTGTTCAGGAGTGTTCATAGTGTTGTTGATGCAGTTAACTTGATTAAATTCAGGCAAGTAGTAAATTGGCCGATGAATATGGTTCGAGTAGCACAAGATCTTTATGCTGTTGCTGGCTTTCCCAACGTTTGTGGAATAGTAGATGGAACATTGATATGCATTGATGCACCAATGAAAAATGAAGCAGATTTTGTTGACAGGCATGGGAAACATTCTATTAATTGCATGTTTGTGTGTGGACCAGATTACACATTTTACTATGTAAGCACAAATTGGCCTGGCAGTGTACATGATGCCCGCGTCTTAAGAAACAGCATGTTGGCTACAAGGATGGAAAATGGATGGAGACCATTTCCTCAAGCAATTATACTGGGTGACAGTGCATATCCATTGAAAAACTGGTTGATTGCCCCTTATCGTGGAAATGCATTGGATGACGTACAGGCAGAGTTCAACAGAAGGCATAAGAGTACTAGAAGAATTATTGAAAATGCCCTTGGCATAATGAAAGAAAAATCCCCCTGTTTAAACTATCTACGGTTGAATCCAGTTTTTGCAGAAAATGTCATAATATGCTGTGCCACTTTGTGCAATATATCTCGAAACCCTGATGACTTGCATAGTGAATTACAACATGAAGAAGAAGTGGAGCCCGAGGCTGAACATGGAGATGAGGAAGGATACATAGAAAATGATATGGTGCATGCACAACTGGAAATAATGAATTTTTTTGAGCAAAGAAGAGCTAGGCGTAACTAAACAGACACACAATTTTTTACTTGAAAGTGTATTTATTACTTTAATAAAAGAGAAAACTAACATTCATATTGCTCCATCCCATAATTATCTCAAATGCCACAATACATTACTTACATTATTCATTGACTGCACTAAAATCATCTTCTACTACTAACATTTGTGATGATGGTCGATTTTCTAACTCTAATCTGGTTTTTTCATTGAGAAGCTTAAGGTATTCGATTTGCAAATGTATTTTACGTTTCTTGAGTGCGGCAATTTCAGTAGCATCTTCACACAATGGAATTTGGTTACCTGAAAATATTCCATAAAATTTTTAACTTACACTTTTTCTTGTTGAAAATAACTAGGCCTATATTTGATTCATTATGTTGATATTCAGCAGATCACATTGTAATAAATAATTTGTCGAAATTATATATAAGTTTCTAAAAATAAGACATAAAGCATGAAATGTTATGTTTTGTAATAATTTTCTATGGAACAGACTACAACTGTAAACTTGTATTACAAAATCTGTCAAAATATATGTTGTTGTACTGCATTTGTACGTATTAGACTAGGCCTATCATGTTTTATGTGGGAATTAGACATACAACTATTAATAGGTACTCTTTAATAATCTGATATAAGTTTGGACACAAAATAAATGTTAAATTATGTGGTTATGCTATACAATTACCTTGTTTAACTTTTCGTTTTGGCATCTTTTCATTATAACATATTGATGGTGATGGAGTATTTTCTGTGGCATTGTGATCCTGTTCATTTGACTGTGTAACATTTGGTTCATTAAACAGTGTGCCATTCGTGACTGGCTCTTCAACCGCGTCACTACAGCTACATACTTATACTTCAGGTGCCCATGTTTCGGACACTCCCAGTCCATTAACTACTTCTGAATCACGTCCAATTATATCCAAAATAATTGCATCCACTTCGTTTTGTTTAAATTTCAATTCTCCTGCAGTACCAGTTCGTTTTGAACTGTCCACTTTTGTCTGGAACAAAATAGGTACAGTAAGGGTACTAGTATTGAATTCTTTCGTACAAAACAAATAATTTCTATTCAGGAACTTATTCAGCGGTGTTTTCTTTACACAAATTTTGTTTCTTTTTATTAATAATAAAATTAATTATTAACTCAGATATGCGACAGCACAAACATAACCTAAACTATTCTCATAAGGTTCATTAAATTTAGAGGTATGTTATTAAAGATAACTTCCAATACGTGTTAAATGTATACTTTGTATACTTACCATTGTACCCTTTCTCATTTTGGGCCACACCACATCCCGTGTGTAGGACCATTCCTTGTCACCTTTAACTAAGCCAATACATTGTGCCAAATTATGAATTTCCTTCCATTTCCCTATTTTCATGGTTTTATCAAGTTTCTTGGAAAAGGCACCAAAGATTATTTCTTTTTCATCCCTTATTATCCGCAATATGATGAGCTTTTTCTCATTAACTACTACAATTGGCGCCATTTACATAACAAATTAAAATAAACAGAACTTTCGACCACTTTATCCAAAACAACTACTACAGTAGACCACCCCTCAACCATAATTCCCACTAACGGAACTCCCGATATCCGGAACTAATTTTGCAAAATAATTAAAACATTAAAAAACATTTCCGCACTGGAACAAGGGGTTTTTTCTTTTTCCTGACTGTACATGTCTTGAAGGCGCGCGCGCGCACGTCTGTCAGAGAGCTAATTATAGCCAGTCTTTCCAGCGCATTGTGTAAATACACCGCTGGTTTTCGTGTCGGACGTGAATTACTATAAAGATGTTTATTTTATGCTATAAGTAGTTTTATTGTTTCACTATGTCAAGTAAACGTAAAATTCCGGCAGGCCAGAGAATGTACACTGACTCCCACTACACACGCTGACACACGTGATAGCCAGTAACATTTACTTCCAACGTGTAATGCTTTCAGTTTGTAGACAATAATTTAGTGTACAAATATGTATTATGTACATATTTATACGTTAATATATGGTTCAACAGTCTACATTTACCTGTATTTCTCTATCTCTGTGTTTTTAAACGAGATGCTTGAAGTGTTATTCTTGTGTATGTGAAATGTAAACTGTGCAACTGTGCGTGGCAGTGACTATACACTCTCCAGGAAGTGTGAATCACTAGCACGTCAACACAGAAGTAACACAACAGTGCAACTGTAGTCCTACTACCTCCCCCCGGCCCCTCATCATCCTCTTTGCTCACGCACGCACCCACCCACAGAGATAAGAAACACCCGCTTGCCAGCTTGCTAGAATGAAGGTAATTTAATCAGCCCGGAGTTTTACGACCCGGCACGGTCCCGTTACATTTTGAAAACAGTACTACATATTTTTTGTTGTATGGCGTTTATAACTGTGGAAAATATATACAGTACAACTTTGGCTATACGTATAAGTTAATATGTGCAGCATATAATGGCTTTTTTCTTTGTCTGCCTACCGCAACTCCCCTTACCCGGAATTTTCCCATAACCGGAATTTACCTCCCCCCAATGATTCCGGTTGAGGGGTGCTCTACTGTAGTAAACTTTTATCAGCTGACTTGTAAAACTCCCCAAAACCTACAAGTAAATATGATTTTATTGTGAAACGAAATCTACATGCACTTGTGAACTTTTTCTTGTAGCTTGTCATTTGTAAACTTGTAGATTGTAAACATTGTGAAACGGGCCCCAGATTTGCATAATTTTCTTTCATGTTTGTTGCATGTGCTAGAGGCACTGATGGGTATTTATTTCCATTGTGAAGTAAAACGACTTTCAATCTAATCTTCGACGCATCAATAAAAAGTCTCCATTCGTCAGAATTTTCTGGGAAACTCAGTTCTTCAAGAAGCCCTGCAGCATCATTACAATATACTAAATCATTTCCTTTGGAAAAGTAACTCATAAAATCTTCTTGTCTTTTGCGAAAATATGAGACTCTTGTAATTTTATCCAACAAATTCCACTGTTTCAATCTTGATCCGAATAATTGAGCCTTAGATTTTGATAGTCCCAAGTCTCTAACGAGATCATTTAAATCAGGTTGTTTAAGAAAATAAGCTTCTTTTGATGGGCTTGAAGATCCAAATAAAGCATATGATGATGAAGATGTACAGGTAGAAATAAAACTCGATTGAGGCTGTAGACCAGAAGTATTTTTATTTTCCATCTTCTTGCTATTTTTTGGAGGTACTGGAGGTGAACTGCCTTCACCACGAGGAAGTGGTCTCTTTGCAGATGCGATGTTTGGATATACAATCTTGTTTTTATTTTTTTTTTTGAATCCTCGTGTTTTATCATGCAGAAATAACAGTCATTTTCATGATTCTGAGGTTCACTCCAAAGCATTGGCATCGTAAACGGCATAGAATTGTGACTTCCTTCAAGCCAACCTCTCAATGTTCTTGAACAACTGTTACAGCAAATTTTTGGGAACCAACTTTTATCCCTCTCATCGATAGAGAATCCAAAATAAAGCTGATAAGCTTTTTTAACAAGATCTGTTATCACATTACGCTGTGTTTTTAGAGTAAACTCACCACAAATGTAACAAAAACAGTCTGTAGAATTCTTACAAGTGTGCGGAATTTTATAACCTAAAATTGAATGGAATTTATTTAAAAAAAATTTTTAATTTCTATTTTATATTTATTATCTCTGTTCATAAAAAAATGGATAACCTACACATAAAATACTTAAAATATATGTATAACATGAATTTTGTGCAAAACTTACTTAAGTATTTGATTTTGAACGTAAACAATTAAAAGACAAGTTTTCAACTAATTGTTGTAAAGTCACAGTGTATACTGCGCAGGCGCATATGTAGAAATCACTTTCGGCACTTTCCTTCTTTCTCTTATAACTAGCAAAAACTTATTTTGTATGTATATACATTGTTTATAATGTTAACGCATAAAACAAATTTAAAAAAACCAAATTTATGATATTGTCGCAATCGCCCTCGGTCTCCGTCAAGATCTACAATATGTCACTCAAAAATAAAAAAAAATAAGATAACATCTTATTATTTCAAAATAAACATTAGGGGGGGGGGGGGTGGTAGCAGTAGAGCTGGTACAGGGATTGTCTAACCTCCTTAGGACAGGGGGTGTAGGGTGTTGACTGAAAGAAAAAAAAAGTATTATTTATCCCACATCGTTTCAGGTTTTATTTCTGGTAAACTGTGACCAACACAAAAGTAAATAATTAACTGATTAAATAAATAAATAAAGTCAATGTCAACATACTCTGGTAACAACAAAAAAATAAATAAATCCTCCTTTGAAATAAATAAACATTAATTTATCTTCTTCTTAGAACGAGTATTACTTCTTTTTAAAATAACATGATTATTCTTAACGCACACCTCGACCCATCCTTAAGCTAAATTAACGAAAGAAAGTTTACATTACTGGATACCACACACTGCCTGCACTCCTGGAAAGAATCAAAACGTTAAGTCATCCTAACCCAATTTTAAAATACGCCCACAACTGTTACAAGAGGTGAAAGAAAATTACGAGTTCGCCATTACTTACAACACCGTCGAACGGCAGCACGCAGCTACCCGCCAGGCCGGGGCTCCGACAGACCTCCAGCACCTCACCAAGAAGAACCACTCCGGGCGCCCCCAGGGTGGCCCCCTTTTTTAAATCCACTTCACATCGTCATCACGACGAGAACACCCCACGCGAAAACAAAAATCCCGGCCGCGATTCCACAACACAACGCCATTCCACCAACCGACGCTATCCCCCCCTCCACCGGTCATGCTAGACTCTCACTTCTGCCACCTGGTGGCGACACAAACACCAGCACGTCACGCGCACGAACAACAACGCAGCGTAACCAACCAGGGCGGCCAACACTCCCGGAGATTCCAGGACAGGATGACGCAACCGCCCGCGCAGCTGGCCAGGCTCTCGGGCGGCGAATCACATCACCGCCCCAGAAAAACAGAGAGCGTTAGCAATCTACCGCGCCAGGAAAACAAATCAAAGCCCGAGTGTCGCAAACAAGTGTCAGGAACTCACGCGGTCTCACAAAGCACTACATGCGCAAAGCCAAGTTAAAAAAAACCTACACGTAAAATTTTACCGCGTGACATCACTCCGGACGACGAGGGCTTGTGCCCCACAAGCCAAGAACCACAACTTTAAATTTACAAAGGATTAAAAGAAAATTTTACAATGTTAACTATTAAGATTACAAAAGAAGCCTGAGAGGCACCAGCCAATTCCTAAAAGTCATAGCACGACCGGCCAGAGGAGAATCAATAACATAACAAACAGAGCTAAACTTAAAGACGGGTTCGAGGTATCCGAAAATTGATCCGATTGCTTACATCATAAAATTACAATTTCATATCTCCAATTATGAGTGTACATAGTTGTATTGAGCTAAATAAAGTAATCTTGAGGTACAAGCACATTTAAGCCTAACTTGACTGGCCTACAGCCGAGATAGGCGGAGTATGGTGACAGAACAGCTCGAAGGGGCGGCGGGAACCATGATCCCGGAGGACGATCTGCAGCTCGTCCCCAAGTCCAGGGCTCCACCATTTGGAGTAGCACCCCTCAGCTCCAGCCATCTCTGCTGTATGTTGCCAGCAGTGCCATCCGTCAATACTGTGAAACTTTCATACCCAGCATCAGATTCATCAACAAAATAAACAATAACAACAAAAAATAATCTTAGGTGATTCAAAAACATAAACTTACATAGGGGTAGCAACATACTTCAACAATAGAAAATGACAAACTCATAAATTTAACCTTTCATTAATGTCATTTAACAACAGTGTCTAACATAGGCAAATCTCAAACAAGGTAGGTATGGGAATCCAAAAACGCCTAACCATTGATGAACCCAGGTGCCTGTTTACCCCGCAGATTCAATAATTAGGATACAAAACTTACATCCTACGAATAAAGGTTAACCCGAGCAAAACAAGAAATCTGCAACAAAATATCCTTCCCCTTTTAAAAGGACCGAGGGCACAAGAGGATACGCTTCTAGGTAGGAACCAGAAGGTAGTTCAAAAGTTTCAAAAGTTAGTTGAAGTCCAAAATCTTCACAGAGTCGTAATGGCAGCAACCAGCTGCGGGATAGAACGTTCATCAAACTCATTAGTACAGAAATGTAGCACTGGCTTCTCAACGTAGCAATGCCATGATAGCGGCGAACCCCACTGCGACCAAGCAGTCTCGTCTCTTCTCTTCTAGAAACTGAGAGTCCACACATACATGTCGCAATCAACTGGGGTCATCCGACGAATGCACTTCCACAGGAGTCACACACAGCCCACAACAATTCCTGGATGGGATAACAGTTACTTTTTCCCACCACCAGGTACAGGCTGTATAGTCCCAGATCCTCGGTAATGAGGATGGACACAATGATTGATGCTATAACAGTTCATCTTCTACACTAGCACCACATGTCGAGTTTAAAGTTGGTCCTGGCTCTCCGAGTCCATGGAAATCTGGTTCAAACGCACAGTACATGACACTGGAAGGAGTATGGAAGGGAGGTAAAGGAGATAAGGAATTCTTTCTTGGCTTAACTTCCAATCCAGCATAACCTATCAAAATAGCAGACACCTAGGGTCATCTCTGGTTAACAAACAAAATCTAAATCTTTATAAACAATACACCAATGTGCCCAAATAATTAGTCGTAACTTACTTTGTTTTAAAAAAACATAGCTAATTCTTCATTAAACAACAAATACCATTTTGAAATAATTACAAACCGCGATAACAGTAAACAATTAGGATGAGTCCATCAATCAAAGAAAATTTACCTCATGGTTCGATAAGTGTGATGTTTACAAGAAATTCATCACCAGTGTTACTGGACAATTTGGCCTTTATTACATTTTCATTACGTAATCGATCTCGTAAGTCCATAGCCTCTCCACTCGTGGAGGCCTCAACAGGCGTGACTGGGGACGATATCTTCAAATTTTTCTGTGTACTTCGTTTAAGTTGAATAAACTTCCAGATAAGAAAAGCCAACATACCAATTATAATTCCCAATATAAAAACCATAACAGTAAGTTCAGCATTTAACATAGCGGTCTCATCCAGTGCAGCTACACGTGGGAATGTTCCAATACCCACAAGGTATGGATTTCTAATAATAATCAAAAATAGGGTACCCCCTATCACAAATAATGCAATACTTTGAACATGTCTGACCATGAAACTCAATACTTCAACCGGTTTATTCAAAGAAATGGGGTCCAATCTAGTGAACCGAGAAACCGTGAAATTCAAATGAGGAATGGCAGAGGGCCAGTCCTCATCTAAACAATCCTCCAATGAGGGGAAAACTGTGTGGCTGGAAGCAGTCCGTGGAAAAATCTTTAATTTCTTTAACCTGGTCCAGGCTGCTGGGATCACATGAAGTAGTTGAAACTTAGACTTAGCTCTATAGTCACAAGGGTACAATTCAGTAATTTTCAATTCACTATTCAAATACAATCGACAGTCACATGGAACTTCTATGTCCACAGCACCTGGTCGTTCTTCATCATCTATAAACAAAGTTTGGTTAGGATTCTTGGCACACTGTAACTCCACCTTGCCCCTAAGGTGAGTCAAAAAATAGTGTTCCGGCCCAGCCTGCGTGATCATGAGGTGAGTTCCGGAACGGCATTGAAAAGTACAAAGTTCTGCAAGTCTTTCGATTGTAACCCCCTGAAACAAAGCTTTGGGGCACAATGCACTTCCCATGGTGTCTCCTGAAAATCTAGGCACAAAACACAAATTCTCCTCCAAAGGCCGGCAGTCCAACAAATTACGTCCTTGGATCGTCACTAGGTGGTTACCATCCACCGCTAAAAAGTTTGGTTCATGTTCTAGGTGACATGTATTATTCTTCCAATGAAAAGGTATACCAACAAACTGAAACAACTTCCAATTAGAGCTATAGCGTACAATAGGGATTTTAACTGACACATACAGACTTTCTTTAAACGCATTACATCTACAAATAGGCAAATGGAAATAAGCCTGAACTTGGGTACTACTAATTGCTAATTTATAACCATCTTTAACAAGGATAGTTTCCAAATCCTGCAATTTTTCCTGCAAAAGTGCCGGCGTAATCAAAACAGAAGGAATCTTATGTGAGCGGCATTGATCCAAAACTTCAATACGAGTTAGAGTGTGAGCTTGCTTAGCTAACTGAGCCGCTAATAATAATTGTAACTGAAAAGAGTGACCTATTTCTTTTACCATCCCGGAAAAACGAACTGTCATTGCTTCTCTAAAAGTTCTCAGGTAATCAGTAAGGTTAGTGAATTTCGTTTGAACTCTTTTCAAAACACTCGTCATGGTTTCATTAACAACACTAATAGAATTACTCAAATTGGCAAGCGCCACATGGTCATCTATGATTTGTGCTTCCATCTGATCAATATGCAGAGCAATCTGTTGCTGATTTAGAAATAAACTATCTACTTGACTGGTCACCGCCACATCACAACACCATCTTACAAAATCGCCAATAAAAGATAAGCCTCGCTTTTCTCTATTAACCACACTGTCATACTCCAAATTCTCACCAGCTGCATCATTTAGTTTATTCAACAGCATATCAGAATAAAACATAACCTGTTTTAATTCCCGGAAAACTGAACACCAGTCAGAGGATGCATTAGAGGGGCAAGAACTCAAAAGTGTTATACCGTCTTGTATTTCTGATAATTGTAATGGCCAGGGGACCTTAAAATTTAAAGGTACCGATGAGGTATACAACATCACCTTTGGTAGAGGTTCGAAATGGGCACCAGCAATGACCCCCACTGTCTCAGGTTGGAACGGCGAAAGAGGCGCGTCATCCCCTCGAGACAGCACCAGCATACCCATCAGTAGCCACCAGCAAGTTGTCTTCATTATGAGGGCCCGAGTGGCTTTGAGGGTACCTGAAACACTCTTACGAGCGACTTAAAAAAAAAAAAATCTTAAATTGACAAGTCACTATTAAACAAAATTACCCAGGACCGAAATGAAATGTATCACAGGTTACAATACACAACAAACGAACACCAAAAACAAATACTTGATGGCCTTACAAAGAATCTAGACACAATACAAACAGGGCTCACTATTGACATCACCATAAAAAAAAAATAAATAAATAAAACTCAGACAGCAAAGAATGGTTTCATTCTTTCCACATTAGTTACCTCATAGCTAACTTTACCACGTTGACACTTTTTTAACCGATACAGATTATCAGATATTTTTTTCTCAACAACAAAAGGACCAAACCAGCGATGCAACAACTTCTCCGAAAGCCCCTTTTTCCGGATCGGAGTAAACACTAACACTTCCTGCCCCACCTTATAACTCACCGCTCGTCTTCGTTTGTCATACCTGCGTTTGTCTACTCTATCTGGCTTGGGATTGTTATAGCAAAACACATCATTAAGCAAAGAAACATTTTTGGTCCGTCTACGTAATTTTGTCTTAGGTCCTAAAGGCATTAACCTGGGGTCAGACTGTTGCTTCTTAGTCAAATCAGCATCTTTCACAACAAAAACTGGTAATTTTAATGTTTTCTCTTTGCCCCTTAGGGTTCTACTACCGACTTCCTCTGCTAAATCATTACCTGCAAAACACACTGGAATTCGTTGATGCATCCTAGCCTCGTTGTGTGAATGCTCTTTTATCCTGACACAACCTAACCTCAAAGTAGGTTCTGATTCAATTTTGTTTACTTTAGGAGGATCATCTTGGGTTCCTGACTTCTGAACTTGGTTATCACAAGGGGGTGCGTTAATTTTATCATGTTTTCTGTGTCTGTCCTTAGCCTCCCTCACCTCTGCTCCTTGTACTGGAATGCCTGCAGTGGGATGGTTTATTGTCAATAAAGTATTTCTGTTTCCCTTACATGAAATTACTGCCTCAAACTTAGTAAGAAAATCACATCCTAAAATAAGACCACGGATTGGTGTCTCTACCAGTCCTACTGGGTGATGATAAAAAAATTGGCCTAATTTAAAACCCAGCATAACCATGTGATTCAAGTGGTGGGTTTGTGCAGACACCCCTGCTACAACTCTGTGTTCTGCTGGTTTCCAAAAACGTTTAGGAATTAACCTACTATCCACTAAAGATACAGCAGCGCCGCTATCTATAAAAACGGGGATCTCTGTCCCAAAAATCTTAGTTTTTAGACTGAACACCCCATCGCACTTAAAAAGGGACATTGTGTTTTTACAGAATGCATTCCTAGTCTGTGCATAACTTTTCCTGCCTAGTTTCCCTGTTTTCTGCATATTTGGCTGTGAGCGACAGTTCCACTGAATGTGTCCAGGCTTGTTGCATTTAAAACAGATGGGTCTCCCATCAAAGGTCCTCTGGGGTCTAGTAAAGGTTCTAGAACCGGGATCTTGGGTTGTGTCTCTAGGTGTACTGTTGTGTTTCTGTTTGTTAAGATTATTTCTATTTTCTCCACTAGGTCTGAAATTTTGTAAGTGTATGGGCTGAACTCTTAAAACTTCCATTTCTTCACGCAGTTGCTTTAACTGTTTCCCCAACTCCATTAGTCTATTTTCTATTTTTGAATCCATTGTGTCTGCCTCCCTGATATTTCGAACAGGAACTTGTTCTGGTATTACAGCCCCACTTCCCTTTAATCTATCATGACTCTTCGCATAGTATAGGCCTGCCTCAGTTTTTCTTAAATTTCCTAGCAACTGGTCTACTGTGTTGTTAGGAAACAACATAACTTTCTCCACAATATCCGGTCGTAAGCCTCTTAATAAATATCTCACTTTATTGGCTTCTGGCATTTTGGGGTCAAGCCGATTACAAAGGTGAAGAACGTCGTAAATAAAAGATTCAAATGGTTCCTCCCCACCCTGTACTCTTGATTGAAGTCTTATTTCCAGGTCTTCTACCTGACCTACACGAACAAAAGCAGCCTTTAAAGCAGTGGCTAATTCATCAAACGTTTTCACATTTTCCAATGTTGACTCATAACTGTCATACCAGCGGCTAGCTGGTCCCCTGAGAAATGTGGGTAAATACGCAATACATTTTTGGTCATTCCAGCCATTGACCTTGGCTGCTCTCCTAAACTGTTTTATAAACTCATCGACATCTTCTATTTGTCTCCCCCAAAAACAGCTAGGTTCCACAAAAAATTTTCCTGCCTCCATTGTGTCGTGGTGGTCTTCTCTAGGTGCTGAGTTTAACAAATGCAATTTTTCTTGTATCTTTACCAGGGGCTCCTCATCTGAACTACTATTTCCACAAATATCAGGTATCCCTGTCTTGTCGTCAGTACATAGGCTAAGAGTGTATTGATAAGACATGCCCAAACATAAAAAAAATAAACAGAATACTCAGTGTGTGGACATACTTAAACTAAAAAAAATAATCATGCTCCTGATAAACATTCAGCCTCCTACCTAACCTGGCTTAAAAAAAAAATCTTAAATCAACTGCTTATAATTACACACACACAATACCAAAAAAAAAACCAATTGAAATACTAAAGTGCAATTTTTAAAAAAAAATTACTTAACTTAATGAAAATTTAAAATACTTAACTCTATAACAAGACCATTTCATTTTTACACTTATTCAGAGAACATGGAAGTAGGCTTTCTGTCTCCACTCCTCTAATTAAAACCTGAAAATGGAAGGTATGCAAATTAAAACTCCTGAATATGTTGTTCCTTGCTGATAAACATAAACACTTATCTCAAACACTGGCTGAAAAAAAAGAAAATGATTACCATTACAGAATAGGCCAAATTTAAAAAAAAAAAAAATTAATAATACTTTCTCATGCTTAAAACATTTATAAATAACCTGGCTGTACCTCGTGACCCCTGAAACAGATATGGTTAAAACCAAACATCACCATTACACCAAACAAATTTAAAAAAATAACACACACCCTACAATTAGACATACCCTAGCCTCACACCATTTTGTCGCAATCGCCCTCGGTCTCCGTCAAGATCTACAATATGTCACTCAAAAATAAAAAAAAATAAGATAACATCTTATTATTTCAAAATAAACATTAGGGGGGGGGGGGTGGTAGCAGTAGAGCTGGTACAGGGATTGTCTAACCTCCTTAGGACAGGGGGTGTAGGGTGTTGACTGAAAGAAAAAAAAAGTATTATTTATCCCACATCGTTTCAGGTTTTATTTCTGGTAAACTGTGACCAACACAAAAGTAAATAATTAACTGATTAAATAAATAAAGTCAATGTCAACATACTCTGGTAACAACAAAAAAATAAATAAATCCTCCTTTGAAATAAATAAACATTAATTTATCTTCTTCTTAGAACGAGTATTACTTCTTTTTAAAATAACATGATTATTCTTAACGCACACCTCGACCCATCCTTAAGCTAAATTAACGAAAGAAAGTTTACATTACTGGATACCACACACTGCCTGCACTCCTGGAAAGAATCAAAACGTTAAGTCATCCTAACCCAATTTTAAAATACGCCCACAACTGTTACAAGAGGTGAAAGAAAATTACGAGTTCGCCATTACTTACAACACCGTCGAACGGCAGCACGCAGCTACCCGCCAGGCCGGGGCTCCGACAGACCTCCAGCACCTCACCGAGAAGAACCACTCCGGGCGCCCCCAGGGTGGCCCCCTTTTTTAAATCCACTTCACATCGTCATCACGACGAGAACACCCCACGCGAAAACAAAAATCCCGGCCGCGATTCCACAGCACAACGCCATTCCGCCAACCGACGCTATCCCCCCCTCCACCGGTCATGCTAGACTCGCACTTCTGCCACCTGGTGGCGACACAAACACCAGCACGTCACGCGCACGAACAACAACGCAGCGTAACCAACCAGGGCGGCCAACACTCCCGGAGATTCCAGGACAGGATGACGCAACCGCCCGCGCAGCTGGCCAGGCTCTCGGGCGGCGAATCACGTCACCGCCCCAGAAAAACAGAGAGCGTTAGCAATCTACCGCGCCAGGAAAACAAATCAAAGCCCGAGTGTCGCAAACAAGTGTCAGGAACTCACGCGGTCTCACAAAGCACTACATGCGCAAAGCCAAGTTAAAAAAAACCTACACGTAAAATTTTACAGCGTGACAATATTTTGGAAAAAAAATTCATATCGAAAAATCTAGACGCGATAGAAAAAATTGGCCATAGGGAACAGATTCAGAACATCAAAATCTTCATATTTATGACATAATTTTTTGAAGGAGGATTTTGTTGCAGACCAGTGTTATTAGCAAATAATATTAGTTAGCATTTCATAATAACACTGATAAATTGTAATATTAGAATAAACTTGTATTTTTTTCTACTGAATAGAGGGAGGCTGTATTTTAAAAGTATTAGTAACACTTTCCTCAATAATTGGGCTAAAATGTTATTAAATGTGCTGTATTCCACAGACAATGATGAGGAAATAATGAACAATGTTCAACCGAAACGAAAAAAATTGTATAGACCAAGAATAAATTTTGACTTTCAACATGAAGCAGATTTCTATGAATAATGTCCCATGTATCGTGCAAAGGCACAGGAAGTACTACAGGCTATACGCAATGCAATTCAGCTGCACAACCGAGATGGTGCTTTAACACCTAAGCAGCAGTTTTGTGTAACTTTACACTGGCTAGGTACTGGTAGTCAATATCATTCAACAGAATCCAGTCATTGCATATGCAAGACAACAGTTGGGCAGACCATTCATACCATTGGTGTGATTAACCGAATACTTTTCCAGCAAATTGTTTCGTGGCCTCAACATATTGGCAATGAAGTTGACTGTCTTTTCAGGGTCACTCATTTTCCAAGTGTTGTGGGTATTATCGATGGCTCACTGATACTTATTGATGCATCTGAAATCAATGAAGAAGCATTTGTAGATAGGAAAGGGAAACATTCAATAAATTGTATGTTTGTCTGTATAACAAATGGTCAATTTTTCTATTTGAGTGCCAACTAGCCAGGTAGTATTCATGATGCAAGAATACTTCGAATGAGCACCTTGTATCGCAGAATGGAAGACAGAAACATATTCCCAAATGGTATTCTTCTAGGAGACTCAGGATATTTTCTTAAAAGATGGGTCATGACACCTTTACATTATGATCCCAACAATGACGGTGAACAGAGATACAACAGAAGGCTGAAAGCAACACAAAAAAATTTTGGAACGAGCATTAGGAATTGTTAAGGAGAAATTTCCATGTTTGAACCATCTGCGGGTTGAACCCCGATTCGCAGCCAACATTGTGAAATGCTGTGGTACATTGTGCAACATACCATGAAGAGATGAGCAATTTGTGTTTCATGAAAATTTCATCCGGAATGAAATTAATGTAAATAAATAATGATGACTACTATGACAACAAGGAAGAAATTGCAGTAGATGCTAGAGCACGACAACAAGAAATCATTCAATCGATGATGTGAACCAGAGTTTGCTTGATACCTTGAGTGTGTAAAGAAGTAAATAATAGGTGAACACAGTGAACTATAATTTGTTATTTCACAATTTTTATAGGTATAATTGACAGTAACCTGAAACCTTGTCATTATGCAATTGCTTTACAGTGTAGATTCATTCCAGTGGTAAAATATGATTAATTTAACATGTCCATTACTTAAATAAAGTTGCAAACCATACGGTTCATGAGTTCATAATTCTCATATCACTGCAGAAACACTACACTATTATCTCCATTATAATTTGCAAGAGTGTCAGTCACAGAAGAATCGTCAATAACTACAAACTTTTGCCCCTGAGAAATAGTGCGTAAATGTTCAGTATATTTTGACTTAGGCAATCCATGTTCTACTTCATAGTGCAGTATTTTTAAGTCTTTCAGATCGTTATCCCTTTCTTTATTTTCGATCTGCAGCGATTTGAGATGAATTTCGTTCTCCAACACTTCAACTGTCAGCTCTAACTTCCGTTTCAACATATCTGTGTCCTTGCTGTCTCTTGAGATACTGACCTTCTGCAGGACTTAAAAGTTTGTGCTTTTAAGGAGGACTGCTTCTCTTTACCTGTAAATAAAGTAATAAAATGAGTGCTACACATAAATAAATTATTTTTATTGGTCAATACACTTTAATAGCATAATATTTCTTAATGTTATTTTTTTAAAAAACATTCATATTTAAATTGATACTAACAAACAAAATAAGGTAGACCTATTAACACTGTGGTTAGTTACCTTGATATTTTTCTTGAGTAGGTGTAACAATCTCAGCTTTTGAGTTGTCCTCAATAACAGTACATTCTGAAACCATCACTTTTGCAACTTGCGGTATTTCCCGTCCTACTTGCTCACAGAAATATATTTCCTCACCGGCCGTGTTCATACTCTCGGATACGCCAATACCTTGGAATGTTGGAGAATCCTTTCCCAAAATGTCGTAAACCATGTCATCGATTTCAGTTACTTTAGAAAGTGGACCACCTCCAGTTCCTGTTGTCCTGGCATTGTCGCGCTTCTCTTAAACATAAAAATCGTCAATTATGTTACTTGTAACTTGTAGTAAAGTGTATAATATTTCAGAATTAAGAACTTTAGTAATGTTCTTTCAATTTTAGGCAATGTTACGTTACAATACATGGTGTAATACCACAGTTATACATATTTATTTCAAGAAACATTTAACTTACATCCTTTGTTTGGGCAAATAGGTACGGTACCTAACTGCATGATTATTGAAAATAAATTATTAAAGTACTTACCACTGACAGTATCCTGACATTCGGCCACCAGACATCACAAATATAAGTTAACTGTTTTCCATCTGGAATGACTCCAATCGACTTTGCATACGCCTTAATTTCTTGCCATGCCTTAACCATTGATTTTTTTGTAAGCATTGGCGAAAATTGACCAAAAAGAGTTTGTTTATTTGTCTTCATTTTTTGTAATACACACAATTTTAATTTTCTTTGCTCCTCATGTTTTCCTGCCTTTTGAGTTGCCATTGTCACAATAACCAACCACACAATAAACACCAACTTCCTACCTCTTTGTCAATGATAAATAAGTTAACTTCACATAACCTCAAAAGTTGACCACTTTACAAAAACGGATCAGCTGACTTGTAGGTTTGCAATTTTTATAATATTACAAGTACTAATATTATTAGTGCATCTACCAACATAATGCAACTCAAATATTTAGTACCTACTTGTAATTTGTAGGTACTATTATTCTATAATATTATTAGTAAGATTATGAGACACAGACTATTAGCACTTTTAGTTAGTCCTCTTGTAGTTAGTACTTTTTAACAAGTTCATTTATGAAATAGGGCCTTGTTCGACAAAAGGCACTTACAATTTTATAACCTGTGGCCTATTTCATAAAACTACAAGTCTACAACTTACAAGTTAATTCTTGTAGTTACAAGTTAATTTTACAAGTAAATGTTTTTGTTTCATAAACAAACTTGTAGCTTGCAAGCATTTGTAACTTGTGAGAAATTGCTACTAGTGTCATTACATAGATAGAATATTGTGTAAGTCCAATTATATTAGTTGTAAATCATTAATAAGTCTATGCTTGTGTATGGAATGATATTATAACATCTTAGAATACAATGCATATTATTATCTTTACCGATTATGATGAAGATGATATAGATATTGAGGTTACAAGGCGACCACGCAATTTTAGAGAGAGAGTGAACATGAGACTTGGCACAGTATTTGAGTATAACGAAAGGTTCCGCATGAGTGCTGTTAAACTGGAGGAGCTAGTACAAGATATAGGTCATCTATTGGATCACCCTACACGAAGAAATAAATCGTTATCTGCAAGGCAACAAATATTTGTCTCTCTACATTGGTTGGGAAATGGCGGACAGCAGTTGGAGATATGCATGGTATTTCCAAAGCAACAGTACACAGACGTATCAAAACATCTGTAAATGCTGTCAATGAAATCGTAATTCCAATCATCATTAAATGGCCACAGCATGTTGACGAGATTGTTCAGCAGTTTCATGAATTTGCCGGATTGCCACTTGCGAGTGGATGTATTGATGGAACATTAATACCTATCGAGAGGCCTAATATGTACGAACACCATTTTGTGGATCGCAATGGTGATCACTCGATAAATTGTATGGTGGTATGTGGGCCTGACCATCACTTCTATTACGTAAGTGCAAACTGGCCCGGAAGTGTCCACGACTCAAGAGTGTTGCGTAAACAGTACCCTATACCAACGCTTCAATACAGGCTGGCGACCTTATCCCAATGCAGTGCTACATGGTGATTCAGGTTACCCATTAAAAGAATGGTTGATAGTACCAGCAGTTAACCAACGAGAAACACCAGCAGTTCACCGCTTTAATCGTGCTCATAGAAGTACTAGAAGAGTCGTAGAAAATTCTCTGGGAATTCTAAAAGAGAAATTTCCTTGTCTGAACTATTTACGAGCGCAACCTACTTTTGCTGCCAATATTTTTAAATGCTGTGCTGCATTATGCAACTTCTCAAGAAACAGGAATGAAGGTGCTAATTTAGTAGAGGCTCGCAATGAAGAAGAAAATGTACAATTTGCAGCAGATGTACATGATGTTGATCCAGTTTTACCTGCTGCTCTAGCAAAGCAAAGACAGCTGATAAATCACTTTTCTTAAGTACTACCTATCAAAATAAGGACACAAGGACACATATGTGATACTAGAGTAGGTTATTTGCAGTTTGACATGCTGTATCTACTTAAATCATTTATTTACATAGTGACAGTCAACCAAAACCATCTATGTATTATGATTTTAGTGAACAGACTCATTTAAATATAAAAATGGAATACATAATTTTATTTTTATCAAATAATGGTATATTTATGCACTGTTTTCAGATGTCACTACAACCGTTTCATTGGCTACCTCAATGTCTTCACATGTACTCACAACAGAGTAACCAATTTTGGACACTAAATCGTGTGTAGATTCAGATGCTGGAAGTCCAAGTTCATGCTCCAACTTCAAAATCTCTAATGTTGTTTTATGGTTTTGAAGGTTAAGGTACTCCAATAGTGATGTACTTTTTTTTTTCTTTGAGAAATTCATCCATGTCAGAATTTTGCTGTGTTCTAGAGGCCTTCCGTTTTGTGGGTAATCCTACAAAAAAAATTTTTATTTGTACAAATAAATAAAAAATATTAAATAATAGTTTGTTGGCTAGGCTAAAGCTGTAATGTGTTGCCTGTAATTGATAATAAAATGATAAAACATTACTGCATACCACAATATATTGTTACATATTTTGGTTTTCTGAAAACCATTCCAACTATTCCTCTATAATAATAAAAACAACAAAAACAACAATAATTATGAATTATCGTAATTGATACGTGTACCTTATTTCGTGCTGGCTCTACTATTAATAGGAGTGTCACAGAACTCCCTCTGCTCCTCCGTTTCTGCTATATCTAGCATGAGACTTCTGGCAAGGGCTGAATATTCATCAATGCTCCCGCTGCAAGAATTATGGGATTGCCAAGTCTTTGGTACACCCAAAGAATTAACGAGAGGTGAATCTTTTCCAAGTGTGTCCAGAATTATATTATCCATTTTATTAAACTTAGCAGTAGTGCCTCCTCCACTTCTCGTTTGTCACCTGTTATCTACTTTTGCCTGTAATGTGATATGAATACCTAAATTAATCTTGGATATAAAATTAGGTAAATGTTTCATGCATTTTCCTTATAACAACTTCTAAGGTTATGATACTTACCATTGTCCCTTTATTCCAGTTTTGTCACAGAACGTCACGTACATATTTCCAGCCCTTTTGCTGGGGCACAACTCCTAGTGACTGAACAAACGTCATTACATCAGTCCAAGCTAACTGCTTATCCTTTTTCGTCAGTTTGTCCGAAAATGCTCCAAACAAAATGTTTTTATGTTCATTAATTTTTTTTGAGCCCACGTATTTTGTCGTACATCTGTATTTGCAGTGAACTCATTTTTATTAGCATACACTTCGCAAATATAACCTACAAATTCGTTACATAATCAAAACACGAACAATAAACAGCTGACTCGTAAACTTGTAGGTATGTGTTACAAGTGCACCAACTTCTACAAGTCAAGCAAATTTCTTTGTGAAACACTTCAGATTCACACTTGTAAGAAATTCCCTTGTAACTTGTAACTAGTAACTTGTAGATTTGTAGTTATATGAAATAGGCCACTGATATCCAATTCATTTTACATTCAATAGCAGTTAACCAATTTTCAGTGAGGCAAATTACATGAGGCCTTAATGACTTTTCCAATGAATTTATAAAGATCTCTATTTCTGGAGCCTTATTTCTTAGGAGACTGAACATTTAAGTGGATCACATTAAAAGAATTGGTATTCATTAAGTATCTATTTAAATTGTTATTAGTTGGATTTAGCTGAAATCCGACTGGTGCATTTTGAAAATGCACGTGCTCTTGGTGCTGCTGTTTCTTCTGACGTAGTATTTCATAGTGATCTAGTGGTTGCGGAGGCATATGTTGACTTAAATTAGTAGTTGGCATTGATGACTTGATGGAACTGGAGCTGGAACTAGGCCTATGTTCTTAAAATTTTGTATTAATTGATGTTCGATAACTACATTTCTCTATGATTGGCTTTGAGTGATATCCTGCACCACAGTGAGTCATATGCCTACCTACTAATTTCCCTGAGTGATTTTAGCATTTACAGTGAAGGGAAGAGAATGAATGTCTGTGGAATTTTTTAATGACTTCACAATAGTGCAAATTCTGTTGGCTAACTCATCCTTTCCTTTCAAATTTAGGTGTTGGCCATGGGTAGTGTGCAAACTTCTGTCTTGTTCACTTATGTCACATACACTAACATTTTGAAAATGTTTACACACTTTGTCCAAGGATACATTTGTAACACTAATGTTTTTATTTACACATGACCAAGGAGCCAGGTCATACCTTGTCGGGAATTTAACAACTACTACATATGTGTGTGTTAATTTTGCTAGACATGATTTGAGACCATTTTTTGCCTTTGTACTCTCATTCTTGTTGACATTGTTACTTCCTCCTAATGTCACCACTATGTCATTTGAATTTAGATCATCACTTTAATTTTCACTGATTTTGCTTACCTCTCCCATGTTTGCTCCTGGTTTCACAAAACCAGTAACACATTTGTTGGTCAGTTGTTCACTGATCCTCGGTGAGAGACCTCTCCCATGGCTGTTCGTTAGTAGCACAACATTATTTCCAAGTTTCCGTGGAGAGCCCTGCAAATCTGCCAATCAAATGATGTGATAGTAGTTGCTCTGGTAGCGAATTCTAGCGGCGGGTGCGGAATTAAGTGTAAGTCGCGTTCAGAAATTTAGTGATTGATAATTTTCAATATTAGTCATTGATTAAAATGGTTTTTTTAATCATGAGCTTTTGTAAGGAAGCATCCCAGCATTTGCCTGGAGTGATTTCGAAGAAACTATGGAAAACACCATTAATGTGGCGGGACAATGATTTGTATCCGTGACATCTGGAATAATGGGCTAGTGCGTAAAGGTGATATTATACGGACCTGGATTCTGCAACTGCTTGTGCAAGGTCTGCCATAACAGCTGATATACTTGCAAAGGATGTGACCATCACTGCATTTATCGCCAGGTATGACAGAAACCATCACTGGTTTGGTAATTGGACACATCCTATTTTCTGTTGCAAGGTCTCAACACATGTTTCGTACCTGGCCAATCATATTGCAGTATCCTAGCGCGGAGCGCTCCTAGTGACATTCAGTGGAACCAACTGTAGTAAACAATGGTAGAGGACAGGTGAACGCAAAAATGGCTGCGAAAATGTGGACAACCGAACACGTAATTGAGGAGCTGGATGCAAGAAGGGCCTTTTTGAAAAAGCATGGAAAAAAGTTATAAGCCTTTTAATTATTGGAATAACAATATTTTTTGAATGACAACTTATGTTCTTGTGATACAAACAATTTTTGTTTCTTTTACACCTAACCATCCACATCATTATATTTCTAATAATGAAAAATATATGCATACTTTAAAAAAAATATTGAAATATTATAAATTTAAAGGCCCTTTTTGCAGAGATGACCTTTTAAGTAACAATGCAGTATTGAAAAGTTTTTTTATTTATTAAATGTATGGGAAAAAATGTGAAACAGTAAATTTTACAGCTGGTTGTACAATAACAAAAAAATATAAGGGTAAATATTAGCTTGTAAAAATGATATGTCTTAACTAACGTAATATTTTGTTAACACCACTCAGTCAATGTCACTATACCTAGTTTTAGTTGTAACAAGAAAAACAAAGAGTCAAAGCAGTGCTTAGTCTCTTACCAAACTTTCATTAAGATATCAAATAAATCAGTATCATATTTTTAACACATTGTCAATCATTTTACTCTTAGTGAATACAAAACCTTTGATACCACTGTGCAAAGAATGTTTGCAACTACATACTTATCTTCTTATTAAAGTATTTTTCTCATGTCTGGTTAGATCAACGAAAAACATTTTCTTCATACCACTTTTGGGAGTCTTCAGAAAGAAAGTGCATTAAGGATTTTACATCTCGAACTTTGGCTGGTTTCAAAATATTTTTGTCTTCAACAGGTAGATGATATTCATTCACCTTGGAAGTCTTGAAAACTTTAAATTGGAGATAAATAGGCATGTAGGTTTTGGATGCTGAAAGCATATCATGCGAATACTTCAGTTGTACATATTTCTGTATAGAGAACCATTCATCTCTATTGGTGTCTTCTCAGCAATCAAACTCATCATGTATGACCACTTCTTTATTAGTCCACTCGCATCAACTACTTGAAATGGTTTAGGATTTGTTCGACAACTTTTTAAGATGGATACGTATCCTGATGCAGTTTCCACTGTTTCCATTTTATTCACTTTACTAGAATACAAACAAAAGTTCCTGTCACATTGACAGTAGGAATGTCCCCTTACTGGAGAAATATGGTGCACTACAATGTTAAACACTTTAGAGAGCCAACAACAAAACTGTACCATTGTTAGGTTTTTGTTTTGTCCCCCACATGAGTCTGAAAACATTGTTACACATTTCACATTTGGAATAATAATGCTGGAAAGAAAATGGTATAACATAGAGCATACAGCATTAGCATTTTTCTTACCATCAATTTCCAAATACCAATACAGTGCACTTGTGCAATCATTATGTACATGGATATTGGAAACATACATCCAAATCAAACGTTTGTAGAATTGACTAGTAACGTTAATCTTTGGAAGTGCTAGATTTTGGGCAAAAACAAACTCAATCACTACATTTGTCGTGTCTCCTTTACTTTGTTTTACTATATCTTGCATCATACTTTGATATCGTTTAACTCGACATTTGTGTATGTTAAACAACTGTCGACAAGCATCATTTGGTCGGATTTTCATCTTAACAATGCATTCTGTACACAAGTTGCATACATCCGTTCGAGGTCTGGGGTAACTGTAGTTTGACTGGGTTCTGAAAAATGTATGATAAGTGGCATATTTCATACCTAATGCCATTCCTGTTTCAGTTCTAAAATATTCTTGAAAGCATTCGAACAATTTTTTAAGTGACCATGTAGGGTTAGTAAAATACAACTTTTTTGTTTTCTTAGCACAATAGTGTGATTCAGCATGTGGAATGGAGGATATGTGTTTTTTGGCCAACTCCCAAACATTTTGCTTTATCCTACTTGGACGATTTGCATTTTACTTCTGTTGTCTTTAATCACCAAGTCACCTTTACCGAACTTTCCTTGAATAACTCTTACCCTCTTTCTTTATATTTGCAATGTACCAATAAAAAACGCTTGGCAAACAGGAATGGAAACACCGCTTGACTGCAACTGTATTTGATACTTCCAACCGAGAGGCCTTTTCTTGTAAACTGCATTTACCATCACTGTTCTAGGAGCAGTAGAAATTAGGTTACCTGCTATAACATTGTCTTGCTTTTCTTTGTCGCCAACCGACCAAAATGACTTGAAAAATTGTTCTTGTTCAATCACACCAATTGTTTTGTAGCATTGTTTAGAGCAACACTTATCTACAGGATGAAATGTTTTTGAATGCACTACTTTTCCACTCGAAGATCTGTAGCACAGCACTACGTTCGTTCTTGCTTTCTTCTTATTTCTTTCCCATAAATTCTCAAACCGTAATTTTCGCTTTCCTACATTGCTGTTCTTATTTATTTCTTCACTTTTATCTGAACAGTCTTTATTTTCACTTTGCAACATTTTAAACACTTTAATTTCCCATTACAATACAACACAAAGTAACTCCACACATTAAGATAACAAAAAAAATAAATTTTTATGGTTCTAAGCAAAAACTGCATTTTTTTCTTTGTTGATCATAGATTATCTTCCTTAAGAATAAAAATTTCCGAACAAAATTTTGAGGAGCATATAATGGTGCTTAGAGGAACTAATTTACACGTTTTACTCATGAAAGGCCATTTCATAAAAAGGCCCTTCTTGCATCCAGCTCCTCAATTGCCTTGTGCGAAAATTACAGCCAACACCTTTGCCTGTTTAATTCGAAGCTGCCGAACTATCATAATAAAACTGTAAGAACACGGGCGTTGGACGCTGTAGCGCAAAGCGTGTGTGTGTTGCGTCCTTGAATGACAGTTGCCGACGTAAAAACAAAACTTGCGTCTCTGCGAACACAATAAGGTGACGGCTTCGAGAAAAAGTGGTGCCTCTACAGACCAGGTAACCTTAATTAATCATATTTTAAATGTATGTCGTCGTTGCCACGACAATATCTCCTATGTGTACAAAAGCAAATTTTATACTGTAGTCAATAAACTGATTTGTAACTATAAAATATAATGTTTTAAATAATTTATGTTATGGACAACCAAAATTTAATGAGAATTAATTATAATTTATAGAAATAAACACAGGGATTAAGAAATATATGCACCTCATTCACATAGAAGAAATTAATGGTCACCAAAACTCACATGGGAGCAATTGCACTCACATAGGAGTAATTACTGTTCACAAAAAAATCACATGGGATATATTTTTTACCATTATTTATCTGAAGTATTATCTATTCAATCATCTTAAAATCCATCACACGTAACTTACTTTAGTATAATTGCACCCTTAAACACAAGGTTCAACAAACCTTATAGCACTGACACATAACACTATGTTTTGTGAAAATATGTTTTTGGAAAGTAAGTAAAAGCACGCTCGCTATCTTCTATAATACACTTCTTACCTACAAAACATTGCCAGTAAAGACTTATCCGATTCTTGAGTAGTACTTGCTTGCTTCCATTTTCTTCTCTGACTGATCTATTTGCATAGCTTTTTGTTCTTCTGCGAAAGAAGTTGTCCATCAGTACTTCTCGTTTCTCTATTATTCTCTGAACCACTTGTTGTAGCGATACATTTGTGTTTATTTGATTCTGGCTTGTATGGTAGGTTATCGTAGAAATTGTGGTAATCCCGATCCATGATGCATTTTAGTGATTGTAAATCTTTGTACTTTGAATCAGTTATTGGTAACTGACAGGTGTACAAATATTCCAACCCTTTAAAGGTTTTAAGTCTCGGACGTCTATGAGGCAAGCATTCCCAATCCTGAGTAAAGTTTGTTTTGATTAATATTTCGCCACCATTGCAGTACTTAATTTTACAGATGTCTGTGACAACTTTGTCATCTACTTTGTGTCCTGGTCTAAGATATGGCAAAACAGAGTCAATTCTAGAAGTTTTTGAAGAAGTCATAATGGACCACTTTAACTTCATAGGGTTGTTCATGCCTTGCCTAGTGCATACGAGAAACATAGGTAGCTGGTGTAAAAATTGGAGGTTTAAAGTAATGTTCCAGGGTTGCATGTACATTGTCAGCCTCCATCATTGTATGCCCTTTTTGCAAGTATAGCTGCTCAATTGTTATATTTGTATACCTTGCAGCGTCAGACAGAGCAGTGGAAAGTATTTTATTCCGATTCTGACTACAGCAGCCATCGGAAATAAATACTATGGACTTAACTGTGCTGGGTTGACCAAGAATATAATCGACGAGACATGATGTGAACTCATTTGCTCCCACTCCTCCGTCAGCTTCATGCCACACGTAGAGTCTAACATGCTTATTTCCAAGTTCATACAAGGTGAAATTGTGAACTGTTATCTAGTGTTTATAATACATAGATGATGCCAGACTTATTGGACAAAGTAATTTACTTTGAAGGTCCATAGTTACAACCTTTTCGGATTCACTTCCACTTTCCTTTTGTGAATTTTTTTCAATACGTGCCTGATCTTTCCTTAAAATGTGTGCATTGTAATCATCCTGTGACAGATTTCCTTGTTCATAACTTTTGCAGGTATCACATTGATTCTTTCTGGGCTTGTGAATATATATATTTTCTGTTTTTAAAGTGTCACAAAAAATTGTTTGAATAGCTGAACTTCTGTTGTTATCTTGACACCACTGTGTGTACACTTTATGCATGTGTAGTTTTGAATGAAAAATTGGCTCAACATAGGTTTTTTTTGGTTGACTTTCTGCAATAATGGCTGGGAACTTTCGGCAGTACAGCTAGCCAAGCTATCACACTCTGAACATCAGTGTACTTTTTCTTCTGCCTGGATGTATTACTATTACTAGTATTGTTTCCACCATTGTTGCCATGACCATTGCAATGTGGAATGTTAAGCGTATTAGTTGCTGTCCACCTTTTGAAACTATCTTCTCCAATAGCCAAAGTGTTGATGAACATTTTACGGCAAACACGTACTCTTTCCCCATTATCAAGGTCCACAAGTATATCATGGCCCACATTCTTCTTGTTTTCATCCTCACCATACTTTCCTTTGCGTCATCTATGAATGGAACGAGTATTCACTAGACCTTTCACAAATCCTCTTTTTTCTTCCCATGTTTTCATTGCCCAAAATGTTTCAAATATTTGCTTCCTGTCATAGTTTGTAACCATCGCGCAACAGAACGTTCTAGGACCTTTTTTCTTGACAATTTGATGATTTCATTGATTTTTCACAACAATTTGATGATTTCATTGATTTTTCACAACTCTTCTTCTTTAGGTGCACTTTGGGATACTTTTAATGCCGATTACTTTGTAACCCATATAGGGGCAACCTGTTACTCTTTTCTTTCGTGCCTCTTCTTTATTATTTTCTTTTACACTAACAATTCCTTCAACTTTTCCCTGTAGGCTAGATTCTTCTTCACTGTGACTCTAGATTACTATCTGTTACTGGATTTTCTCGTCCAGAAACTGAATTTTCATGTGAATGATCTTGCGGGATAACCACATTGTGGCACAAATTTTCTTGTTCATTAAACTGTACATCAACTGTATGTAAAGGAATAACTTCAGCATTTTGACTGTCTTGCACTCCTAAGCTACACTCTTGTAATCTAAAATATTCTATTTCAGAAGGTACAACAAGTTCAGTTTCGTTTACTCCAGTGGTGTTTGCCATGCTTACTTCTACCACTTCTCCAATGTTTTCCACAGTACTCTCTATATAACAATTATCAATACTGTCAATATTTACAACATGAAATACATTTTCCTGATTCGTATTACTAGCTTCTGGCTCTAAATTATGGATAGTTGAATATCCATGTTAGTACAGTTTAAGAGGTCTATACATGAATTTATGTCTTCCCCGACAAGGACTGATTGAGGGGGCTTAAAGATTTGTTTGCAAGAACCGAGAGAACCTACAGTTTAATGTAATGTGCATATAGCACCAGTTTCAGCACTATCAAATTCCACACTTTCAGCATCATAAAATTTCACAGTTTCAGCATTATCAAATTCCACAGTTTTGACGTCAGCCGGGGCTACGCCCCATGAGCCTAGTCAGTCTCCGTTTCCTCAACATTCCTCTCCCCTTCCCCGGCATTTGTACCGCCATGTACGTAGTCGTGTGTTTGAATTGCGCGCCACGAACTACCACAAGAGGGCGCTTAGAAGCAGTGCGGCGATCCCTAAAATTGCTATGTTAATATTAATTGTAAGCCTTTTTGTTGTTTTCATCCATCTTCGCCCCAGTGCTGTGTAGTTTACTTGTGTTTCTTTAATTTAAATAAGTTACCTTAAATAACTATAGACGTTGCCCGGGCGGACCCGAACAGGCACGGACTTGGACGAGGATAGGAATGCTTTTATATGAATTATCATTAAATAAGTAAATAGTAACAAACTTTCCATTGTCAGTAATTTTTATATATTTTTAATGTTTATCTGTAATTTACTCAACTTTCGCCGGGGCACGGAGTCGTAGAATACAGTAACGGTAATTGTGTTGGCGCGAAGGGCGCCATGTTGCCACCTGCGAGCGATGAGCTCAGCCCAGTCAATCTTCATCACTGACCGAGAGCAGACGCGCCAGCACCCCGGGGACTTCAACCTTTGTTCTGCACTGACCAAGTAATTCTGTCTCGTTAAGTATTTCTGAATCTCTTTCGCTCGTCATCCTCGGGGCAGCTCTCGGTCAGCGGACTGTTTAATTAATTAATTGTCTCAGTCGAGTTTCTTTCATCACCGTGTAATAAGTAAACTTTGCAGCATGGCCACGTGTGTGGACCATGCCCTCACCTAAACCGATTCGTGCCTCAGGCTTTTTAACCGTGTAATGTGTAACGTGTAACGGGCGTGTAGAGAGACGTGTTAGTGAAATTAAATCTGGAGAATAAATATAAAGTGAGTACTTATTTAATCACGTGGTGAGTGAGTCTAGGAGTGTGGCGTGCCCGACGCCTAGAGCGGGCCAGGTCTGGGTAGCTAGGATAGAAAGGGCTGGTAACTCGTCCCCACTTGGGCTACGTCACGCCCTGAGCGAGAGACTCCGCCGGGTCCACGTGCCCTTCCACGTGGTGGCGCCCATAGTTAACATCTCGAAATCACCGGCAATGCGCGATCAGCCCTCAAATGGCGCCCAAGAGCGTGGGGCGAGTTACATCTTCCGCGAAAACCAGACCTGTACGAGCGTGTGAGATAGGCGGTTGTTACGCGGAGCGCGCGGAACTAAAGTTCGCGCTGGAACTATTGTTCGCGCGGAGCGCATAGCGGGACTCTGGCGCGCCGGCCACGTGACCAGCCGGGCGCGCGCTTCCAGGAATTCGCTGCGAGCAGCCAGGTGGCCGCATTCCTCGCGACAACAGCAGCCGGGCCAGGTCAGTGTGTGTGTGTACCGCCATCCGCGTCGCGTCGCGTAGCGAAGGGAAGAGGGGCAATCGACCGGCCTCACCACCACACGACCATGTCGGACAACCACGGACTTGACAAAAATCCGGGCGCGATTAAGGCAAGTGAGTTGTTTCAAAAGAATAGCTTATATTGTGTTATGTGCGCGCGACCGCGCCAGGTGAGCGGGACGGCGATTTCTTCGTGGACGGACACGTGCGTGTGCGTAGGACAGTATGAAGCGCAGCCGAACCACGAGCAGGCAGAACGGGCGGATCAGTTTGAGGCGGGACACGGGAAGTGCACGGATGCGGAGTGTGAGGGCAAGACGCGGGAGGGAGGCTGGTGCCGGAACTGTCGCGCGTTCAAGCACACGGCGTGTTTCGCGAAGTCCGAAATAATCTCCTTTCAAGACGGGTGGTACACGTGCCAGTGGTGCCACCACGTGAGAATAGCGGGCCCGTCAGGCCGCAGCCCGGTGAGAGACGCCGCCGACACACCACGGAGCAGGGTACCTCTCATAGGACACGTGGAGCTACCGGAATTTGCGGGCAGAACCAGCGACGATCCGCGGAGATTTGTACACGCGTGTCGGGAACGCCTGAATCGCTACGGAGTGCCGGAGTGTGAGTGGGCGAACAGGGTGAGCACCGCGCTCAAAGGCGACGCCAAGACGTGGTGGCAGATCGTCCAGGAGTATGACATGCCGTGGACCGAGTTCGCGAGATTGTTCGAGGCCAGATTCGCGGACGTGAAGACAGAGATGAGAGTGCGGACGGAGCTGTATTGTCTCGAGCAAGGCGCGACGGAGGCGGCGGAGGCGTTTATCATGAAAAAAATACGTCTGTACAAGCGGCTGTTTCCCGGAGAAGAACCTACCGGAGTGCTGGAGCGGGTAGTTGAGCTGATGCGCCCGGAATTTCGCCCGTATTTACGCCCGATGACGCGGCGTCCGGCAGAGGAGTTCGTCCAACAGGCGCGCGTCTTAGAGCAGGACCTACGAGCTGTCAGACCGACCAGGATCCACGCCACCCTGAGCACCAAGCAGGAAGACACGACGCCCGCCGACACCAAGGCGCTGGTGCCCTACACGGCGCCCACCCGAGACCAAGCTAGGCGCGACGAACCCGGACCGAGCGGCCACGCGCAGCTGACATGGCGGAGACGGACTACCGGCGGCAGCCCACCACCTCAGTGCCACACGTGTCCACCAGGCACGTTCCATTGGCACGAGAACTGCCCGGTGAGGAACAAGTTCCGGCCTGACTTCGCGGCGCAGCAGCCGTCGGGAAACGGACGGCAGGGGGCGGCGCGCTAAGACAGCCCACCTCCCCCGCCTCACCTAACAACAACAGACCTACGGCGGCGGGGCCTCTCCTGGGTCACGTGGGAGCGGCGGAGGCCGACCTGTTGCGCATTCCGGTGGTTGTCAACGGGCGCGCAGTCCACGCGCTTGTTGACACCGCCGCCAGCCACAACTGTGTGGCGGCACGCGTGATTGGCCGTGACAACTTCGAGTACCACCCGGGCCAACTCCAGCTGGCTACCACGGGGGACGCCTGCTACACCCAGGGCGTCGCGACGCTGGAGGTGGACGTGCGGGACCAACGGTCCGTCACGACGGCGCTGGTGGTGGAGCAGTTACGTGATGACGTCATTCTGGGGCTACCCTGGCTCTACGAGCAGCACGCAGCCATCGACATCCGGGCCGGCTGCGTCCACGTCGGCACCCAGGGGCGGCGGACCATCCTCGGGCTGGGTAAGCCTACTCCACCAGCAGTAAACCAGGTCAGTCTCGACGAGTTCCAGCACGGAGTTCCCCCCGAGTTTCGTGCTACCATCCAGCAGGTCCTCGATCATCAGTGTAATGTGTTTGCGTCCGCGGACCCGCTGAAACGTACCACCATAGCTGAGCATGCCATCCCGACCCATCCTCACGAGCCAATGTTTATCCCACCCGGTAGCTACGGCCACGTTGGTAAACAGACCATCCTAGACCAGGTTCAGGACATGTTGCATGACGGGATAATTGAGCCTAGCGAAAGTCCGTATAATTTCCAGGTCGTGTTGGCAGAAAAAAAAGACGGGAAACTACGCTTCTGTGTCAATTTCAAACCTATCAATAGAGTGACAATTAATGCCCCACCCCCCCTGCTGAACATGGCCGACACACTTTCAGGCCTGGGTAACGCCAAGATATTTTCTTCCCTCGACCTAAAATCTGGGTATTGGCAGGTGCCGATACGTCCGGCGGACCGACCCAAGACGGCGTTCACAGCCCCAGACGGGCGGAGATTTCAGTTTTGCGCGATGCCATTCGGCCTACAGGACGCCCCCGCTACCTTCCAAGGGATGATGACACGGGTCTTAGACAACTACTCGGGCAAGTTTGCGGCCGCGTATCTGGACGACATAATTGTTTGGTCTCAGACGTGGGAAGAACATGCGCATCATTTAGCATTAGTCTTGGAACGCCTGGCGAGCCATGGTCTGACATGCAATCGCGAAAAATGCCACCTGGGGACCACAGAACTAGATTTCCTGGGCTTAGTGGTTAACGCGGACGGAAACCGACCCACGGAAAAACAGCTGAGTGTAATTATCAACAAGGAGCCCCCACGCACGCGCAAGCAACTGCAAAAGTTCTTGGGGCTAGCTAACTGGCTGCGAGCCTTCGTCCCAGAGTTCTCGGTAGTAGCGGCGCCGATGACAGAACAGCTGTCACCCAAACGTCCGTTCAGGTGGACCGTGGAAGCCCAGAACGCTTTTGACGAGCTAAAACGCAGATTTCAACAGTGCCACTTACTCGCGCGGCTGGACCCAGGCAGACCCCTGATCGTACAAACAGACGCGAGCGAGAAGGGCATCGGGGCCATCCTGTTACAACTCGGCGACGACGGCGAGCCTCGGGTGATTGAATATGCAAGCGCCAAGTTCGGCGACGTCGAGCAGCGGTATAGCGTGAACGAGCGTGAGTGTCTAGGCGTAGTTTGGGCCCTCAGACGCTACCGCCCACACCTGGAGGGGCAGAAATTCGTACTGAGAACTGACAGCCAATGTCTCAAATGGCTGGCCACGATGCAGGGGCGACGTTCGAAGCTGACGCGTTGGGCCATGCTTCTACAGGCCTTAGATTTCGAAGTCGAGCATGTACCGGGAAAACAGAACGAACTAGCGGACGAGCTGTCGCGAGATCCGGACGTCACCGTCACAGCCTGTGACGATGCGGAGTGGGAGGAGCTTTTGCCACCACCCAGCGGGCGCATACCCAGGACCCCGCGCACCCCGACAACCCAAGCCGCATTGTGTGCCCTAAACCTTAACGTCACACCGACATTACCGCCAGGCGCGGAGCTTGATGACTTAGACGCCTACGTGCGAGCGGCCCAACTCACGGACACAGACACACAGGAGATCGTGCGCCGTTGCGGGAGCGGAGAATGTGAAGGCTACCGTGTATTGGACGGGACACTGCAGGCGCGACCTAAGGGGACAGCTGGCCAATGGCGGACGTTCGCGCCAGCCGCCACCCGCCGGGAGGTGTTTGACATGTATCACGTGAACAGGCTAGCCGGACACCCCGGCGCAGACCAGACGCGATGCGATCTGCGGGAACAGTTCTACTGGCCAGGGGTAAACAAGTTTGTACGGGACTGCGTGAGGAGATGTAAACATTGCCAGAGGCACAAGGCGCGCCGCACCGACGGGACAGCCCAGCAGGTACCCAGGCAGCCCACCGAGCCATTCCATACAGTCGCCATAGACCTAATGGGACCATATCCCCGCACGCCCCGAGGGAAAAGATTTTTGTTGGTGGTGACAGACTGCTACACGCGTTGGGTGGAGGCCTACCCCCTGGCGAACATCCGCGCCGGCACCATTGCACGCAGCCTGGAAACGGAGTTTTTTCCTAGGTGGGGGTACCCCCGGGTCCTGTTGTCGGACAATGCCACCCAATTTGTCGGGCGCCGGTGGGCGCAGCTGGGGAGAAAATGGCGGGTAATCCTACACACCACCCCCGTGTACCACCCCCGCGCGAACCCCACGGAACGACGCAACCAAGAGGTGAAGGTTCAACTGCGGTTGAGGCTCGCGGATGACCACGCCCAATGGGACACGCACATCCCGGACGTTCTGTACTGCATCCGGCGACGGGTGAACGCGGCAACCGGCGAAACACCAGCCACCATGGTCCAGGGGCGGAACCTCACCCTCCCCGGGGAATATCACGTGCGGCAACAACAAACGGACCCGGACGTAGAGAGCCCCGAAGGACGCCTGAGGCGATTGGCCGAGACGCACGATAGGGCGCGACGTAACCAGGCAGCTTACCAAGCACAACGCACACCCGAGACGACCCGCCCGCCCCCTGAACTGAAACCAGGCCAGCTGGTTTACGCGAGGCTCCACCCCCTCTCCTCCGGCCGACGCAACTTCTGCGCCGGCCTGGCGCCAAAGTGGTTTGGCCCGGTGGCGGTGGTCAAGGCGGGGCCCACGGCGGTCGTGATAAAGTTACCCTCAGGCCGGGCCGCGAAATATCACCGGGACGATGTGCGCTTGGCACAGGAAGAGACGGAGGCGGCGGACGAGGCGGAGACGGGGCAGGAAGAGACGGAGGCGGCGGACGGGGCGGAAGAGACGGAAACGAGACGTGACGGAGCAGGGACGCGGCAGGAAGAGACGGAGGCGGCGGACGAGGCGGAGACGGGGCAGGAAGAGACGGAGGCGGCGGGCGGGGCGGAAGAGACGGGAACGAGACGTGACGGAGCAGGGACGCGGCAGAGAGAGACGGAGGCGGCGGACGAGACAGACGGGAGGGCGGCCGCACAGCTGGTCACGTCCACCCCAACAGACGGGGGCGGGTTCAGAGGCTTCCCGGACCTGGGGGCGGGACAGGCGACGCCCCTCGCAGTCACAGATGTCCGGCCGAGGCGGCTGTTCGAAGACTCGGGGAGTGACGTCTCGCCTTTCAGGGGATTTCTCAGGGACACGCCCGGAGTGACGGAGGGCCAGTCGACATCCCAACCACTGATAAGGTGGCCGGAGGAAGTAGAGAGTAGGCCGGGTTCGCCGGACGAGCCATTATGGCCGCTGCATTACTCGTTGGCAGACTCCACGTTCAGGGTGACAGTAACCGAACCGCAGGAAGACGAAACACCGCGGGAAGAGAGGGGAGACCGGGCGTCACAAGACCCAGTTCCGGCTCCGCGATACACGCTACGACCCCGAGGGATCGCGAGGAAGCACAGCTGTTGTTGATAAGGGGGCGACCACGCCCACAGGCGACCCAGCGGAAACGTCGACATGACCGGCTATTCGAGGGGGGGGCAATTGACGTCAGCCGGGGCTACGCCCCATGAGCCTAGTCAGTCTCCGTTTCCTCAACATTCCTCTCCCCTTCCCCGGCATTTGTACCGCCATGTACGTAGTCGTGTGTTTGAATTGCGCGCCACGAACTACCACAAGAGGGCGCTTAGAAGCAGTGCGGCGATCCCTAAAATTGCTATGTTAATATTAATTGTAAGCCTTTTTGTTGTTTTCATCCATCTTCGCCCCAGTGCTGTGTAGTTTACTTGTGTTTCTTTAATTTAAATAAGTTACCTTAAATAACTATAGACGTTGCCCGGGCGGACCCGAACAGGCACGGACTTGGACGAGGATAGGAATGCTTTTATATGAATTATCATTAAATAAGTAAATAGTAACAAACTTTCCATTGTCAGTAATTTTTATATATTTTTAATGTTTATCTGTAATTTACTCAACTTTCGCCGGGGCACGGAGTCGTAGAATACAGTAACGGTAATTGTGTTGGCGCGAAGGGCGCCATGTTGCCACCTGCGAGCGATGAGCTCAGCCCAGTCAATCTTCATCACTGACCGAGAGCAGACGCGCCAGCACCCCGGGGACTTCAACCTTTGTTCTGCACTGACCAAGTAATTCTGTCTCGTTAAGTATTTCTGAATCTCTTTCGCTCGTCATCCTCGGGGCAGCTCTCGGTCAGCGGACTGTTTAATTAATTAATTGTCTCAGTCGAGTTTCTTTCATCACCGTGTAATAAGTAAACTTTGCAGCATGGCCACGTGTGTGGACCATGCCCTCACCTAAACCGATTCGTGCCTCAGGCTTTTTAACCGTGTAATGTGTAACGTGTAACGGGCGTGTAGAGAGACGTGTTAGTGAAATTAAATCTGGAGAATAAATATAAAGTGAGTACTTATTTAATCACGTGGTGAGTGAGTCTAGGAGTGTGGCGTGCCCGACGCCTAGAGCGGGCCAGGTCTGGGTAGCTAGGATAGAAAGGGCTGGTAACTCGTCCCCACTTGGGCTACGTCACGCCCTGAGCGAGAGACTCCGCCGGGTCCACGTGCCCTTCCACGTGGTGGCGCCCATAGTTAACATCTCGAAATCACCGGCAATGCGCGATCAGCCCTCAGTTTCAACACCATTACTTTCTGCAGTTTCTATGATTCTTACAGCAGATGATTGCTGGCTTCATTAATAACATCAAGAAGCTCACCATCCGGTATTAATGTGGTCAACACCTATCACGTGACTTAAGGATAATGTGAGCGGGAATTCAAAGTTTGTTTCAGATTCTTAATTACAAAAGCACGAACGTAAAGATTCTGTAGGCGTTCGCTTATCATCAAATGAGAGTATTTATATCTTTGGGAGTGTAAGAATTCAGAGAAAATATATTACCAGACATGGCTTTCATCTAAATAAGGCTGGAAAAAACTTGTTGAGTGAAAAATTCAGCAAAGTAGTTATACAGTTACTTAAGAAGGAAGATGATGTTCCTCTTTATTTTAATGATAATTTAATTATTATTCCAAAAAAATTGTAAACGTACATATGTTTTTTGTTTTTAAATTGTAACACATACTTTACAAAAAATACTATAACTTTTAAATAGGTTAGTGAGTAACTGGGTTGATTCTACAAAAAATGAAAATAGAAACCACTTTTGATTATAATTATGAAATTATGAGTAAAATAAATAGTTTCTAAGATAAGTTAAATAATATTACTCTTAATTTAATTAATCAAAATGTCAGAGGTGCTGTCACCCACCTCTCTGTGAGGGATGGCGGGGAGCACCTAGCAGGGTTACTGGCAAATAGATGTTATATTTTTTTTTCTTTTCAGTTAACTTTTATTTTATATTGTGAGGTAATTTTAATGTGAATTATATGGTGGTAAGTACAGACAAAAAATTGCTAATTTTTCTTTTCTTAATGTACAGTATGATCAATGTGGTATATTTTCCAAATAGAATAACATTCTCGACAGCAACAGCTATTCGTAATATATTTAAGAATAACTAAAAATTATCATTCATTTAGGATAGGAGCTATTTTAAATGGTCAGTCTGACCATGATGCACAGGTTTTGAGCATAAATTATAATTTAAGTAATGTAAATAAGTCTATAACAAAAGTTATATACAGTCAAACCTCTCTGAAACGACCCCTCACGGTTCCCAGGAATAGGGTCGTAATAGAGGGGGGTCGTAATATATGTTTTCCGAAATTTTCAGTTGATTTCAACCCTCCCCCCCCCCCCCCCCCACGCGCAAACCACTACTCGCCAAGAAACCAGCCATACAATGGCAGGATGCTGTCACTCACAATGCTAGACGGCTTTGCTTTAAACCCACTTCAACCTTCATGACAAGTCCGTCTCCCTAAAGGCCACCTCTAAAGAAAATATGTCAAAAGACAGTTTATTTTTACTGGTTAGTTTACATGTACGTTTTCTGCTTGCCGTAGTTAAATACACTAGAACCCCGATGTCACGAACCCCGGATTTAACGAAGCAGTGATTTCACGAATACATTCTCGAGAACCATCAAAAAATTGGACATTTTTACCAAAATGTGAAAAAAAAAAAAAAACTAAAAAAAAAAAAAACGAAATGAAAGATCATTGAATTCTGTTAATTTTAACAACCAGCGTATTTTTGTGTCAGCTTTAATACTTCCGATAATGTTCATGTAAGAATAACAGAAAAATAATGGAACAATTCCTTTAAAAATATGGCAGCGGTAGGTTCTGCAATGCGAGTGGGCGCACACGCAGCTCGCCCGGCTGGCGGCAGCGGCTTCATGACGCATAAGCTCACCCCACCCTCCCCTCAGTAAATTTCTTCAAGGCTAGCTCATCCCTCCCAGACACACAAACCATCCAGTGTCCTCCCTTATAACACCCCAACTTAGCTCCCCTTTGAAAAACCTTCAGTGAGAAAATGCTCTTTTCACCCTCCCTTCTCCCGTAATATTTGGCTATTATGAATGGGGTACTAAAGCAGTGAGGGAGGGGTCAGATCGTTGTAAATATTTTCTGACCCTTCCCTCCCCCCCCCCCCCCAAACACACCCAAAAAAAGGTATGTTAAAATATGTCACTTTTCACACCAAGTTCGAGTTCAGTCATCTCTGGCAAGGAATTTACAAGCTTTCAAACTTAAACATAAATGTATTTTAATAGCAAGGGTCCTATGAAAAGGAATATACCGAATAAAATCAAGCTGCTGTCACCAAACAAAGCAGAAAACGGCCCAATGCGTGGTCGCTTCGTTATTGCTCGCGCGAGAGGCGAGATGTGGAATGTTAAAAGAAAGATAAATGCGGGGGAGACAGACGGCAGCCAGTATGTTTCCTGCGTGGTGTGCCGGAAATTAGGCATTTCGTCACTTTTTTTAATTTTTTCTATAATTTTAAAATTTTTTGAGGTTTCTATTTTTTTAAATTTATCTGGTTGTTAATGGGGGTGATTTACTTTTTGTTAGGCCGGTGTACGCCACGAATTTAAACTTTGTGCCAGTGGACCGAAGCCCCTTCCCAGGGGGCCAATCTGATATTTTGCTGTCTAATGTGGACATGGTCAGCCCGGTTGAAATTTCTCTCGCCTGCAGTCACATCCCGAGTTTGTAATTTTAATTCCCTGCATGACCAAAACTGCTTTGAGCAGCTCCTGGGCAGCAAGCTGCTACCTTGTAGAGGCCTGCTGAGAATAGCATGTCTCGTCACGAAGCAGTCTCCAGTGGAGCTGCGTTCCCACCTTAGTGGCTACTTCTGCCCCCCCTTTCTCTCTCTCCACCACACTTTAGTTCTGAGAAATCAAGCTAGGAGCAGTGACCGGACGGGACGATGACCTGATGCAAAAAAACCTTCTCCCTGTTCCGACAGATACATCCCCGACATCTAGCGGAGAAAAAAGTAACCGCGGGGCTGGTCGCCAGCGTGCAGAGCTTGCCCTCATGACACCTGGTGGCAAGTCAGCTCACCGCCTCAAGTAGTTCCCCCTTACGCCGCTAGAAAGCAGCGTCGCGGTACCATAAGGCACTATGCTTTCCTCTCGCGGCCCGGAGAAGTTGATTGTTCGTTGCTTTCGTTTCGGTAGAGAGCGCGCATGTCGTGTTGTTGTCACGCCCGCCTCGGACTCCTTCGGAAATTTTCGGCCTAGAACCGAACCTATCCCCTCCTTTGACCCGGGGCCTTACCGCCCGATTTAATTAGGTGCTTTGTCCGATTGCGGGGACTTAGCCCTCTGACCTCGGCTACTGACCACGTCTCCTCTACGTCCTCTGCGCTAAGAGGCTTTTTGCGGGAACTGTGATTTTCGTGTGCACGAGAATGTAGTCAGCTTGCTTAAGGGATGTGATCTCGTTTGTAAAGTAGCCAGGCAGAGGTAGTTTTTAGAAAAGTCATGCGTAGTTAAATTTTTATTTATTCTTATTTAATTCTAAAAATTCTGGTTTCGTCCGCGCATCCTGACTTCTCGGTCCGCGGCATCCTGACTTCTCGGTCCGCGGCATCCTGATGTCGGCACGAGACACCTAGTGAGCTCCGAACTCTGCACCCTGGTTTGTGAGTAATCCGGCCTTTTCCCCCACATTCCCGTTTGTTGGCCTTTTGCGCCGACGGTGTAGGACTGTCTGGAAGCAAGTCTAGTTCGTTTTGAATTTGATTTGGGTTTCAGACAGGGTCGAAGTGCTGGAGAGACAAATTGCTCCCAGCTCGTGGTCCTGCACCTCCACTGCGGGTCACGTTAGAAGAGAGGTTTCCGCGACCCGACGTTATTTTTTGAAGACTTGGGTGGTAATGTGAAATCAACATCCCCCCCCCTCTTTCTAGCTACGAACTACATTAATCGAATGAATAGCCTACCAGCGAACAGTGCTTTCCTCAAGAATATGTAGAATCAATAAAACTAATCATCGATGTAATAATTGGACAAATCAAATTTTGGTGTGATACTAATAAATTTTCGTTTATGTTATTGTTTGTTGTTAAAGTTGAGTATATGTGTTATACTAATCTAGGGCCGGCCCGTTCTCGAAAAACTTAAGTATATAATTAATATATTAATTGGGAAACTGTTAAATGCCAAATCAAATGAAAACGGAATTCATTATTTACCTTTTTTTAAATAAAACAGGGAACCTATAGACCAAGCTACTTGTGTAGTGTTAATTTATTTATGATATACCTTCTTCCCGTAAACGATCCACCAGCTCCCCAGTTGCTTGTGTCAGGGAGTTCCAAATTGTCTTGTTCTCCACCTCGTGCCACCTCTGGTCAATAAACTTATTTTTCTTATATTTCTTACCCAGCAAGTTTCCAAGGCTCTTTTTAATTAATTTAAAATAATTCAATTTTGAGGCACGAGGGGCGTTACAATTGGTAGCAGAGCATGGTTTGGTCTATAGGCATACCTTAATAAAGTAGGCTTACCTAAAATAAAATAAAAAATAAATAAAATAAATTTAATTAATTTTTTGTGAAACTAATTTTGTATTTTAACATTGTAAACTGATCGCTGGTACACCCGGTAGTTATTTTGCTTTTCTATTTTAAAGTTATGATTGAGTTTTAAAGTCACGTGCGGACTTAGTCTGCGCGCGGTGCAAGAAGTCGCGGCGTGCGGTCCGCTAGCGGGCCGGCAGCGAGACGTGGCTTATCTCTCGCCTCAGCTGGCGTCTCTTCCCCCCCCCCCCCCCCCTCATCACACCCACTTGAGCCAGCCTCACGCCCGTTATCTGAGGGCACGACACGGCCCTGTTCCTCCCACACACCCCTCTTCGTTGTCCGTCGTGGCAGACGTCCTTGCGAGCGGCAGGTCAGTCCCCCTGTTGAGGTATACAGGTTGGCAAGCCAAACTGACAGGGGAAGTTCGCGCAGTTGTCAGAGCAGTACGGCAACTTTATACGCAAATAAGTTTGGGCACATACCCCCCCCCCCCCCCCCCCACTTTGAAAGTGTGACTTACTCCCCGCGCATTGGGGCTAGTTGGTATTTTATATTAATATAGGAAGCCTTAGGAGGTATTTAAAATTAAGATAGTTTTTAAGGGAGGAGTATTTTTGGTGTACGTTTGAATCGTACATGTGTGTTGAATTTTTGTTTTAATTAGCAGTAATTTACGTCCGAGCAGTATGTTTAAGCCGGAGTTATTGCTGTCAGATGAGCTGACCTATGTGTTACAGCTACGCAATTTGCCCTCCAGTGGCAATGTTCAAGTCCTCAGGAAGAGGCTCAGGGCCGCCCTTCATGATGGCGTGCCAACTAGTGTATCGAATTTGGATTTAGATGTAACTGAAGAATTCAACCTTGCTTGCGCCAAGTTTTATGATATATCGGCTTTCGTAAGCTATCTAGATGTGGAGGAAAATTTACCCAATGTCGAGCGACATATAGTCAGGCTAAAACATGTTACCCGACGTTTGCAAAACCTGAAACAGCTTTCGGCAGACCTTCTCCATGGAATTTATATAAAAGAGATAGAACGATGTTTGCAACAGACGGCAGGTTTCCACATAAAATTGGCGACGAGAGTAGCCTTTTTGGAAGACACACGACGCAGTCAGCATTATGTGGCTGAGGCACAGGCTTTAGGCATCGATTGTCCCGCCTTCCCGGAAGGGGACTCTACTAACTTGTCCCTGGGGGTAGAGCAACCCGACACGCGACAATCAAAAGTACGGGCGACGGTAAACAGACAGGAGACGGAAACGAGCAGATTACCAGACGCAGCCCCTGACGCTCAGCCACTAACGTCGTTTCCAAATCAACCGATACCCGTTTCTACCACTCATTCAGAGCCGCTTGTGCAGTCGACGACATGCGGCGACAAACATTACAACGGGTCACGTGACAACCCACCCCGTCACTAGCGTGACATTTTCACAGGGATTACCAACCTTGGCACACCAAATGACGCAACCATACCCACCAAACATGTTTTTCCCGTATCCGACCGCTCAGGGCTATTTTAACCCTGATGCTCAATTTCAGCCACCGTTTACTTCATGGCAAACCACCCCACTTCCGAGTGCTGGTATTCTGCAGCCACCACTCACAACGCCCCAGCTCACTCCACCACAAATCAGCCCCTCGGGTGCGACTCGGGAACAGACTCAGTCGCACCCGGTGTCACACCAGCCTTCACCTCAGCCGGCAGGAGCCGCGGCTCAGCCCCACGACTCAGTATTGCGGAGCACGACAGCCCCAGAAACTGGCTACAGTTTCTATGGAAAAATCACCCATCCTGTAGAAAGGCTACTCAAGGAATTGCCAGAGGCGTCGGGTCTGGACGCGCACAAACTGATTTATTTCCTTCGAGTCTTGTTAAAGCTACGGCAAAAGGGAGGGATTCCCGACAAACAAATTTTTGAAATTGTTTACCCATACACCCAAGCTCCCTTAAGTGAGCGGATCATGGCTGCAATTGAGAATGACCTCACTTTCGACGAGTTTCATGAAGACGTGTTAAATTTTTGTATACAGAGTAGGCTACTCACAAACATCCGGTTGGAGTGGTTTAACCGCTTGCAGCAGCGTAATGAAGCCTTGACGAATTACGTTGCTGACATACGGGAAGCCAACCAGGTACTCAGGCTAAAGGTTTCAGAGAGAGAGGTCGTGAGTACGATCCTAGATGGTTTGAACCCAGTGGAGCGCTCGCGCTCAGTGTTCCAGGAACGCCCCCAAAATTATGCTGAGCTAGATAAACTTTGCGTACACGCCACAAACATAGAATATGCTGATTTTCAGCGAAATAAACAAGCCACATTCGCGAGTCAACAAGGTAGCAGCGCGGGAACGGAGCGCAGTAATTCGCAACATAAGAATGCAGCACAGAAACATCAGGGCAATACATTTTTCTCGTCAAGGCCACAAGGGAGATATCAACAAAATGCACATTGTAATTTCTGTAAGAGAGACGGACATTCCCTGTCCCAGTGTTACCACAAAAAGAACAAACAAAATGGCGACACTCCAAAAAACGCATAACGCGGTGGCCCGAACAACCTTATTTAGGGTCACCGAAAAATTCTAGTGTTAAAATTTTTTCTTATAATTGGGAAGTTCAACTTGCGCCAAGTAATCACAGTACAAAAGAAACACCATTACACAAAAACAATAACCCTAACAACAAGGAGTCCAGGAATAAAAGTAACAAGCGAGGTCACAAACATAAACAAAGAAAGCACAATAGCAGGAGAAATATCAAAAATAAGGGAAATGGTAATTCAACGCACACGTACTCATGTAAAACGTGTGTTGATCCTACAAATAAGGGCAAGAGAAAGTGCCACCAAATTTTTGGTAATATTCCTACAGTAATTCCGTATGCAGTAACAACGATTGGCGAACACACTGTACCGGGACTAATTGATACGGGATCAGCGCGCAGCCTAATTTCTGGGCAGTTGTTTGACAAGTTAAAACAGAGCAAATTAATTCTAAGGACTGAGACCACTAAGTTACAATGTTTCACAGCTTCAGAGCAGCCATTAAATATTACGTTAGCAGTGAAGATTGATTTATATTCATGGAATTTCCCATTTTTAGTGTCTGATCAACTTGCCACGGACCTAATCTACGGGTCTGATTTCATTGCCAAGACAGGTCTAATCATTAATCTTAAGGCGAAGAATTTTGTTTTCAAATTCAACATGGGTAATCCTATTCCTTGTGGGACCCCTGAACAAATAGTTTCAGTTCCGGCCAAGCCAACGGCAGACATCTTGGATCAGGGTAACACCACTTCACACGAGCACCTTAATACACAGCAGCGGGCCGCCATTGATAAATTATGCAGTAGTTTTCCAGATGTCTTGACTAGTAAACTAGGTCGCACAAATTTAGTCGAGTACCGAACTGAGTTAGCGGATAAAATACCAGTGAGATCTCACCCTTATCAATTTTTAGGCCCTAAGATGCAGACGATGCGCAATCATGTTCAGGAGCTTTTAGAAAAAGGGGTAATCGGACCCTCGACCTCCGCCTACAGTTCCCCAGCTTTCCTGGTGCCTAAGGGCAAGGATCAACAACGATGTGTAATTGATTTCAGAAAAGTTAATGAGAAAATAGTCATACAAAACATACCTTTGCCAGACCTATACACTGCTTTTCATTGGTTCAGTAAGGCCAAATATTTTAGTGTGTTTGATCTAAATTCTGCCTACCACCAAATTCCCCTTACTGCGGATTCAAAACCCATCACAGCCTTTTGTGTCCCTTGGAACTTGTACCAATACACAGTAGTACCTTTCGGACTTGCCACGGGAGCCCAAGTACTAACTCGACTCCTGGATCAGATACTAGGAGATCTAAAATTCAAAACAGTGTACAACTACCTAGACGATGTCGTCGTATATTCAGAAACATTTGAAGAACACATCAAACATTTAGAGGAAGTCCTAAGTAGATTTCGTAAAGCGGGGTTAACTGTCAACACAAAAAAGGTTAAGTTTGCAGTCCAAGAACTGTCTTTTCTAGGACACCTGGTTTCTAGCAAGGGAGTCACCATTGATCCTTCACGTACACAAGCCATTCGTGATTTTCCGCCTCCCACAAACCCTAAGGGTATTTCACGTTTTAATGGGATGGCAAATTTTTACTCAAAATATATTCCTAATTTCGCTGAGCACGCAGCACCACTAAATACGTTGCGTAAGAAAAACACACCTTTCACATGGGGTCCGGAACAAGAAAAAGCTTTTAATTTCCTGAAACAGGCGATTTCTTCCCCGCCTGTACTCCGCATGGCAGATTTCACGAAACCTTTCATTTTACAGACGGATGCGTCCAGTGTGGCTATTGGCGCAGTACTGTCACAGGAAGTCGACGGCTGCAGACAGCCTATTGCGTTTGCATCGCGGACACTTACCCACGCCGAGAGGAAAGCCTCCTCGATCTACGAATTAGAATGCCTCGCCGTGGTATTTGGCATTGACAAATTCCGCCAATTTATAGAACACAGGGAATTCCTGTTAGAGACAGATAATCAGGCATTAGCCTGGCTTTTGGCACACCCAAAACAATTAGGGAAACTCGGGCGATGGATTGCAAAAATTTCCTCTTTGAAGTTCAAAATCCAACACATTCGTGGCACACAGAATATAGTAGCGGACACACTGTCTCGCATGTTCGAAAACCCAACTCAGACTCCGCCCGAAGGAACACCACTCTTATGTCAAGCCCTATTGACAGAGTTTCCGTTGGCATTTCAGGATTTACAGAGCCAGCAGGAAGCTGATCCCCACATTTCCAGTATTATTAACCTTTTTAGTTCAGGAACTGCGCCAAAATACTTTAGGATGTCTAAGGGGCTGTTACAAAAACGCACCTCCCAATCAAAAGCATACAAAATCGTGCTCCCACAAAATCTGCGTAATATGATTTTCCATTATTATCACACCTCGCCGGTGGGCGCACACCTTGGTATATATAAGACCATTCAGGCTATCCGACGTCATTTCGTGTGGGACGGCATGCACAAGGACATCACCGAGCAGGTGAAACTATGCAAAATCTGTGCGCTGAGTAAGCCAGCGCAGAACACTCGTTTCGGTTATTTAACTTCAGATGTGGCCGAGCGCCCCATGCAAAAGATGTTTATCGACTTTGTCGGGCCTTTCCCGCGCTCAAAGACAGGAAACACTATGCTGCTGGTGTGTATCGATGCCTTCACAAAATTTGTCTGGCTCATCCCCATGCGAAAAGCCACCGTAGAAAACACTGTATCTGCGCTACGTAATCAGATCTTCAAGACGTCGGGAGTCCCGTCTATAGTAGTTTCAGACAATGCAACCCAGTTCACGGCTAGGATTTTTAAGAACATGTGCTTCTCACATCGCATTCTGCACGTCACAACCTCGCCTTATTATCCACAGCCCTCGCATGCTGAGAGATTCAACCGCAATCTCCGGTCTGCTCTAATAGCTTACCATGCGCAGGAGCAGGATAAATGGGATTCGAATTTGGTGTGGCTGCAAATGGCCTTTAATTATGCACATCATGAAGGACACAAAAGTACTCCTTTCGAACTCATGTTCACTTACCGACCTAATACCCCTCTTTCAAATCTTTGGTTTATGAATGATCTATTGTCCGATGATCCGAGAGACATCAGGGAGATTTGGAGAAGAGCTCGTAAAAATCTCAATCTGGCTCATGAGAGCAGAAAAAAGAAATTTAACGAAAACCGATCTCCTAACCCTTACAGGGTAGGCGATTTTGTGCTTTGTAAGGCACACCCACTCAGCAAGGCAGTGGATAAGTTTTCCGGCAAGCTGGCGTACCGCTGGAGAGGTCCTTTTCAAATACAGCGATTTTTAACGCCAGTGACGGTTAGCCTAGCTGACCCCAGTTCAGGAGAATTCGTGACCAGAGCGCACATCTCCCATCTAAAGAAAACACATGCTGACTTAAAGTAGATGTGTTTAATTTCTTTACCCTAACATAGGGGACTCTCTAATATTAGGCATGCCAGAAATCCTCGAGGTCTTAAAAATCCATGGTACTAGAAATAAGAATGCTAGCTTTACGTTGTGTTAGTTTTAAGTGGCCACTTAGTTAATAAGCTCTTAGTTAATAAGTTTGTTTAAGGGTTATCGATATGTTGTGCCTGAGAGGCGGATGCGTCTCAAAGGTGTTAGAATATAAGTAGTAGGATACAGGCGAACCTGGTACTAGTTTTACTGAGCAGTGTAAGTGTTGTTTTTTTTCCCTATATGCTCCGCATTCAAGCGGGGGAGTATGTGCCGGAAATTAGGCATTTTGTCACTTTTTTTAATTTTTTCTATAATTTTAAAATTTTTTGGGGTTTCTATTTTTTTAAATTTATCTGGTTGTTAATGGGGGGGATTTACTTTTTGTTAGGCCGGTGTACGCCACGAATTTAAACTTTGTGCAAGTGGACCGAAGCCCCTTCCCAGGGGGCCAATCTGATATTTTGCTGTCTAATGTGGACATGGTCAGCCCGGTTGAAATTTCTCTCGTCTGCAGTCACGTCCCGAGTTTGTAATTTTAATTCCCTGCATGACCAAAACTGCTTTGAGCAGCTCCTGGGCAGCAAGCTGCTACCTTGTAGAGGCCTGCTGAGAATAGCATGTCTCGTCACGAAGCAGTCTCCAGTGGAGCTGCGTTCCCACCTTAGTGGCTACTTCTGCCCCCCCTTTCTCTCTCTCTCCACCACACTTACCGCCTCAAGTAGTTCCCCCTTACGCCGCTAGAAAGCAGCGTCGCGGTACCATAAGGCACTATGCTTTCCTCTCGCGGCCCGGAGAAGTTGATTGTTCGTTGCTTTCGTTTCGGTCCGGTAGAGAGCGCGCATGTCGTGTTGTTGTCACGCCCGCCTCGGACTCCTTCGGAAATTTTCGGCCTAGAACCGAACCTATCCCCTCCTTTGACCCGGGGCCTTACCGCCCAATTTAATTAGGTGCTTTGTCCGATTGCGGGGACTCAGCCCTCTGACCTCGGCTACTGACCACGTCTCCTGTACGTCCTCTGCGCTAAGAGGCTTTTTGCGGGAACTGTGATTTTCGTGTGCACGAGAATGTAGTCAGCTTGCTTAAGGGATGTGATCCCGTTTGTACAGTAGCCAGGCAGAGGTAGTTTTTAGAAAAGTCATGCGTAGTTAAATTTTTATTTATTCTTATTTAATTCTAAAAATTCTGGTTTCGTCCGCGCATCCTGACTTCTCGGTCCGCGGCATCCTGATGTCGGCGCGAGACACCTAGTGAGCTCCGAACTCTACACCCTGGTTGGTGAGTAATCCGGCCTTTTCCCCCACATTTCCGTTTGTTGGCCTTTTGCGCCGACGGTGTAGGACTGTCTGGAAGCAAGTCTAATTCGTTTTGAATTTGATTTGGGTTTCAGACAGGGTCGAAGTGCTGGAGAGACAAATTGCTTCCAGCTCGTGGTCCTTCACCTCCACTGCGGGTCACGTTAGAAGAGAGGTTTCCGCGACCCGACGTTATTTTTTGAAGACTTGGGTGGTAATGTGAAATCAACATCCCTCCCCCCCCCACTTTCTAGCTACGAACTACATTAATCGAATGAATAGCCTACCAGCGAACTGTGCTTTCCTCAAGAATATGTAGAATCAATAAAACTAATCATCGATGTAATAATTGGACAAATCAAATTTTGGTGTGATACTAATATATTTTTGTTTATGTTATTGTTTGTTGTTAAAGTTGAGTATATGTGTTATACTATTCTAGGGCCGGCCTGTTCTCGAAAAACTTAAGTATATAATTAATATATTAATTGGGAAACTGTTAAATGCCAAATCAAATGAAAACGGAATTCATTATTTACCTTTTTTTAAATAAAACAGGGAACCTATAGACCAAGCTACTTGTGTAGTGTTAATTTATTTATGATATACCTTCTTCCCGTAAACGATCCACCAGCTCCCCAGTTGCTTGTGTCAGGGAGTTCCAAATTGTCTTGTTCTCCACCTCGTGCCACCTCTGGTCAATAAACTTATTTTTCTTATATTTCTTACCCAGCAAGTTTCCAAGGCTCTTTTTAATTAATTTAAAATAATTCAATTTTGAGGCACGAGGGGCGTTACAGTGGCGTAGCCTTTTTTTTATGCTGGCTGAAGCGACCTTTTTCTGTCAACCCACGGGAAAAGATAATTGCTTGAGCTGTCAAAATAAACATCGCTGCGGCAGTTAAAACAAGCCGAGGCGGGCGTGCATACAGTCAGTCGCTGTGTATATCTACTCGAAAAACATAACATCTCAATTCATAAAAAAGATGCCTTATAACCTACATATATTGCCGGATGATTTCAGCCTGATCCATGCAAGTTCTTTAGGCACGTTATAACGGTTCGTTACATACAAAAATAAACAGATGTTCAACGCCAATTGTAATTTTGTTGTTTTTATTTTCTCAAGATAGAATGCACATACAAATCCAAACACTTCCAATGTTTCATTGACTCGTTCAGTCGAGAATACTCTCAGCTCGGGCGATGAAATTTAAAAAAAGAAATAACGTCGATTAAGTGTTTATATAACCTTTTGCTGGAAATATCCTAAATATGTGCGGCCTCAAACACGGCCGCACCTAGCGAAAAACCGCGAACCGCCGAAACGCGGCCTCGCCTGGCAGCGATCGCCCGACGACTACTGATGAACTCATGACACGTCTCCTCCACGCAGGGAGTAGAAGTCACATGACCTCACCACCCAATCACACGCACGCTTCATTCACACTACAAGTCACAAGCCAATCACAGAACAAATTACAATACATGAAAAAACCCTGTACACACATAACTTGGGGCTTCCCTTGATCTGTCTCTTTTCAATTTCACATCAAAATCGGGGACTCCCATTCTCGTTCTCTCTCCCACACCGTGAGACAGCAGTTATCACTCAGTTCCCACGCAGTGGGGGAATTCCCGTCTTTATCTCGGTTGGCGTGGAAGCACTGTTTCTTTCTCACTCATACTTACAGGCCTCTTATGCCTCTCTCTGTAACCATCACCCCAGCCCAGACAGTCCCATGATCTATAATTATATTGCAACACGTTAATTAAAATTAAGAACAGCAATCATAATACAAATTACTTGACAAAATTAAACTCAGTTAGAAAAACTTGAAAAAGTAGGCCAAACCAAGGAAAAATCTAGTACAGCGACTTATTAGTAAATAATTACATAAAAAATACTGATGATTTAAAATGTCTAATAAAATACCAGGTACATTCTTAAAACACTCAGAAAGTGAAATAAAAACCTTAAACACTAAAAAATGTTAAAATATCATTAGAAAGACTTTTTAAGAAATATTTACATGCACAAAAAATAGTTTAAAAGAAAAATATTTAGCTAGGAGGGCAGGGGTCTTGCAACGTTACGTTACCCCCTCAACTTTTCAATTAAATTAACTCTACATTTAATTGAAAAGTTACAAAGTGCAAAACTAACCTGTACAAAATAAATATCATACATCCTAAGAAATAAATGCATCCAGTTGTTACTACCCTTGTTTATCTAGAAACTCAAAAAATTGTTACTTAAAATAATATAATTGAAAGCAAAACATTGTGATGAAAAGATTATATTTATCAGTAAATCACAATTATTGTCACTTGCATTTTAACTTAAATATGAGATATTGGCCCTTTTGGCTTAGATATACCATTTTGAATATGTGATATTTGCCCTTTTGGCATGAATAATTCACTTTTAAATATTGACATTTGCCCTTTTGGCTTGAACAATTTATGTGCCGTTATTGATAGTGGCCCTTTTGGTTCTTAATGTTCCTGTATAGCAAAAATAGTTATACGAGTATTTATTCTTTAAAATTTTAGTTATAACAATAAAGAAAAAGAGAATAGGCATGTTGTATTACTTATAAACACACCATACTGTACTTAAATAACACGAACAGATCTTATAAATAGTTGTAACTGCATACAAAATTAAAAAAAAAAAAATTTGGATGCATTAATTTAAACTGAAAAAAAAAAAAAAAAATGAATGTCATGAGAACAATTTTGATGTCCACATCATCTCATACATACTACAACAGTCATGATCACTGGAAATATGTCTAACTGACACTGTCAAGGTACAGTTACCAGTATTTCTTATACTGTTACAGTTCTTCTATTAGGGCGGGATTCATAGTCGAAGGCTTGTTTGGTGAATAAGTAATACTTTATAAAGTAGTGCTTATTCTTCAAGTAGTACTTATTCCAGCAATGAATTCATAAACCTATACTTGACGAAGTAATACTTGAACAAGCAATACTTATATTGGCCATGCTGTACTTGATGAAGTATCTCAAAAAGTAAAGGACGAATTTTGTGTCAACGTAACGCAAGCAAATATACCACTGTAAATACATAATTTATCTGTTTGAAAATAAAAATGCCCACGTTTCAAACCATATATGCGATTGAAATAATGAAATTAATATGTAAAATGATATTTATTCTTTATTTGATAGTGAACTTGAATAACATAAATATGAACATGTATTAAAAACGAATTAACAACTACATAAATATGTTTTGAATGTTTGTGTTGTTAAATTATGTTGGCCATCTTGTGTCTGTGATCTATAAGTAAAGGTGTAAAAGTAATGAAAAAAAGCATACCCGTATGTATTCGTTGCTATAACAATTAGTACTCGTTACTATCGTATCGTTACGTTACTCGTTACTTCTGATACCGCATAACATGCTATGTTATGTTGCAGCAACGAATCGAGTCGTATTGCGTACGCGTACAGTATCAGTATGACGTCGCGTAAATAATAATAAATAGAATATAAACAATTAACAATATTTGATAATTAACAGATTTTGTTAACCAAGAAACAATTACATCTCATTAGAGCGGCTTTATTATATAATCTCTTTTAAGATAAGAACAAAAAAACGTGAAAATATGCGATAGTATAAAACAAAAACATACATATTTCTCATTTGTAAAAAAATACTTTATTACGTTGTTTCTGTTCCAATCTCAAACTTTGTCTAGACACGCAATATCTTTAATAAACAGTAAAAAACTTGGACGGCGAATTTCCAAATTATACTTTACTTAAAATAAACAAACATCGTTCTTTGTAACGTAAATTCATCGAATATGCGCGCACATGCGTAAAACATACGAAAAATGCGAGTAACGAAATGCATTCGTGTGTAACGTTTCGTTACTCGTTACTAGATGGCGCACCCGTTACTCAGTACCGAATACATACGGTTTGCTACAGCTCTATCTATAAGCGGGTGAAATTAACCACGTGGTAGCAAAACAACACGCTAGCTGCAGAAGAGGTTATGTACATAGCCTGTATTGTTTACAAAACCAAGCGGCAACAATTTGTTTCGTTTCTTTTCCCCAAATTTAATTTGTTTACTCTCTCAATTTTAATTTAATATATGGAAAAATTAACGGGAATTAATACCTTACATAACTTATTCCTTACAACAAACAAATCCGTACCAGTACTTGAGTCACCTAGATAGCCGACTTCATGAAGTATTACTTATATCAATGAATAAGCATGGCTTATTTGATTATGAATACTTGCAAAACAAGGCAAACTTATTTCATAACAGTGAATTCGTATTGAGCAGTACTTATTTGACGCAGTGCTTCGTGAGGTATTACTTGAAGTAGTCCTAATAAGAAGTGCTCTATTTGTTCGCTATGAATTTAATGCAATACTTAAGCATGCATATAAGCAGTACTTTTTTTCAAATATTGCTTATATCACCACTATGAATTCCGCCCTTAGTTTTCTTCTGTTTCTGTATCTTCTTCATCAGATTCTTGCAATGTATCAGGAATTCCAGTTTCAGACTGCAGTGTCATGTATTCATGGTCATAGCGCTTTGGAACTACACCATTTCTACACAAATTAAGCAAATCTCTTATGCCCATCTTTGTCAACTATTTTTTCAAAGTCCTTCCAGTTGTAGAACTCCTTAAAAGATACAACACTGACATTGTATGGACGTGGGCTGTGCCGAGCATTCGTTAAGATTGTCGGCCATTCACTTGGAGCCCATATAGTTTTCTTCCTATAGCTGGATTCAATGGTAGCATCAACTGGCATGTAAGTGTGCCTGGTAATAAGAATACAATACGGATCTTCTGTAAATGCTGTGATATTTTTAGAAACATGCTTATAAGAACAATAACTTCCTGATTCTTGTTTTGACCAGGACACGAATCACAGTAGAGATGCAGAGTCTGTATGGTCATTTGGTCAACTTCAGTAAAGTATTTGTGGAGGAGTGAACATATCTTGTTTGCTCCTCTTCCTCCATCACTCTCTCCCCACAAAAAACAGAATCCATCCTTTGTGATGTTCTCATAAACAGTAAAATTGTACATGCTGTACTTTCGTGAGTAATATAGTGACATATTCTCCCCATGAGGTGTGTTAAGGACTTTCTGTAGATCAAAGGATGCACATAAAAAGTTAGTGTTCTCCTTTCCGTAAACTTGGTCGCAACGAAATGCTGCCAGCGTCGATACCTTTTCTGCATTATGTCGTTCTTGCTGCTCCCTCATGCTTGCAGGAATCTTGTCTTCTGTGTAAAGGTTCTTAATTTTCTCACAAAACTGACACTTGTCTTTCTTCGGCAAATGGAAGCCTATGTTTAAATCCATTTTGAAAGTCTTCCTGAACACTGCTCAAGAAACTGCATTTGGAGCTTTTTTTTTGTACAACCAATATAGGAATGCAATATTTCTGAAATCTGAAGGCATGTATTTTCGAGAAGTACTCCCTCTACAAATGTGATGGGACAGCTGGTAACTTCTCTATAAACTTGTGAGTGAGTTCATCACATCAGGAGATGTTTTGTCGTTTGGTGTATATCTACCTCTTTTATCTGGTAAACTAATGTGTAAAGAGGTCGCATGTTCTTCAGCATAGCGGACAACTTTAGGGCCAATGGTCAGTGTTGCAACGAAAAAATTTCTGCAGACGATTCCTTTGCTGTCATTGAGTGGCAAATAGTACAGTCTTGAGATCTCCTTTTTTTCTGATGCCTGTACACGATGGCGTTTGACGGGCACCTGTTCAATTTGTGACAAAATGTAGTACCTCTGCTGTTTATAACTGCCCAGTTGCCAGTACTCTTCAAACACTGAAGTTCTTCTGTCAGCTTCTATAAATGTTTGGCACCCATGTTTTTTAGGACATTGCTTACCTGCGCGTGGATTACCTCCCATTTTCTTAGCTTGTACCTCTTTTCCAAGACTGGAGGTTTAACATTCACCTAATGCTCTCAATATTTTTCTTTTTTTCTTTATTGGGCGTGCCTTTTTGGTGTCTTTTTCCACTTTTACCAACAATGTTCTCATCATCAACTGCAGGATCTTCTGAATTAATGCTAATGTCATTATTACTATAAGATGCTACAATTGAATGTCCATCTTCTATGACTTCTTCACGTAACTCAGCCTCTAGAGCAATACAATTTGCATTTTCCATTGTATTGTTCAGCAGTGAAACCACTTGGGACATTTCATTTGGAGTAATCTCAGGGTCCACAACTACTTCTGCAGTCGGATGTACATCTACTTCTAAAATGTCTGCTTCTTTAGTCAAGTCAGCAACCTCATCCGGAATTTCTCTTAATGAGGCTGAAACAGCATCTTCTGCTGTCACAGGTCCATCTAAGAGGCATAGAAATTCTCCAGAAACGAATTCTTTAGTAGTAACAAACTGACCTACGTCACCCATATCTGCATCTGTAGCCACAGGTTGAGTTGTGTCAGCTAGAAATTCTCTAGCAACCAACTCTTCATTTCCATGTTCGTCTGTCATCACAGACTGAAATACGCCGGCCACATCTGCTTCTGCTGCCACAGGTTGAAATGTCTCGGGTTGGTTCATAAAAGCTGCTGCTTCTACAATTTTTCTCGTTCTGGACGAACATCCAGGAACCCTGCATTATAAAGAGTATATATAAGATTTGTTTAAAAAACTGACATTGTATAATATTAAAAAATTTATTTTATCGCATAAATGAATACTACGATGCCATTTTAACAATAGATAGTAGGTACTAAAAAACAGTTATATAAATAAGTTATATAAATTTATATGTATATAACCTTCCTACACAACAAATATGGTTTGTAAAATTAATCATGCTAGTGATATTATTATTATTTAATCGGTGATACTTACCCTTTTGGCCAGTTCATAGTGTCAAAGAAAAAACAAACATTTTATTGATGCAAAAGAGTTTTATTATAGTCAACACTCACCACAACAAGCAGTTTGAACTTGCATAGTTAACAAAAGTTGATGAAACCAACTTAAAAACATGACGTACACTCTGGATTAAAATTGTGTTGTTCTCTTTTTTCTACTATCTGTTGTATTTAAAATTAGCATGAAGAGACCAAAGATAATTTACAAACTGAGATGATGCAAATTAATGGTACATGTAAATACATTGAAACTTATGGGATATTGGCCCTTTTGGAAAATCCTGCTTCGCACATTGGCCCCATAAGATGTTCAGATTTTATTTATTTATATCTATGGTTTTAACATGATATGTTTGCCCTTTTGCAGAACCTTTATAAACAAGAGTATCCATAGGGACTAAAAGCTCAATTTCGTAAAAAATGTAATATTGGCCCTTTTGGCAAATAACCATCAATAATATGTTCACATGGCTTATTAAGTTTCTCAGTCTATTGTTTAAATGTTTGCATTTTTGTACAATATTTTAGATCTGAAAATATAGGTACCTACACCTAGCCAAGTAGTCTAGAAAATTTTTCAATCCCAATTAACATTACCATTAATTTCGCAACATATTCGCTTAATTGTACTTTATATAATATTTTATTATCACAGTTTAAGATTAAAGAAAGAAAATACGTACAGTAAACTGTTTAATTTGAGGGTGTTTTGTGCAAATCGAGGTATTTTACAGTGCTAATAGTTAAAAAATCACTAACGGCAAAAGTTCCGTATCACGTATCCAATTTTATCAAAGTATGTTTTATTCAACATAAGGTAATAATTAATTGTTATATCAAACATATTGTTATGTGCATGATATTTCGTTGTACAAAATTAAAACAGGAAGCATCATTTACCACAGGATCAATATTTACAGGATAATGCCATCAGGATCAAGGGCTAAACTTGGATACGTGATATGGAACAATTACGTCACTGACAGATACGGAATAGAAGTAGTTAAAACATTGTCAGCTATGTTTTGGTTATAGTTTATGAAGTGACAATGGTAAGAGTTAGCAAAATTTAATTTTAAAGGTGCAATAATATGTTGTGGACGAATGTCTTGAATCTTAACAGTACATATAAATAAGTGGCCTACATTGTAAAATTTTGGAGACAAATATTTTGTAGATAGTTTGGTTTTATAGGGTAAAGGAAATTTATAACCTCTTCCTACACTCTCAGTGCTTGTGTCACTGCTCTCATTTGACCATTCCCAGTCTGTGGTATTACAAATACCTCACTTTCTTGTCTGAACATGTTGTGGCAAGGAAAGCCAAGGAAACTTAAATATGCTCAAATTTGGTAAACATTAATCAATTTAAATTACAGCTTACTACAGTATCTATTTCATTGTCTCTGTAGAGAGTAAGTTAGGTCCTCTTTATTTAGGCATACTTACTATTGCAAACCAAATGTCTTAAAATGTCAGTACAAATTGGATGGAACTGTTAATTAAAGGGACTTTGTAAAATCTTTTGATAATGATGTAAATACTGACGATAATTCTTACAAACATATTTGCCTTACAACAATTTCGTAACCCTAATTAACAGTATGGTTAGTCTGTGTTTATAGTATTGTTATATTGTGACTATACGTGCATAGTTAAGTTATGATATGGCTTTGTTTTTCATTGTATTCATATAAGAGCAAAGCTTGCAGCAGCTGTTTGTTGGATTTGTTTGACTAGACACAATCCAGTACAGTGATCAAGAGGGTAGTAAAAAACATAGATTTTCAAAATCAGGCAGAATACTTACAAAAAGTGTGTTGCAAAGGTGGTGTAATTTTGGTATGGGATACAAAATCTACACACTCCCACAATTTATTTGAGGGTTGACACAAAAGTTTAATAGATGGGGCATTCCATTGTCACGGGTGGGACACTTGCAGTACAATTTTATAGTTAAAAGTGTGTAAAACTATCATCCTGTGAGGTTTATTTACTCTTCAAGCATATAACATAAAACTATAAACATAGTACTGCTATATGCCTGGTTTAATTTACAAATGACATTCATTCATACTTAGTTATTAAATATTCAAGCTTGCGTCATGGGCGGGACAAAAAAAAAGACATACCTTCCCACATGTTGGGATGTTTATTATAAATTCTGTGAATATTAGAGGAGTATATGATTTGTATATAGAATTCTGCAAAGGGAAAAGTTTGCCACATACTCTGCTACAAAAAGAAACAAGGAAGATTATTAATATTAAACCAAATACTTAAAAATTTTTAATGTCATGGGTGGGACATCGTTGTGTCACGGGTGGGACATTTTTGTGAAATGTGTGAGACCTGACTACATAATGCACAGTAAATTCATACACTTAATGTCAAACAAAAAAAAAACACATTAGCAACATATTATTCTTGCGCACATATTATATTTTTTAAATTTTTTTTTCTTTGTCCTACTTCACACATTATGCTTTTTCACATACATCAACATTTGCAGGAAATTCGTAGAAAACACTGTTTCTAACTTTCTTCAGTACTGATGTAGGTAGCACTGAAATAACGTCGTCATAGCTAACAAAAGAAATATAATTTTCATTAGTTTTAAACAGTTTATTGCTGTTGTCAACGAGTCTCAAAAACAATAATTTTACCGAGCAGTCATCTTTAATGGAAGTCTGTGCTATACCAGCATATCAGTATTCTAGATTATTAGTCTTTCTTGAAGTGGCTGTGAATTTAACAAGTAAAAAGGTCCCAACTACTATCCCAACAACTTGCTAAACATGAACCAACTAGTACTAGATTCAAGCAATGTGCAAAACAATGAACATACATTATTTGGTTATTAATGTCTTTGCATCTGGATTGAACACCACTAATCTGACCTGACATTGCTCTGGCACCATCAAAACATACAGCAAGCACAGACTTCCAGCTGAGACCTAATTCTTCCATCACTCTGTTAAGTGTACCAGAAATGGTGTGCGCATCTGTAACAGGTAATCGTCGAAGACCCACAAATCTTTCAACAGCCCTATTTTCGTTATCGTCAAAATATCTTATGACAACAGCCATTTGCTCATGATGGCCACAGTCACTTGTTTCATCTGCCGTAAGCGATATCGTTTTATCCTTCAGTGTTTTGCAAATTGACTGCAAAATAACATTGTGTAGGGATTTTATCAAGTCATTTTGAATTTTGTCGCTCAAATATGTACTATTTTTTGGTCCTGCTTTCAAATGCTGTTTCATAACAGAATCATACTTTTTAAGAAAATCTATCATTTCCAAAAAGATTCCTTTATCTGCACTGTCAATACTCTTATCGTGGCCTCTAAATGGTCTCCCTCCTTTCGCAAGAAAAATTGCTACTTCAATCAGACGTTTCATAATTTCCCTATTGTTAATGCGTTTTTTTTTTTTCACACTTTCTTTTAAGGCATTATTTTCTGAATGTCAATCAAGGCATCAACAGGTGTAGCATGTGAAAATGATTTCCAAGATGAAACACTTTCAATGTGACTTTTAGACTTTTCATGAAGTTTGAAGCACTCTATTGCATCCTTCCAATTTTTGAAGCCTTTGTTGAGGAATGCAGTATCAATATGGCCTTTAGATGAAGCACTGTTAGCACAGAATGCACAACAGTAGAAACAAAATGCTGCATCCTTGGATTTACTGTATTCTAGCCAAGTAAACCTTTCAAACCATGTTTGTTGAAAACTCCTTAGACGATTGCCGAACTAAGTGCGAGGAAAATTTTACATAGAAGGCTGACAAGGCCCACTGGCCAGTCTTGTTTGACGTTCCAAACGCTGAAGTGGAAGAGGCAGAGATGGGTCATTGTGTTCTATAAGATCTTTTCCGTCGTAATACGATGGTAATGGTGATGATCTACATGAACTGTCCAGACTGCAACATGCATCACTCAATAAGTTTTCAACTCTCGCATTAGATTTACTGGATTCAGTGCCCACATACGTAATATCAGAGTCCAAATCTTTTGTAGTTTTGTGGAATAATGAGCCATCATTCACAGTCTTCCGAATAACAAACCTAAAGTACAAATAATAGTTAGCAATGATGAAAAATGTAATAATTCTACACTCTTCATTTCAGCACAAATGAAAACTGAGAAACATGTTAAATAATAAATAAATAAATATTGTATGGGGAATGTACCGGAGGGCAGGGCATCGTACCCCGAGTGCAGACTTATTATTGGGCGCCCTGAAGGATGATATGAAATGAAGCCCTTCAATGGAGTAGCGCCGGAATGAAGGGGGCGGGGAAAACAGGAGACCCGAGAAAACCCGCCGACCACGACATCGTCCGGCACGATTCCCACATGCAAAAATCCTAGGTCAGACCCTGCCAGGAATCGAACCCGGATCACCTTGATGGGAGGCGAGAGGTCTGACCCCTCGCCCACCACAGCCCCTACAACATGATTAACATTGCAGACAGAGTCTTCAGAAGCGTGTCTTGTACATAATCATTTTTATGAACCATAGTGGCTGTCGCTGTCACATGATGAAGGCATTCCATTAGCATTAGTGACACCTTAGAATTTTGGTATGGAGCAAGGGTGAATCAGAGAAAACTATGTAATACTACTAAAAATTGGTAGTTTAAGATTAATTGGAGAGTATGTAGGGTATTCAATTGATTACAAACACTTTACAGTTAATTTTTTTTTCTATTTACGCTCATTAAGGAGATTCGTTCAAGAGATCAAATGAATTTTACCGTATTTTGTAAGTAAATACTAAATGTTTATTCTCAATATATGTTCTAATCTATATTTTAATGTTAAGGATGCCGTCTGGCTGGAGGATTATGCTCGTTTGAGCCACATAAGTCCGGGAGCGATAAGGGTCAACACACACGCTTCAAGTGCCCCGGCGGCGCCTGTACACACAAGGCACCGAACTTGCGTGCAGCGTTTTCGTCCCACGCTTTTGCCATGGGACTTGAAGTGGTGCGCATGTCGCTCTTGAGGTTTCACTGGTTTTTACATATAATATTTCAAGATATAGTAGTCTGAAAAAAGCCATTTTTGGCCATTTTGAAGGCGTTTGGAAGACTGTTTGCAAAAAACGCGGGAGCTTGAAAGCATCATAGTCCGACATAGCCTGATGTGTGATTTCTTTTCGTACGACGTGGATGCACGTGAATTAAATTTTGTAACAAACAAGTACGACAAACACTCTGCAACACCGTTTGCACGCGAGGCAGACGGCGCCCTTAAGTAAAATACTACCGTCAAGTTATGCATTAATGTTACATGCAAAGTGGCTTAATCATTAATTTCCGTTTTGAACAAGGGCTCATTGCATAGAATTCGGACACAGCTAGTAGCCAGCTTGACTTCGCCTCTCATGGCCATGAAAATGTGCACATATAATCATCTTTAATCTGCTTTGTAGATCAGGCTGGTGCAGACCTACAATTGAATTAGCACAAAAATAGCACACATGCAGTCATTGGACACACAGTCAGCATGTAACTACAAACTGCATTAAAATATCAAAATTATATACAGTCATATCGAACGTTTGTATGATGATATAATACATACCGCGCCTCAAGTTTACACCCAGCCATAAGGAAAAGTTGAGGCTAGCCTTCCCTTAGCCTACTATCTTGGAAATCGAAAATCAGATAATTATGTGACTGTGGGGTTTAATTAGATGTAACGAAAGCCAAAATAAAGAATTGCAGATTCCAGGATGTAGATTTCTCCTTTAAATTAATTGAGGGTTTAGTTGAGAGTGTTTTACGGCCCTTTAACAGCAACATCTTAAGAGCCGATAAGTGTGATCTGAAGTGAAAAACACTATGTCCAAGCTAGGATTTGAAGCCCGGACCCCTCACACCGCAGACCAGCGCCTAAACGATTACACTATGGGGGTCGGTTACAGATAAACAGGTATAGGCTGCAGGCGAACACTGATTTACAGAAATATATTATTAGGAATGTCCCTTACATGATTACAAAATAATGCGGTCAGGGGGGAGGGGGTGAAATTTAAGTCATGTACCTATTGTTATGTACTATGTAATAACAAAACAACACACAAAAATCAAACTGTTTCCATTTTCAACGAAGTCTGATTCATCTTAGTTTTAAGTTTTGACAACTATTCAGTTTTTACTACTAAAATAAATAATTTTTGAGAGGGATAGGAGAACCCCGAGAAAACATGCCTACTTGTGGCATCACCCTAGCGCGATTCCTATCACGTGCGAAAAGCTGGGAGTGATTCCGCTGGAAATCGAACTCGTAGCATCTTCGTGGAAGGCTTCTTCTCTTACCTCTTACAAAAAATGTTTATGATATGTACCTGGTTGGTAGAAAATTACATACTTTTCTAGCATTATTTCGTACTTTTTAAAATGATCCTCACACAACATAAGAATGAAACTGATTGCACTTTTATATAATTGATTTTCTTGGGTGCATATTTTTGTCAAGTAGTTGAAAACTAAGAAATTTATATTTGTTTAAACTAAACTAGAAAATTCAAACATACATACCTATCCATCGCTAAAATAACGGACCACTGCAAATGAAGCACTCATTTTAAAGGCACACCACACCAGCTTTTTCTACTGTGCTTGACCTGATCTGGCGAAGTCGGAGAAGTCACAGTTTTAAACGAAACAACAATCGTGACAGGATTAGTTTTCTCACGGATATCGGGTAGAAATCCCGCAGATAGTTTTCAAATCCAGGAAGAAAAAAGATTTAATAAAAGAGAGAAGAAAGGATATCTTGTGTTTACTGGCTACAATCGCATTCTAACTTTTCATAGGCCGCAGTCTGCACGTATTTATGACAGCGATATTGGAGGCTATTTATACATGTTGATAACTTCCCCCATTTGTGTCACAGATGCAGGAGAGCAATAAACATTTCCGCGTGCAAACTGTCTGACCGAATTCAATTATAAGCTATAGGCCTTTTTAAGGGACCTCATGTTTTAAATAAACTAAGGTGGCTGTATTTCCAGAACGATAAAATGTTAAAAAAATATTGTTAATTAGCACGCTGCAACACTGAAACACAGTTTGAGTGTCACAGTGCCAGGAATATACGAATATTAACGAACAGATTAGAGAAAATGCCGATCTGAGTGATTACATTAGGGGGGGCCATGGCCCACCTGCCCCCCCCCCCCCCCCCTGTAGGCACGCCTATGACAATTACAAATGTAATTGTCAGATAACAAAGAACTCATGTAAATGTTTTTGTATGTCCTTTGTTAGTCCTAACCTATAAAAAAGTTTTTTAGTATACAAACTTTTCCACGTATTCTGTCACGGGTGGGACATTGAAAACATGTACATGCAATTTTAAATAATACCATTGATATGCTTACCTTTTCAAATAATTGCTTTGGTGAATTATAAAAATAACATTTTTAGCACCAACTAAAGTATTTTAAGAGATAAAAGTACAAACAGCTTAGCATATGTAGTGATGCCAACTTTGCACACAAATATCACATGCAAGAACACAATTGCATACCTGACTTCTTGGAATGAATAACAATAATACAGAGATTATATTACTATATTTATTAATGGAAAACAAAAATACAACATATTGGCTTGCAATTTCTACAAAAATTGATTGCGTGTAATAATTTTCAAAAAATGTTTGCCAGGCTCACTTTCTCATTGAATGACCCAGATATATACTATTGCCAATTATACACAAATAAAGTTTTTTCTACATATTAATAACTTTAGATGTATTATTGTATGTATGTATTATTTGTATGTAATAAGATATTAGCGATAACTGTAAATACCATGTTTTACAGAATTTATTCTGCTAAAAATTCCTCCATAGTAACTAATGAATAAAAGTAAGTTGTTCTTATTAAAGTTAACTATTTGGATAAAGTATATGTGGCTCACACAACCCCATTGTGCGGGTTGGATGAGCCAGGCAGTGAGGTTAGGTGAACCACACAAATAAAACATAAAAAACCAAGTTAAATCACACAACTATTTCAAATACCATCAAGGAAAACAATAAAATGTTTTCAATATAACAATGAATTTCTGACATTAATTGCAACTTAAAAAAACTATCATCTCATTTAAAAATGAGCACTAAACACACATCGGAAGTGTTGGACTGTTTGAATAATTTTAAAATACATTAAAATATTCCAAGCTCTTGAATGTCAATGGAAAAGTATACAGTATTTGGAAATCTCATTGTGCTGCTTCTGTTTGGCTTTGGCAAACGTTTCACCACATCGTCCTTCACAAAAAAAAACCCTCTTCTTCAGTTTTGCAAAATCTCTTGGTCTGTGGGACCCTTTTGTAGAAATTGCCTATGTAATCAATGTCATCTTGATCATTTACTTCAATAATAAACAGGGCTTCCAGCACCTTTTCCAACCCAAAAAGTAGGAATATTTTATCAAAAATTAGGCAAAAGTAGGAGACCTATTTTCGCATAATTTTTCAACGGCATATAGTTCTAGCAATGCCATAATACAAATCTTATGATTTTACAGAAAATAAAGCATATTATTACTTATTACTTTTCAAATAACCCCAACCAAATGGCTGGTTAAGCTGAACTCAACTTCTGAACCTATTATGATTAGAAGATTACAACTAGTAGGTAGTAATATCATTGGAAACTTATTAGTAGTCCTAGACTTGCACAATTTTAAAATAGAAGTTAAAAATACTGTTCCTAAATCTGAAATAAAATTGAAGGCATACAAAGCTTTGACTCAAAACCCAGAACACAAAAACAATAAAAGCCCTAAGACTCTATCCAATTGTAGACCATTCCAAAGAAGTTGAGTTCACCCTGGATGAGGTATGGCCTTATAGTTATAGTAAAATTTCCATAGTTTAATGTAACTGTTTTTTTTATGTAAAATATAAAACAATATAATATAATGAGCCTAACACAACTTCCATATTTTAACATATTTTTCTGAAAACTTAATAATAGATAAATATGAATCTGGCACAGAATTAAACAATAAAACATTGTAAAATAAAATGCAAATAGTAAATTTTGTAATACAATGTTCATTAAACTATCATTGTATCTCAAAAAAATATATACATATCAATGAAAACAAGTTACATACTACAAAATGCAAGACCCTTTACAGATTTGAACCACAAAATGTTTTGCCTCAAGTTAATTTTATTTTAACTTGTTTTTAACTTCTTGGTAGATACTGATAAATATTCCAGTAATGTTCGCTTGTTCTTTTCCACTTCTCTTTGTTCAACTTGTATTCCTTTTAAGCTTGACTTGCTTTCTTCCACCTTCTGAATTGCTGCTTCTAGCGTGGTTTGTCCTATCTTCGCTCCTTTCATATCATTATCAATCAAGGCATTTCTTATCCTTGTATTAGCTTCTTCCATCATTTTAGTTAATTTTTTTATATCCTCGTCAACTTCTTCCTCTTTCTTCCGTAGGGTTTTTTTCTTTCTGTATGCTCTCTTTGGCTTTTCGTATTTTTTCTTCACATTCATGTTCTCTTTTTCATTTCTCTTCAAGTTCTTTACTCTGTTTTTCTTTTTCTTCAGCTTTCTTCTTTAGTTTTTCAGCTTTCATTAGTGTTTCCTGAGCAATCTCTCTTGATACGACCTGTATACAACTTGACCCTTTCTGATGAAATCTTTGGTTATGGGAACTTTGTGGGGAAGATTTTTGAATTTTCTCAGCCCATCTTTGGTAGATTAAAGCCCACTCACACCCGCTGCTGACAGACATGATATGTTTGATGTGAGGAAATTACTGGTGTCAGAAAATCCCCGCTCGACATCAGCATTACCATGGGGGAGAACAAGTATTGATTTTACCAGCCTTGTTAATTCTGGAATTTTTTTTCCTCCAAGTGAATTTTGTAAAGAAAAAATTTTCCCCCAGCAGTAATGTATTTTTGTGCTTCTAATGATTTCAGAATATTCTTCCTTTTCACTTGAATGTTCTCCACCACTCTCCTATTCAACATGCCACTCTTCTGGGATATTCTCACACTGTAGTATTTTCCATTCATCACTAATGGCATCTAAATCCACACGTGGAACCAACTAAACAGATTCTGCAAGACTTGTCATAGCTTTACTAGACAAAAGATCATGCCTGTTCTTTAAATTGAGACAAGACGAATTTCGTATAATTGGATTCCCCAATGGTAGTTTTGAGATGGCATGCTGCATATCCCTATGGTAGAATTTCCTCATCGAGTACAGAAGAACTGTCCATGTTTCTTCTTTCAGCTTATCCAAAACTTTCCTTGTCTCATAGCCAACTTCTAGTTCGGGGCTGTCCAATTCAATCTCTGAACAAGGAAACTTCAATGATATAATGTCCTGAAATGATCTCTTTTCCAGTTTGTTAGTTTTTACAAAACATCCTAAATAACTTCTTACAAGTGCGCACATTTCTTCATAAAGCACATGTAGTAGAGGTTCTTCTCTCTGAAAAAAAACAAGAAACTTTTTAAATGTCTTGAAGCATAAACAATGAAATGAAACTGAACAAGAGTTTTCAGAGGAGTGTCTTTCAAACACTTCAAAATTCTTATGTATTGTGTATTGCTTGACTAAGTTTTATCTCGCTTTGGAAGCTCTCTGATAAAATACTTTTTCAGAGCTGGCCACTGGCTTATGACGCACTGTGCGGCTGGAACCAAAGTCAACCACCGTGTTTGAGCATGCTTTAGGAAAGACAATTCATCTAGTTCAAGATCAACTTAAATCTCATTCATCTCTTCTTTCCTGCCCCCGTGTGGTGTACGGGTTCGAATATCACCACAGCCGACCTGTGCTTGTCGTACGAGGCGACTAATCGGGATGCGTTCGAGACCTGCAATGTATTCGGACCTTCACCTCATGTATCCTTTTTCTTCTTCTCTATCTCATCATCTTTCTCTTTTCACCTCACCAGGTCCCGTCGTACCTTTTCTTTCCTCGGCATCGTCTCAGGCCAGGGCTATGTATTCCTTCCTAATGAGGGCCTCTCCTCGCAGTTGAGTGCTGCCTCCAACTTGTGTGACCACACGTGGTGCCTTTGCTAGTGACGGTTTAGTGAACCCTTCTCACTGTCCCAGCAGGCAATTTTAGGTGCGGAGCCCTTATCCATGCACATGTACACCCACGTAGCACCACTGGTGCCGCCCTGGCGGGGGGGTCTGTGGGGCCGACCTACCCCCACAGCCATACCTGCTGGGGCGATGTGTTACCGCTGTGCAGGGGAGGCCGGTGTAATCAACCACAAGTCCCTTGAAATGGCACCTAGGGTGACCTCTATAGTGGGGAGCCTGGGAGGTTTTCCCAGGTAGGGGAATAAAACCGGCCTTGCCCCGGAAGTACGACTTGTCGTCGGTTTGGCCCGGTGCACATGCTAATGTGCTACTGGGCCAGTGATTCACAGTGAATAGCGGTGAAGGGTAGCTGCTCCTATGTACAGCTTAGGCCTGTGGGAGGTTGGTCCCCCTCCCAACGGCACAAGCCGTGGGGTATTCCAACTGCTGGCTTCTATTCTTCTTCCCCCCGAATGGCAGGCTGACGCCGACAGTCTTATTAGAGGGGACTCTCACCATGGCTTCTAAAAGCACTCAGGGTCGCACCCTAAACAGCCACAACAAAAGATTACGGAAAGCCGACACAAGCGATTCTTGGGTCAGCGACACGGGCAAATCCACCTCGACTGATGTAAAGCTACCCACCCCTCGTTTTTTGGTTATCCAGGGTCTCGAGGGGCACACCTTTCAAAAGGTGTCCCCCTCTGAACTGCAGAGAGTGGTTGATGGTGAAGCTGGTGGTTCCATCAAAGACTGCAAAAAGATTAATGAACGAAAGGACATCCTGTTGGAGACATCAAATGCCGCCCAGACGTGTGGGCTGCTTGCGATGACAATGTTCAACGGGGCAACCGTCAAGTTCCCCGTTGAGGTCAAGCCCCACGTGTCGCTGAACACGTGCAAGGGCGTCATTTGGTGTCCAGACCTGCTCGATGTACCTGATACAGAACTCTTGATCGAATTGTTACCCCAGTATGTAGTCCATGTTCGCAGAGTATTTAAAAAATCTGATGGTGTTCTGTCTTCTGCAGCTACTCTTATCCATACATTCGGTATCCGGGACCTCCCTCCTATCTTAAAGGTAGGCTGCCTGAATGTAAGGGTTAAACAGTTTGTTCCGTCTCCGCTCCGCTACTACAACTGCCAGAAATACGGTCACTCTTCCGCCCATTGCAAGAACCCTGCGGTTTGCCCGAAGTGCTCTGAACCACAGCATCCTTCTGATTCGCCTCAATGCAGCAGACCACTGAATTGTGTCAACTGCCATCAAGGACACCCAGTATGGTCTAAGGAATGCCCTGTCTTCCAAGACGAACAGGCTATCCAAAAGCTGCGAGTGGAAGAAAATATCACTTTTTTCGATGCACGTAAGAAGTTTGTCACTTCTTGGCCCCCGGCCATCAGTGCCGTTTAACCCTTTGACTACCATTTTTAATTTTTCGCAAAAAAATTATGGTTTTTACATCACCTTGCCAAATAAGTTTAAAATAACCTGAATGAAGAAGGCAATGGCCCCATTGACAATGGGGAAGGGAGGGTGGGGGTTTAGAGGCATGGGACATATGTCCCAGTGGGATGTCACTTTGGGACGCATGTGTCCCAATGGTACCAAAAATCAATGTACACGCTAACAACATTTCAATCGCCAAATTGTTTACATCTGCACACCAAATTTACACTTGGAAATAAAAATCTAACCAACTGAATAATTAGCACACTTACACAAAAAAGTCGCACATAAAAACTTGAATGACGAAAAGCAAAGAATTTTCGAATGAGAGACATTTTGCAGACTGTTTTCACATGTGTTTCAGTTTGTGCAAATTGAATAGAGATGTCTTCATATTGAAACCTTCAATGTGAGGTGGTTGACAATTATCTAACTTGCAGTGATTGATGATCACATTGTACACTCAAAATTACATTATGAATGATGCGGAGCAGTGATTGATAATCACATTGTACACTCAATAATTACGTTATGAATTATGCGAGCAAAGGATTTTTTTGCAAAGTGGCACCTTGCACATGGTGCAAAAAGTTTTTGTGCTTGTTTCAGTTTTTCCTTGTGCACATTTGAAGCAACGCCTCCGTGTTGAACCCTCCACTGGCAGTTGATCTCCAACATTGAGCATCATTCTTGTTGCAGATGATGGTCTTCCTCTGGATCTCTTTCGTTTCAAGTGGCATTTAGATTTCCCAGTTTCAATGAGTTGTTCAGCCAGGGGTACAAGGTACTGCAGCAACTTCGATTTCCTCCTTAAAACGTCTTGATGAAGGATCCAAGCATTTACAACAGAAACCATGAGAAGTTTGTAAAATACTTTCTTCCACCAATTTTTAGATTTTCGTCCAAAATCGTAGACAGCAACTTTTTGATCAGAGAGATCGACACCACCCGTATGTTTATTGTAGAAATCTATCAAAGAAGTGCAGGAAACTGTCATCTTGGTACCATCTTTCTGCCATCTAGTTGTTTGATCTACAGTAGTGTCATGACAGTTGCTTAGGACAACAACTTCCTTGCTACCCTGCCATCTTGCTGCCAAAGTTTGTTGGTCATTGGCTAGAAATTTATGCTGTCCTTTTTCTAACTTTCGACTGCTGAATTTAGGCATATTTTTACGAGTTGAGATGCATGTACCTAAAGCTGGATGCAAGATTGTGTTTACAAGGTGCACACTTGTGAAAAAATGATCAAATATTAGTGTTACATCAGGAGATCGAATTGAACTTGCCAACTTCATAACTACTCTTTCCCCAAGTGTTGAATCGCTTGGAAGCACATATGTGTCTTTTCCAGAGTAGATATCAAAATCATATGTGTAACCTGTTTGTGAATCACAGCGTTCCCATATTTTTATTCCACGTTTGATTGGCTTCATGGGGAGGTACTGCTTCAAAGAAGATCTCCCCTTGAACTTAGTCATAGATTCATCTATGCTTTGGTATGGGCTCTCTTCCCTCTCTTTCAGGAAAGTAAACTTCAGGCATGAAACCAATTCATCTGCATAATATGTTTTAGAAGCACCGGTAGGTAGTTCAGGTTCATTGAAATATAGTTTGGTGATTAGAACTTGGAAATGATTTCGTGACATTGCAGTTTTGATTGTCTCGTTTCCCATCGATGTGTGATGAGATCAGTAGTCTGATAAGCTGGGAAGCTTATTGTAACACATAACCAGTACAATGCCCACAAGCATAATGATTTCATGTGGGTATGTATCAACATTGTTGGCAGGTTTTGTTTTTTCAGCATTTTTCTGCCCCACGTTTTTCTTACGTAGTAAATCTAACCTTTGGTTCGTGCACTGACAAATGTAAATAAATAAGCTTCGAGGGAAAACCTGCAAAAAGCTATCAAACTCAGTTGATGATCAGTCAAGTCTCGCAACGATAACTGTGACACGATAACTGTGACACGATTTTTGGTTGCACCTAGTCTGGGAGTAAATGAACTTTTCGGCACCGACCACACAATATTCAAATTTGAAAATGAAGTTTGTAAATTAACTTGTTTGGAGCACGATTGTTCAGTAGTTTGAATTGCCTCATCCTCTGAAGTGTCTTCACTAATGCTGTCTGCACCATCATTGTTATCAGGCAGGTGGTATGAGTCGTCAGATAAATTAGAAACCGAATCCCAATGCTCCAACACATGTTGCAACTCTTCATCGGTGTAAAATGTTTTTCTTTTTTTTGTTTGACTTTTCAATCTTATGAAAAGTAAAAGAAAAATTATGTAACCAATTGTAATGGGATAAATATGTCACATTTCTAAACACCAATGGGACAAATGTGTCCCACTCCTAAAAACCAATGGGACACGTGTGTCCCAAACACAAAATAAGAATAAATAATACTTACCACAAAAATAAAAAAAAACATAAAATTGAGTTTAGATGTTCCAGGAGATGAAATAAACACGAAATTGTGCCATACAAACCAAACAACAACAAATAAAATTGATGACTAATGAAAATATAACCATAGAACAATAACATAGGTGTGAAACAAAGGAAATTTTTTTTTCCTGCCAGATATGGTGACATCTTTTGAATACTTTGTAAACTAAAATTCCCAGGTAGGTTGTATTCCAGTGGGACAAGCAACAGGAAGCTTTTAAAAAGCCACAATACCCACTGGTATGTAGGTGACAGTTGTTGGGATGTCTATGTCCCGTTGGTAGTCAAAGGGTTAACAAGGTAGTGGCCTCCCGTCCACTGACGAAAGACGCGTTCACGCAGACTTCCGACGTGGGAACACAGACCGATCCACTGACAGTTTCACCAAAGACTACTCCCCCGAACGCCAGGACAGCAACAGTCAGCACACAGTGCGACCTGTCTACTAATCAGGAAAAGCGGACCATCACAAAGCCTACAACAGGAAAGTCTCAACCGAAGCGGGTTGGTAATGCAAAGGTTTCAACTCCTCTCACTTCAGCCGCTACCAGTGCAGGTGAACGAGAGGCGACCCCCTGCTCGCCATCCCGCCAACCTACCCCTTCGACTTCTGAAGTTGAGACAGCGATGGTGTCTGACGACATCCCTTTTGAGGAGACAGATACTGAATCAAATGCATTTATACCAGTACTCAACAGACATAAGGGGAAAATGAAATCAAATAAGTAACCTCCGACCCCCCTTCAATACGTTTATGACTCTTCTCCAATGGAATTGCAGAGGGTACTTCTGCAACCTCACTGAACTGCACCTGCTTCTCGCCTCGCGGACACCCTTGCTTACCTGCTTGCAAGAGACTCATTTCCGTCCTACTGACTCACCCTCTATTAGAGGGCATACATTCTATCGCGTGGACTACCTGCAGGCTGACCAAGCATGCGGTGGCGTGTGTATCATTGCGCAGGACACAACATTTCATGAAGCAATTCCTCTCCGTTCAGGCAGTGGCGGTTCGCAGCTACATCGGCATCTTGATCACGGTGTGCTGCGTGTACATACGCCCCACCCAAAGCCTATGTCGTGCTAAATTTGAAGATCTTCTCTCGCAGCTACCACCACCGTTCATTGTTGTTGGTGATTTCAATGCACACAATGAGCTGTGGGGCTCCTCGCGTAGGGACGGCAGAGGTCGTGTGATTGAGGGAATTTTGACAGGTGGCAACCTGGGCCTGTTAAACACCGGTTCTGCTACTCATTTTACCTCTCACACAGGCTCTTCCTCCTGCATTGACTTGTCCTTCTGTAGTCCTGCTTTAATCGCCCATTTTTATTGGTCTGTTCACAACGACCTATGTGGAAGTGATCACTACCCAATCTTTCTGGAGACCCTGACGAATCACTCACCACACCTTCCGTCTCGATGGGTGATTAAGAAAGCGGACTGGGAAAAATTCCGCGAATACCTCCATGTGCCCACCACCCTCAATCCAGATGTGGACATGCCGGTGGAGCAATTCACCACAATGTTGGTGTCTGTGGGAGAGATATCCATCCCTAAATCTTCGCCCACTGGTCGGCATCGCACACCCTGGTGGAATGACCAGTGTCGTGATGCTATCCGTGCCAGACGGCGAGCACTCCAACGGTTTACGGTACGACCGACACAACAGCGCTTGGACGAATTCCGCATTTTCAGGGCACGAGCACGACGTAACATTCGTGAGAGCAGATGCAATTCCTGGAGAGAGTTTATTTCACAATTCAATGTATATTCCACAAGTCAGCACATTTGGGCCAATATTCAGAAGCTAAATGGACACAATACTTCCACCTACATCCTTTATCTCCGAATATCTGGTACCCTTGTGCTAAATGAAATGGACATAGCCAACCAACTCGGCCATGCCTTTTCCGCAGTCTGGAGCAGTGCGCGGTATCCTCCCGCGTTCCAAAACCTCAAAGCGCGTCACGAGGGTGCCGGAGTGTACTTCCGCTCCTCTAGCGTGGAAGACTATAACCTCTTCACGCTCACAAAGCTGGAGAAGGCACTGTCTCACTCGAGGCAGTCATCGGCGTACATTACTTAATGTTGAAGAATATGTCGGAGACAGGAAAGGGTGCTTTATTACAATTATTTAATAACATTTGTATATCCGGGACTTTCCCCTCCGCCTGGTGTAAATCGATTTTGGTACCTATTTTAAAGCCAGATAAGGACAACTCTGAGGCATCCAACTAACGCCCTATCTCACTTACCAGTTGCATATGCAAGACCATGGAGAGAATGGCGAATTCCCGCCTGGTGTATTACATTGAGTCATGGCGGCTCCTCTCACTTCTCCAATGTGGCTTCAGGCGTAATCGCTCGACTGTCGACCACCTTGTGGGCTTGGAAGCACTGGTACAGGAAGCCTTCCTTCACAGACAGCACGTTATCGCTGACTCATTTAACCTTGAAAAGGCTTACGACACAACATGGCGGTTTAGTATTCTTCAACAACTGTATGACTGGGGCCTTCGAGGATATCTCCCTTTTTTTTATCTCACATTTTATGCAACATCGTTTCTTTCAGGTTCGTAATGGCACTACTCTCTCGCGTGTGTACGTACAGGAGAACGGTGTCCCACAGGGAAGTGTACTGAGCGGCACCCTCTTTGCAGTGGCCATCAACAGCATTGTATCTGCCGTACGCCCTCCAGTGCAATGCGCTTTGTACGTGTATGATTTGGCCATCTTTTGCCACTCAGCCACGTTCGCCATGGCTGAGCGACAAATCCAGCTTGCGGTGCGGCGGCTGGAGAGCTGGGCGGACTCTAAAGGCTACAGGTTTTCCCATGCCAAGACTCAGGTGATGCATTTCTCCTGAAGGCGCAGTCTCTTCCCTGCCCCTGCGATTTAACTATATGGCTCAGTACTACCGGTCCCTAATACGGTAAAATTTCTGGGACTCATGTTTGATCACAAACTGACTTGGTTGCCTCACATTAAAGACCTGAAAGTTCATTGTGGCAAAGGGCTCAACCTCCTTAAATTGGCGAGTAGTGGAGATTGGGGCGCGGACCGAATGACCCTGCTTCGTTTGTATGCTCTGATCCGGATTAAGATCGACTACGGATGTGTGGCATACTCTTCGGCACGGCCGTCTGTGTTAAAGCAGTTGGCGAGCGTTCACCATGCTGGTATCCGCATCGCTACCGGTGCATTCCGTACCAGCCCGGTCGTGAGCCTCCATGCGGAAGCTGGTGAACTTCTTCTGCGGTATAGGCGAGACCTCCTGCTACTCTCGTATGGAGCGCGTGTCCGTTCCGACCCCTCACATCCCCACCATATGTCGTTTCTGCACCCCCCTTGTATGCAGCGAAACAACGTGTTACCAGGCCGGCGTGTGTTCGAGCACACGCCGCTTGGGCAAACAGCGCTTCCGCATAACATGCTACCACCTGTCCAACATGAACAAAACTGGGTGCAACATGAGCCTGTGGTACATCCGACCTGGTGAGATGGGCAAAGCCGTCTAAACCACCCTTTGTGTACAGAGCAATTTTTCAAGACCTTATGTGTGACAAATTCTGTGGATTTTACTGCCTGTACTCAGACGGGTCCCGCTCGGATAGAAATGTCGGGTGTTCTTTTGTTTACGGCCAGGAGAGTTATTTGTTTGGGCTACACCCTACTTGTAGTGTCCTAACGTCCGAACTCTACGCCATTTTAAAGGCCCTGGGTTATATCGGTGGAGGCACATATTTTCTTTTATTTTGATAAGAGTATAATTTTTTTAAGAACCACTGCTTTTAAGTAATAAGTAAAAAAACTGAAACGAGTGCCAAAATTTTGCGGTTTTTCGGCCGCCACTAATTTTCCACAAGGATTTTTTGGTAGAAAACTTGAATATAGCTCTACATGACACCCATAAACAACCCCTTCAAGTTTCATTAAGTTCCGATTTAATGCAAGGTACCCCCCAAATTGAACCTCTGCCGACTGGACTATGATGAATCTATCCTCTCTTCATTTGGTGTGTCACTTTCATTACTACTTGAACTAATGTCAGGGTGTAATGGAAATGGTGTGAATGTTTTTCTATTGTTAGGCGCATATGAAGGATCAGTTTGAGTCATCAGAATACAAATCACTTTCAGATGAGTCATGAATATTTTGTGAACGATTGATGGTTACTGGAAAATCATCTGCATCATCATCTCCACCAACATCCGAGTTTACTGCTTGCTCATCATCTAACACAAAAAAGTATTCAAGTGCTTCATCAAATGTAAGGTATTTACCAGAAATAACATTTCACCTAAAATAACAAAATTCATTTACTAGAATTTGTAAGTAAATCTCTAATACATCATCAAAGTAAATGCAATGATAAAATCATAATAAATTGTATAATATCACACACATATGATCACTCATATGCTCATTGGTAGGATAGTTTACCACCATTTTTATATACCCCAAAATGGGGTGAATAGGAACAGTTTTCAACTTTCAGTTTTAATAACTTCCAAACTGTAAATCACACCAGATTGTAATAAATAGTAAACAACTAGTCTTTAGTTTAAGATGAATAATATAAATAGTATTGAGAGTACACTTAAACAATTATTTTATAATTAATTATTTATTACTGTTCCTCTTCACCCCATATTTTGGGGTGAATGGGAACACTGAACATTTTCAACCAGTGTTCCTGTACAAACCTTTCATAGGGGTGAAAAGAAACGGTAAAGAACACCAAATGAATCTTTAAAATATAAATAATGTTCCATAGAACTTTATAGAACAAAAATACAAAAATACACATTGGAACATGACAATAATAATGTCTGTTTATGTCTTTGGAAACACAAATGAACATTCATCTTTTCATAAGGAACTACTAATCTGCCATACATATATTAACACTTGAAACACAACATTTTAAATCAGTATAACATAATTAGGCTCGTAATGTTTGCATCAACATGTCAAAGCCCTACATGAGTGACAGATCAACATCAAACTGTATTCTACCCCTACGCAACAATTTAGGATGGGGAAGATTACATATCACCTGTTCTATGTCAAACACACTTTTGTCATCAACATCAGGAAAAAGAAAGACCCATTTAACTTTACTAGACTCCCTCATAAATGTGGCTTCATAAGTCTTCCCTGGAGTTATGACTTGTGTAATCTGACCAATAAACAACTTCTTACACTTCTGACCAAAATTTACCACCACATAACTCGTTAAATTGAAGTCTTTAGGTTTGATCAATTTCAGTTCAATTCCTTCTAAAATGGGGGGTGCTACACAATTAGTCGACAAATCAGCAGACAAACTGGTGTCCCCATCTTCATTTGAGTCTTGAATGTGCGACGCACTTACGCCTCTTCTAGGAACAACTGGCTGTCCTGTTTGAGATTTGTGTTGTGAAGTTCTGACAGAGTGAATGACTGGCGTGATTTGAGTAAATGTGTTCACTGACTCGGAGGGATCCACTCTTTCAGATCCATTTACACGCGCACTTACATCACAGTCTTCATTTGATACCAGGAAATCAGCAGTCTTTATGCTTCTTCCAGGTGCAACTTGCAGTCTCTTCTTTCTTTGGAGTCTGTTGGTAGACTGAGAATCACAATTTCCATAACGCTTTGTACGGAGAAAATCAGTTAAACTGTCAGCTACTGTTGTTCTGTCATCCTCATCTGTTGTACTACCAGTACACCCCCCAGGTAATTTGGCCAAAACCTTATTTGGATCAATTGGAAAAATTCCAGTCTTACGAAAACCATATATTACATTTTCGCCGATCTTCCCATCTTCATGAAGTTTGACACAAACCTGTCTTAGCAAGATGGGAAGATATTATTTGTCGACACATGCTTTTTTGGATCCAGCTCCTAACTTCCACGATTCCAATACACTTCTCCAAGCTTGCTTTAGTGGCCTGAATACAGCCACATCAAGGGGCTGGCATAGGTGGGTAGAATTCGGAGACAGAAAAACAAATGCAATGTTGTTGTTTTCACACTCTTTTACCACCTCAGGACTCAAATGAGATGAAAGATTATCCCCTATATCCCCTATTAGAACTTTCTTCCCATCAAATTGCCTGAAATAGGGAATACAAATAGTCATAATCCAGTCTAGAAAGGTTGCTGCATCCATCCAACCAGAATCAGTCCTGTTAAATCTTGTTCCGTTTGACCCATCACTTGTCCATGTGTCATACAAATGCTGTGCTTTATAAATTACATATGGTGGAAGCACTGTTCCATCTGCAGCTGCAGCAAAAACTACTGATGTTGACGATTTTGAGGTGTTCATAACCCTTTCTGAGTATTTCCAACCTCTACGACACAATATTTTTTTCTTCCCAGGATCATCGCAAAGGTTAGTTTCATCATAGTTCACAATTAGGTGTGGTGGTACATTTTCAATGGTTTTCCCCAAATTGTCGAAATATTTGACAATATCCTCTCTTGTAACTGCTGCTCTGTTCCTTTTGATATTTTGAGCAACTCTTGGGGTCATTTTATCCTTGTGCCTTTTCATGAAAAGTTTTGCCCAATCAGTGCCAGGTAAATTGTTTCGAAACTTCTTCACTGTTCTTCTTCCACATCTGTCCAGATGATGTTTCACGAAACAGCGAACATAAAATTCGCTTAGTGGGTAACCCCAATCTGCACATGTACGTAATAATGCAACACACTAGCTCCTGTTCAAAGTATTCTGGTAAAGTGCATTGTCCACCCTGTTTTTTAACCTCACATTTAACATGTCTGTGTAAGACTGTGGTAGGAATGCCATATTTTTGGAATGCTTTTCTGTAAGACATGCCCTTTCTGATTTTGATAATCGCATTTTCAATAGTCTTTTCGTTATATGTCTTTGTGTGGCAAGTTTGTGCGCAAGGAATGTATGTTCTTGGCATGAGTGTGCAGTCGTTCTTATTCACCCCACTTAGAAAAATATTTTGTCATAATATCATTCTATAGTTCGCAAATATGTGGCTAAAACCTTTGCTAATATCGTTAGTAGTGTAACATGAACAACAAAAACAATACTCACTATATTCACTACAATAGTATCACCTCACTATATTTTGCACACAAAGTCACAGAATAAACAGTAACAGAAGCGACAAAGTGGGTTTACCCGCGTACTCGTTCATCGTTTGTTTACTTTTCGGTCGCCATCTTTTCGGGGCGCGTTTAGCCAATGCTGGGATAGCAGTTTAGTCGGATTTGAATTAAGTACTGTATTAGTTAGTGATTGCGAGTGAATTCTGGCATTGTAAATGATTTAATTATGTAGGCTTCACATTTGCATACATTGATTAACATTATGCAAGGTTTTTGTTTTGTTTTGTATTGACGTCTAATATCTTTGTACAAACGTGTACACACAGAAGATCTGACAAGATGGACAAAATAAACTAAACAAAATGACAATGATATGTTGTCCTCCCATTAAGAGCTAAAATTTACAAACAAAGTTTCTTCAGTTAGTGTCAATAAGAAAATGGTTAAGTAAACTTAAATGTTAAATTAATTTGTGTTATGAGATTCTACTTATTTAACAAGCCAAAAAAAGTAGGTAGCTATTTAGGCCTACATTAGAAATACCTAGATATGTGCATTTTCAAATTTTATTATAAGTATGTAAATACATACTTTATACGTGTTAACTACATAATGTAGGGGCCAATTAAAAGCAACGACTTAAAGAAATTCACTATCAACAATAATACATTAGGCCTACAGGAAAATAAATCACACGTATTTTAAGTGTGGCATTTGTTATATAAATGGCATATTAAATTATAGACAAAAATCACTCTACATTTTGATTACTGTAGTCTTGGGTGCATTGTGGCAAAAAATAAATAAATAAAGGCATCGAGACACGTTGCATGGCAGTAAGCACAGAGTTACACAAATATCACGCATTCTTTCCAGCAAACGAGATGGACAAGACGCCTACTGGCTTTCAATCATTATTTAATAACATGTCGACGAGTGACACCAAAAATTATGCATTATTTCTTAAATAAATTCGTTCGGCATTTACTGCACAATTCCCTGAATCACGGAACACAAGCCTAGAATGTGCACGAACTAGCTTATTTATTCCAATACAAAAGAATAATGTTGATTGGAATCACGCATGAATACTCTAAATACTATGAATTCAAACATATTTGTGAAATTACGACGAATTATTGTATTTACTACCACACAAACTGCTCATTAAATCATACGCCCCTTACTTTCAATGGGAAAACATTGTTTATTTTCATTCGTGTACGCCCCGAGCACAGAATAAATAAGGACATCAGAAGCGAACTAGCGAGTCGGCGCCTTTGATGTCAGCGAACTCGGGCGCTGATTGGCTAGTTATGTCCGCCATATTGTAACTGCGTTCCCGAGGTAAATATGTTTTTTCGTTGCGATTGAGATAATTAAAAACAATTTCATAAACACGCCGAAGCTTACGGTTCGTAATAGAAAAACGTTTTTTAAGGAAATGATAAAATTTTGATCTTAAACTTGTTATTTTATTAACCTGCGTAGCTGATGCTGACTGGTTATTTTACCCGAATAATCACCTGTTCTGATGGAAGACAAGTCCTTTTTATCTATTAAATGTGGTTTTGCACGAGTAATAGTGTTTGTTTTTTTGGGTGGTTGCAATAGTTGTGCAGTGCGCGACAGGTATTTTATTGTTAATATGTCCATTTACGAAGTGTAGGATTTCGAGAAAATAAGACATAAAATGCTACTAATTTATTAATACGTATTCAAAATTCATCAGAAATTTTAATGGTAAACGCATATATATAGAAATGCATGTTTTAGTTTGGCAACAGAACACATGTTCGTGATTCAAGGTTAGCACTGCTATAAATGAGTTATGCATTTAAGTCGTTTGTTTATAGTAAATGTAGGCCTACTAATTAGTTTAGTGGTATTTATATAGTAGATATCACGCAGCTTCGTATTGAAAGTGTAAGTTATAATAAATGATTGGCTTGATGAAACCCTACTATAGGAAAACTGGCATATGCTGTTTTCACAACATAAAAATGAGATAAACATAAGTAGGCCTACTTACATTGCAAATTAATAAAAAGGTATTTGTCCATTTCTTCGTGATCCAATCACATCAGTTTGATATAGGTAACCAATTTGTGTACCAAGTGTAGGCCTCTGTTACAAAAGTCTCACGAAAGACTTAAAACTAAAGAAAAGTCCTCACATTTTGGCAATTAAAAAAGCTTCCAACAGCAGAATTCTTTCCAATACCTACCTTATTTATTTTCATAGAATGTCTTGAATATAATTACATGCTTACAGGAACTGTACAGGTAAGATTCTTAGGGTGGATGTGGGGAGGATAGGGAGTTTTTTTTAGTTCAGATAGTTACACAAATAATTTACTGATTAATTTTTATTTATTTATTAATCCTAAATTCATCTCTGGGCTGTTTTACATTTGGTACATGTTATAAATACAAGATACATGGTAATAACATTACATTATGTTAATACAATCCAATTAATAACATTACATTATGCAAATACAACACAATTACAAGAGTACTTGAGAAATTATAGGTATATCAGTTTTCTCTAGTTTTACATAATTTGTATATTACTTAAGGGAAGCCAGGGTAATAAGAGAAATTTTTTTTATTAGATTTAGTTTTATTCATATGTCTATGATAAAATTTTACATTCACAATTTAAAGTGAAATAATATTTTTTTTTAAATTTTATATCATCTTATGTATTCTTAAACCAGGGGCGGCTCTAGGAAGGCTTTTCGGTGGGGGCTATCGTAGCAATACAAATGAAGTTGTAAAAAATTATTTTTAACATACCACCAGTTGGCCATTAAATATTTACAAATTTATAGTCTCAAATATTGAACTTAACATACTTTTATACACATTTTCAAACAAGTAAATGTAACACAGGGCACATGAATGTAAATGTTGGTGATATGACATACTCTAAAATAAAGAATATAAAAAGGACACAAACAAATAAATATTTACAAATATCTACCTATGTGATAACATTGAAACAACAAGGAAACTGAATAAGTAATTCATTTACATTAGACGACAAAATCTAATCTTCTTTTACCTTTCTTGGCAAATCTTTCAATAATATTATCAATATTTATCGAAATGTCTCTGTGTATATGAAGAAGGCATAGTCCATTAAGTCTTTCTTCTAGAATTCTTGATCTCAGCCATGTTTTTGACCTTCGAAGTGTTGAGAACGACCTTTCTGCAGTAGCTACACTAATTGGTAATGTCACTAAAATTTTTAGTAGCTTAAATATTGTAGGAAACATTTCCTCTTCACACTTCAAAATAGCTTCCATTGCAGTTTTCGGTACTTCTACTTCGTCTGATGCCTTAAGCTCACGAAACCACTTGGCCTCCCATACACAGACTTCACCTTCAAGCTTCGCAAACAAAACACTTTCTTGATTATCCTGAATAAAAGAAAAACGAGAAGCAATAGCTTTTAGTCGCTCTCTGAAATCAACATCTTTACTTCTATTGAGAAGAATATGTGGTACCAGCAAACGAATGTCAAATGATTTCAAACAGTCTTCTGAAAAACGGGACTTCATATCGATGAGTATAAAAACCAACATGGAATTATAAATGGCTCTGTAGTAACATTCTGCATCATCAGTATCATAGTTCTCTCTATGTATCTGTTTTGCAGTTGTCCGAGGTTTTCTTATTTCTACATCGAGTTTTGAAGCCAAGGTTTTTGCTTCAGAAAACACTACATGAAAAGTATTGTCACTGTTTTCTCTCCTAGTCTTGAGAACAGATAAAGTATCCCTAACAGCATTTGAAGCTTCGTGCATATCAAGTGATTCTGCTTGAAGGAGGGTACTCAATGGAAGTGTAATCTTCAAAACATCCAGGAGAGAGAGCATTGCTAGGATAAATTCACTGGTTAGTAAGGAATTAAGTAGAGTTAATGCTTTTGAGGCCGATTTCGAGTCTTGCCATGATGTTATAGCAGAGAGTGCCTTCACAATACTAGGTAAATGCTCGCGAAACTGGAGTAACGAAGTGTGTCTTTCAACCCACCTGGTCTCACATAAGCTGGCAATATTTGAGGACGAAAATTTCCTTAAAACCTTGTGTCTTTTGGCAGATTGGTTGAAGAAAGAAATGCATGTTTTTATTATGGAAACAGTATTGCGAATTGATGACACTTTGGATGATTGGGAAATTGAGTTGTTTAGACAATGGTTTTGACACGAACATCTGGTGGCATTTTTCGTAACTCCCATTATTTCTGTAACTGCACCTGAACTTTCAGAAACCATTACACTGCAACTGTCTGTAGAAATACCAACACAAAGACGTGGATCTAGATCGCTATCTGATAGCATCTGTACGACAAGTTTTCCTATAGATTTGCCTGTTAGACGTGGTTCAAGTATAACCTCACTTTTACAATCAGAACCAATTTCTTTGTTTTCTCCTATGTGTTGACAATTTCCATCTATTGCTTTATAGGCATCAATAAACATTATAAAGTCTTCAATGATAGTCATTTCATAAAAATACCTGACACTAAGACTTAGTTGCTCAATGTGTGCTACATCTGTAGTTTCATCAAATATAATTGCATAGAACCCAGCTTTTTTTATTCTGCCTAAAATAATTGATTGAATTTCATCACCACAACATTCTATCAGCTCATTCTGAGTATTTTTCCCAATGTAAGTTGCTCTAGATGATGCACAAGAGAGATGGTTCTCCAACTCTTTGTCACCTGATGCTACTTTGAATCTTAATAATTCCCTGAAATTACCCTCATTGTTTGCTGGTGTACAATCATCCAGTAGGACACCATCATCTCTGTGCCCTCGTAGGGGTATATTCTGGCGACCACAAAAGATTATGGTTTCAATAATAGGTCGCAATCTAGCTCGATTTTCATTTACTTGTTGAAGACGTTGAGAATTAATCAGGTTAATGACTTCAAACTCAGGATTATGGTAGGATTGTAGGAATCGTTTACCCGCAATGACATTCTGGTTATGATATTCAGTTTTATCATGAACTTCCAAATCACCATCTTTTCCAGTCAGCTTTGAAAATTTGGTAAGTGGCTCCGTCACCAACTTCCCTAGTTTCATACCGTTATTGTGACCAGCAGCATGGGCAGAGAAGAGAGAACAGTACACACAAAATAGTCCTTTCTTTGCATGTGAGAAAACCACCCAATGAAACATATCAATATGTTTTTTGGACAAATACCTCTTATATTCTCTACATTTCTCTTTTTTAACAGAAAAAGGAAATGAGTAGTCGCAAGGTGGAGTCCAATGATTTTCCAGCAACTGGCATTTTGTGTAGTCACTTATAAGGGTTCCTACCCCTATGTGTAGCCCTACATCATTTTGGTGGGAAGGATGATTAACTGAATTATAATTTACTGAACCTGATTCACTCGCACCTACATTGCAGTCAACAGCTTCAGCACAATCCACTGAAGACCCATTGAATCGTGCAATGGCTCCTTGTTGCTCTTGAGCATCCATGGCATCTCTTTGCTCACTTCCTGAATTAGCTGCTGCTTGTGTTGATAATTCTTGTGGTTGTTGACTCGTTGAAGATGAGGCTCTTGAAAAATATGACTCAATATTTTTGGTAAAGCCCAATGAGCCAAGCTTAGGCCTTTTTGGTACTTTTGCCTGTGAAAAAAATGTATAAATTAATTTAAATATTTTATGCTTTCAAAAGAAAGTTAAAACATGTTAAATACAGAACATTTGCTAATTATTGCGGGACAGAAATTTAATGGGTAGCAGGGAATGGAAATACAAGTAAATTTTCAAAGAAGAATAAAAAAGGAAATGCAACTTTACAATTTTTTAAGCGCGAATAGTAGAATGCAAACTTGATTTTCATACGAATATGGGCACTACATCTACATCATTGGCTGAGAGGGAGCGCAGACGCAGCGCAGTGACGTCACACGCTCTGCGGGAAGCACACGACAAGCGGAGTGCAGACGTTTAGAGTTAGTTAGACATGTGTACTAGCAATCAGCGGTCACTCTTCGTGGTGTGGACAGTCGCTAATGAAGCCGTATTCCTATTCGGAATACTTCTTTTGTGAAAACGCTCTTTGTAAATGCGCTGCAATATTTTTTTTTCGCCTCTACATACCTCTAGCCCATTAGCATTATCAGCCACCTCTGTGAATGAAAGTTCGCCATGTTATTACTGTTACCCGAATATGTAAGCGCAACACCGTATTCACTAACAGTCAAAACTGCGCTCTTCGCCCAAAGCCGAATGTTTAAACCTACTACGTTACTTAACAAAAACTGCTTGTTTTGGCATACCCTAACGTACATTAAATTTGTGCCCTGCATAAACCGAACACGCTATATAAGTTTTCAAAAAATATATAAATTTTCTAAAATTGATGTTTTATGGCAGTTGTGAACTCGAAATAGATACACCAATTTTTGTAGTTTCTTAATTAATATATTACTCTTATTTTTCTCTAAGGGGAGCTTTGAGGGGTGACAATCTGGCTATTTTCACGTGTTTTATCGTCCAAGGGGTCCTATTGTTACTACTCTAAGAGCGGCGCTAAGTTTTACGTTTGTGCCTTGTGCCCGACCATGCATAACATAATGCCTTTGACGATTCGATTTATTCTGTAAGTTGATGTTCGTGCTGTGCGTTAAAATGTTCTCGAGCAGACAGTCTTCGCGCCACAGTCGCAACTCGGCAGTTGGCCGGACTGTCACTAAAAGTATTTATAAACAATCGATGTAATCAGTTATTTTGGTTTATTAAGGGGTATCCACCTACTTCATTTTTGTGGTTTAATTTACGATCTGTCATTAAATATTTGCTACCTTTTATAAGTAAATTATATAATTAATTCTTAAGAAAAGAAATAACAATAGTGTTTTCCTAAAAGTGATGATGGATATAAGTATGACCAATTTTTAAGAGCAATAAATAACAAATGTCTGAGTCGGAAAATATAATTTTCAAATATATAAAAATGCAATTGCTCAGAGAGGGAAGGGGCTAATTAATGTCACGATCCTTCCAGTTTCAAGAGGAATAAAACAACTCATTTATAATAAAATTTGAAAGACGACTTTCATGGTCGATACAGTTTGGACGTTATTATTTTCTTATCACTATTTATAGTTCTAAAGACCTGGTAATCATTGGTCATTTAGGTTTGGCTTTGAAAAAAATTACGATAAATTACAGCTACTAAAACTAGGACTTATTTACATTAAGTAGACCACAGTTATTAATGCTTGAGAAATTAAAATGGCAAAAAACACAATCTCTTTCCTGATCTTCTCGTATGTGCCGGCTTTATAACCACACACAATAAAAGTAGTCTAAATTGTTACTTTCATCTAATATTTTATTGATTATATATTTCACTAAAGAAAAGCTTTACAATTCAAGTAATTTGGTAGCTACTAATAAATAGAATTTTTCCTTTTCCAAAATTTATCAAGTCAGATATTAAAACAACATTTTCACACCACGGTGGGAAAACTTATCTTAAATTAGGAAAATATTTGTGAGTCCCTCAGCATACATACAAATGACACAAATGTCAGGAAACTGTGAATCGTCTTACATTTGATTATTTGAGTTTTTAATTTTTTTTACCAAATATTTAAAATCCATATCATGCCATTAAATTATTTTCTCGAAATTATCTTTGTCGTCTTGCTTGTTTTGGTTGTACATTTTCGTCAGACTTGCATGTAAAAAGAAGGAAAAAAGGCAGCTTCTGAGCTTATCTCAAACAATTCTCAGTCTTTATAGAATATATTTAGCAAAATTTGAATTTAATATGTGGGGGGAAAAAAGCAAAAAAATCATTCAGTGTTTCAAAAACTCTTTTTTAAACCTATATTTTTATTTATTATTTATGACCTTGTTTTGCGCTTTATATTCACCTCATAATAATTGCAAATATAAATTTTGTTTTCAACGGTATTACAAACTGGAAAAAGAGTTTCCGTTTGAAACAGTGAATTCTACGAAAATATAACAGTAAACTTTAATAGATAACACGATTTTAGGTAGATTTCGAAGACAGACTACCTCTTGTAGCCGTTACCATGGTGCGAATAATAATAATAAAATAATTTTTTTTTACTTGTGTTCATGTGTAATTCGCTTACAATATAATACACTAACCACCTCATGTTGACTTTGGATTATAATACTTACAACTGTATAGCGTTACTTCGCAGTAAAGGACAAAGTTGTCTTATGAGAGTCAATTTAAAAGTACTTGTCAAATTGTCAAAACACGAAGCAAGAATGAGGTGTGAAGCGATGAGAATGAAGAGACTTACGTCGCACAGCTATGCAGAGAGTCTTCACGACTTGGCTGCCAAAATTTTACTCATAAATTGACACATTTCGGGGGTTGGAATCGATCCCATGACCATCACCACATAAGTGTGAACTTTAACGATTACGGCAACCAAGTACGATTGGATGGAGAAGTGATAAAATAGGAGTAACTCGAGAAAACTCGTTGGCTTACGGCAATGTGAACCTTTCAAACTTGAGAAAATACGTGTTTAACCTTGTGGCAACCAAATTTAAATATTTAGGGTAAGAGGCATGTCATTTGATCACACTCAAAATCCTTGAACTCTTAACACTGAAGCCAAATGCTGTTGCTGGCAATATTTGATTTTTAACATTTACAAGATGCCACCAAACATAGTCCTGAAATTTAACACAGCAATGTTTTATAGCAGATATATAAATAAGTACTCACCATTTCGTAGAAAATATCAAATGATTAAGTGAGAGAAATTCATTGTTGTTAGTTCTTGATCGACCACAAGCACACCAGTTCTGTAAAAAAACTAGATAGTTTGTCACGGTCCGCAGCACAGCAAGGCACAGCTTGGACAATACTGAGTACTGAGAAGTTCTGGCAACAACTGAACAAAGTGTGCCACTGTAGCGAGTGCCCCTACTTCCCCTTCACGAAGGTTTGGCCCTTCCCGTGCGGGTGCAATAAAACTGTCAGCTTCAGGCCATTTATGGACCCCCCCCCCTCCATTGTAGTAAATGCCTTCCCACTCCAGACCAAAATTCCACTGCATTTTCAGCTTTCTGTCACATTTCAGGGGCTCTTTGTGCCCTCTGCGACCGCGTGGGTTGAGACTTCCTGCTACCTGCTACCTACTAGGCTTGCTAGCCTACACGCTGACAGTGAAGTGGTACCCTATATTTACTAGGGTAATTCAAATTTCCAAGACCAACTTCTAGATTGGTTTGTTTTAATATATTGAGAAAGTTATAATGAAAGGGAATAAAAGTAAACACTCTTAAACAAAAATAATGTCTCGGGTCTCGGGGGGGGGGGCTATCGCCCCTTGAGCCCCCCCTCTGGAGCCGCGCCTGCCTTAAACCCTATGAGAGGGAATAAGAGACATACTTTTCACTGCCAACTGTATAATAATAAAAACGTAGCAAATAAAATGGACATTTGTAAAAATCTTGCACAAGGACTTTTCCATAAAAAAATTAAAAGTCAAAATTACTGCTAAGAAAATAACTGTAAACAAAAATACCAACACAAACTGAATTACCACTGTTGATGCAGTAACAGATAAAGTGCAACAATCACTTGGCATAAATGCAGAAACTACATAAATATAGGGTACCATGTTTACATATTTATATACTATGAAGATGCTCAACTAATAGATTTAACTGTGCTTTGCTACTAGTGTTCAAAATTTTAAAGACAAAACGTATCTCATGAGAATCTAACAATGATGCAATACAATAGAATACAGTAGAGTAACAGAAATTGGATTAACCAGAGAAAAATTAACTGTACTGTAATTTGCACTGTTTGCCATATACCTGTAATCCAAGAGTACACACACACACACACACACACACACACACACACACACACACACACACACACACACACACACACACACTTGTTGAAGCACAATTACCTGTGTAAAACTTTATTGGCTTTCCTGTTTCTTCTCTTCTGAAGTCGTTCGAAATATATTTCTCTGTTGTACAGTTTCACAGAATGGTATATCTTCATTCTTAAAAATAGCTTCATAGTAAATAATTATGGAAAACTGGGGCAAGGATGGCAGAAGTCAACAAGCTCAAATGCTTGTAAAATTGTTGTGTGCAATTACATGTGTCTTATGTTTCTCAAACAACAGCTGGAACAATTCATCAAGTTTAACAATGAAACTAACAAAATCTTCACAAGGCATCATGAAAGCTCCAAAATCTCCACGATTACTTTAATATGCTCTGAAATAACCTAACAACTGTGAACTGTCAGTGAGAATGGCATTAGCACGTGCATAGTTTTCACATATGTACTCCACAAGAATGTCGAATGAGAGCTTTAGACATAAGATAGCCACTAATGTAAACTAACGCATTCTGCTCTGGAACATTCAGATGGCGGTAATCTTGAGCATTAACACAACAAACACTTGGTGACACTTCTTTTCTTAGCTTGCCTCCGGTTGTTCGAACTATTAAATGCTGAACAGTACGTTGTCCCGCGAGGCTATTTACGTTTTTACATTCTTCCAAGAATCAAGTCATTAAAAAAATTTGAATGGAAATTCTTGCAGACATATTTACTTGCCTACGAATCTTAGTAGTAAATCCGATTGCACAAAATCACCACAATACTATTCCAAAACAATCTGTCGCTCTTATACACTAAGCACACGAATACGTTGGAAACGCTGTTAGAACATGGCGGCCGTCCACGCGGTCGAGTTCGTGATTGGCCAGTGGAGTTCGCTTCTGATATCCCTTATTTATTCTGTGCCCCGAGAGCATCAGATTGCTGGTACGCACTAACCAAGGATTAAACCACATTTTGTCGCTTCTGTTACCAATTGTTTATTCTGTGACAAAGTTTTGCGAACTTTCAAAACAACATAGATAAATGCACATCATTAAACTAACAATAAAAAATATTTACCAATGTCGCCAACAGTAGCGAAACCAAAATTCCTCTTCTTTGCTTTTCAAAGAGTATGAAATACAAATAACTTAGTACATATTTAAAAACTTCATAACCTATGCAACAAATTAACTTTTTTCATTATTTTGTTCCTATTCACCCCATTTGACGGTATATTAGGGTAAAGGCGCCAAATATGAGACACTTTTTTTTTAAAAAATTATAAAAAAATATATTTTACATTATAATATTTTTAACAAAAAATACACATATTCTGTAAGCCCTTTAATAACACGATGTGCACTTAAAAATTAAATCATTTACATATTTCAATGTAATTTTTTGTTATTTTTTTAATTATGACATTTTGAACTAATTTTTAATAGGTTCATAATATGAGACCCTACATTTTTTGCTTTACATAAACCATATTTACTTCACAATTCGACAATGTTTACCTGCATTACCTTCAAAAATAAACACTTCGTGTTTAAACATATTTGGAAATTTTTTAAGGCAGTTGGGGCAAATAAATTGGTCATCAGCACCACAGTTCTGATGAGCCCACATACAGCACTTTCTATGCTGACACCATTCTTCACCACTTTTGTCCATCGACCACAAACCAGCACACAATATACACTCTGCATCATTGTCGTCCATATCATCCATCCCATCGGAGCTGTCTTCCAACGAAAAATAATCCGATAAATCATCCGATTCTGATGACTCCAACTGTGTGGCTCGTTTTGTTGACAGACTTAGGCCTATCCTGGCATTTGTTAGTGGTCTTTACTGTTGAGGTGAAAAGTTCCTTTGTGACAACATTCTTTTTTTTTTTCCTTTACCTCTACCTCTAGCAATACTTTCATTTAGTTGGTATTTGTAAGGTGTTAATGTGATGACTTTTGCAGTGCCTCTTCTACTTGAAATTGGCCCCTCTGTAGGAAAATATGGCAAAGGAATAATGTCCCCCGGAGAAACCATTTTTTTGCTATGCGACTTCTTGTCCTCTCGATTGGTTATGGCAGAATATTTATTCTGATGTGCTGAACTTGTTTAAGGAGTGGCCTGTAACATAGAACTTGTTGAAGCAATAGTAGGCCTATTTGGCGCTGAGTTTGTAGGAGGACCAGTATGTTGTGTTGACATTGCAGTTGGATCAGGCTGTGGTGCTGACCCGTTCGGACTAGGTTGTTCTGCAGTTGTTGAGGGAAAAGCTTGTAATGATAAAGTAATTGGCCTATCAGTAGAAGCATGAAGAGGAAAGTCGTGATCTCTGAAAACATGCCGGTTCAGCGGGAACAAACCTGTTTTTCTAAAATAATTCACAGATCCTTCCATTGTTGCTGTTTTTGTGTAGGCCGCATTAAAAAACTTCGCAACACGTGTCAGTCTTAGAAGAGAAGGATGGGGTTTGTCGCACCTGTCGTTTTGCTTGAGATAATTTTCTACTTCCCTCGCATAATAGGATTTCAATGGGAACATAAACCCAACATCAAGCGGCTGCATTTTATGCGACGCATGTGGAGGCAAGCATATGATAGTTACATTATTCTCTTTTGCCTTCTTTATGACATTTATGTTTCTAGTGTGTGCATTATGTCCATCTAAAACTAACAAAACTGGGACTTCAGCACTTGGACATGTGAAAGCTACAAAGTGGGCAAACCACTGTGTAAAAATTTCTGCTTTTATCCATCCAGATTGGCTGTATGCACCAATTGAACCAGATGGTGCACCATCCATGAGATTATCGTTTTCTTTTTTCGTGGCCACACAAACATTGGTGGTACGTAGGTGCCAGTCGCATTCATACAAACAACTGCCGTAATCAGTGCTCCTCGCTCGCCTGATGTTATTATACCTACATTTTTCTTTCCTTTCACACTTATTGTTTTACTATGTTTATACTGCACAACAGATACGTCTGTCTCGTCAACATTAAATACTCTATGAGGCCGGTTATGAATTTTTTCCAACTCAGGTTCGTAAAGATAAAACATTTCCCACACTCTCAGGATTAAAACCTTTTACTCTATCCAGGGATGTCCATTCTGGGCTTATAACTGAAAGATTAGGGTGTCGTTAAAAACCTCTAAGTCACTTCTTTCCAGCAGAATGATTGTTATCAGAAAAAGACCCCGTGTGGTGTACAGGTTCGACTATCACCCCAGCCGACCCGTGCTTGTCGTACGAGGCGACTAATCGGGATGCGTTCGGGACGTGCAATGTGTTCGGACCTTCACCTCATGTTTCCTTTTTCTTCTCTATCTCGTCATCTTTCTCTTTTCACCTCACCAGGTCCCGTCATACCTATTCTTTCCTCAGCATCGTCTCAGGCCAGGGCGATGTATTCCTTCCTAATGAGGGCCTCTCCTCGCAGTTGAGTGCTGCCTCCAACTTGTGTGACCACACGTGGTGCCTTTGCTAGTGACGGTTTAGTGAACCCTTCTCACTGTCCCAGCAAGCAATTTTAGGTGTGGAGCCCGTATCCATGCACATGTACACCCACGTAGCACCACTAGCGCCGCACTGGGGGGGGGGGTGGGGCCGACCTGCCCCCACAGCCATACCTGCTGGGGCGATGTGTTACCGCTGTGCAGGGGGGGGGGGGCGGTGTAATCAACCACAAGTCCCCTGAAATGGCACCTAGGGTGACCTCTATAGTGGGGAGCCTGGGAGGTTTTCCCAGGTAGGGGAATAAAACCGGCCTTGCCCCGGAAGTACGACTTGTCGTCGGTTTGGCCCGGTGCACATGCTAATGTGCTACTGGGCCAGTGATTCACAGTGAATAGCGGTGAAGGGTAGCTGCTCCTATGTACAGCTTAGGCCTGTGGGAGGTTGGTCCCCCTCCCAACGGCACAAACCGTGGGTTGTTCCAACTGCTGGCTTCTTTTCTCTCACCCTCCGAGCGGCAGGCTTACGCCGACAGTCCTATTAGGGGGGACACCCACCATGGCTTCTAAAAGCACTCAGGGTGACACCGTAAACAGCCACAACAAAATATTAAGGAAAAACGACACAAGCGATTCTTTGGACAGCGACACGGGCAAATCCACCTCGACTGATGTAAAGCTACCCACCCCTCGTTTTTTGGTTATCCAGGGTCTCGAGGGGCACACCTTTCAAAAGGTGTCCCCCTTTGAACTGCAGAGAGTGGTTGATGGTGCAGCTGGTGGATCCGTCAAAGACTGCAAAAGGATTAATGACCGAAAGGACATCCTGTTGGAGACATCAAATGCCGCCCAGACGCGTGGGCTGCTAGCAATGAAAATGTTCAACGGGGCGACCGTCAAGTTCCCCGTTGAGGTCAAGCCCCACGTGTCGCTGAACACGTACAAGGGCGTCATTTGGTGTCCTGACCTGCTCGATGTACCTGATACAGAACTCTTGAACGAATTGTCACCCCAGTATGTAGTCCATGTTCGCAGAGTATTTAAAAAATCTGATGGTGTTCTGTCTTCTACAGCTACTCTTATCCTTACATTCGGTATCCGGGACCTCCCTCCTACCTTAAAGGTAGGCTACATTAATGTAAGGGTTAAACAGTTTGTTCCGTCTCCGCACCGCAGCTACAACTGCCAGAAATACGGTCACTCTTCCGCCCATTGTAAGAACCCTGCGGTTTGCCCGAAGTGCTCTGAACCACAGCATCCTTCTGATTCGCCTCAATGCAGCAAACCACTGAATTGTGTCAACTGCAATCAAGGACACCCAGTATGGTCTAAGGAATACCCAGTCTTCCGAGACGAACAGGCTATCCAAAAGCTGCGAGTGGAAGAAAAGATAACTTTTTTCGATGCGCGTAGGAAGTTTCAGTCACTTCGTGGCCCCCAGCCATCAGTGCCGTTTAACAAGGTAGTAGCCTCCCGCCCACTGACGAAAGACGTGTTCGCGCAGACTTCCGACGTGGGAACACAGACTGATCCACTAACAGTTTCACCAAAGACTACTCCCCCGAACGCCAGGACAGCAACAGTCAGCACACAGTGCGACCTGTCTACTAATCAGGAAAAGTGGACCACCACAAAGGCTACAACAGGAAAGTCTTAACCGAAGCGGGTTGGAAATGGAAAGGTTACAACTCCTCCCACTTCACCCGGTACCAGTGCAGGTGAACGGGAGGCGACCCGCTGCTCGCAATCCCGCCAACCTACCCCTTCGACTTCTGAAGTTGAGACAGCGATGGTATCTGACGACATCCCTTTTGAGGAGACAGACACTGAATCAAATGCATTTATACCAGTACTCAACAGACATAAGGGGAAAATGAAATCAAATAAGTAACCTCCGACCCCCCTTCAATATGTTTATGACTCTTCTCCAATGGAATTGCAGAGGGTACTTCTGCAACCTCACTGAACTGCACCTGCTTCTCGCCTCGCGGACACCCTTGCTTACCTGCTTGCAAGAGACTCATTTCCGTCCTACTGACTCACCCTCTATTAGAGGGCATACATTCTATCACGTGGACTACCTGCAGGCTGACCAAGCATGCTGCGGCGTGAGTATCATTGCACGGGACACACAATTTATGAAGCAATTCCTCTCCGTTCCCCAATTCAGGCAGTGGCGGTTCGCAGCTACATTGGCATCTTGATCACGGTGTGCTGCGTGTACATACCCCCCACCCAAAGCTTACGTCGTGCTGAATTTGAAGATCTTCTCTCGCAGCTACCACCACCGTTCATTGTTATTGGTGTTTTCAATGCACACAATGAGCTGTGAGGCTCCTCACGTCGGGACAGCAGAGGCCGTGTGATCGAGGGAATTTTGACAGGTGGCAACCTGGTCCTGTTAAACACCGGTTCTGCTACTCATTTTACCTCTCACACTGGCTCTTCCACCTGCATTGACTTGCCTTTCTGTAGTCCTGCTTTGATCACCCATTTTGTTGGGTCTGTTCACAACGACCTCTGTGGAAGTGATCACTACCCGATCTTTCTGGAGACCCTGACGAATAACTCACCACACCTTCCGTCTCGATGGGTGATTAAGAAAGCGGACTGGGAAAAATTCCGTGATAACCTCCATGTGCCCACCACCCTCAATCCAGATGTGGACATTGCAGTGGAGCAATTCACCACAATGTTGGTATCTGCGGGAGATATATCCATCCCTAAATCTTCGCCCACTGGTCGGCATCGCACACCCTGGTGGAATGACCAGTGTCGTGATGCTATCCGTGCCAGACGGCGAGCACTCCAACGGTTTACGGTACGACCGACACAACAGCGCTTGGACGAATTCCGCATTTTCAGGGCACGAGCACGACGTAACATTCGTGAGAGCAGATGCAATTCCTGGAGAGAGTTTATTTCACAATTCAATGTATATTCCACAAGTCAGCACATTTGGGCCAATATTCAGAAGCTAAATGGACACAATACTTCCACCTACATCCTTTATCTCCGAATATCTGGTACCCTTGTGCTAAATGAAATGGACATAGCCAACCAACTCGGCCATGCCTTTTCCGCAGTCTGGAGCAGTGCGCGGTATCCTCCCGCGTTCCAAAACCTCAAAGCGCGTCACGAGGGTGCCGGAGTGTACTTCCGCTCCTCTAGCGTGGAAGACTATAACCTCTTCACGCTCACAAAGCTGGAGAAGGCACTGTCTCACTCGAGGCAGTCATCGGCGTACATTACTTAATGTTGAAGAATATGTCGGAGACAGGAAAGGGTGCTTTATTACAATTATTTAATAACATTTGTATATCCGGGACTTTCCCCTCCGCCTGGTGTAAATCGATTTTGGTACCTATTTTAAAGCCAGATAAGGACAACTCTGAGGCATCCAACTAACGCCCTATCTCACTTACCAGTTGCATATGCAAGACCATGGAGAGAATGGCGAATTCCCGCCTGGTGTATTACATTGAGTCATGGCGGCTCCTCTCACTTCTCCAATGTGGCTTCAGGCGTAATCGCTCGACTGTCGACCACCTTGTGGGCTTGGAAGCACTGGTACAGGAAGCCTTCCTTCACAGACAGCACGTTATCGCTGACTCATTTAACCTTGAAAAGGCTTACGACACAACATGGCGGTTTAGTATTCTTCAACAACTGTATGACTGGGGCCTTCGAGGATATCTCCCTTTTTTTTATCTCACATTTTATGCAACATCGTTTCTTTCAGGTTCGTAATGGCACTACTCTCTCGCGTGTGTACGTACAGGAGAACGGTGTCCCACAGGGAAGTGTACTGAGCGGCACCCTCTTTGCAGTGGCCATCAACAGCATTGTATCTGCCGTACGCCCTCCAGTGCAATGCGCTTTGTACGTGTATGATTTGGCCATCTTTTGCCACTCAGCCACGTTCGCCATGGCTGAGCGACAAATCCAGCTTGCGGTGCGGCGGCTGGAGAGCTGGGCGGACTCTAAAGGCTACAGGTTTTCCCATGCCAAGACTCAGGTGATGCATTTCTCCTGAAGGCGCAGTCTCTTCCCTGCCCCTGCGATTTAACTATATGGCTCAGTACTACCGGTCCCTAATACGGTAAAATTTCTGGGACTCATGTTTGATCACAAACTGACTTGGTTGCCTCACATTAAAGACCTGAAAGTTCATTGTGGCAAAGGGCTCAACCTCCTTAAATTGGCGAGTAGTGGAGATTGGGGCGCGGACCGAATGACCCTGCTTCGTTTGTATGCTCTGATCCGGATTAAGATCGACTACGGATGTGTGGCATACTCTTCGGCACGGCCGTCTGTGTTAAAGCAGTTGGCGAGCGTTCACCATGCTGGTATCCGCATCGCTACCGGTGCATTCCGTACCAGCCCGGTCGTGAGCCTCCATGCGGAAGCTGGTGAACTTCTTCTGCGGTATAGGCGAGACCTCCTGCTACTCTCGTATGGAGCGCGTGTCCGTTCCGACCCCTCACATCCCCACCATATGTCGTTTCTGCACCCCCCTTGTATGCAGCGAAACAACGTGTTACCAGGCCGGCGTGTGTTCGAGCACACGCCGCTTGGGCAAACAGCGCTTCCGCATAACATGCTACCACCTGTCCAACATGAACAAAACTGGGTGCAACATGAGCCTGTGGTACATCCGACCTGGTGAGATGGGCAAAGCCGTCTAAACCACCCTTTGTGTACAGAGCAATTTTTCAAGACCTTATGTGTGACAAATTCTGTGGATTTTACTGCCTGTACTCAGACGGGTCCCGCTCGGATAGAAATGTCGGGTGTTCTTTTGTTTACGGCCAGGAGAGTTATTTGTTTGGGCTACACCCTACTTGTAGTGTCCTAACGTCCGAACTCTACGCCATTTTAAAGGCCCTGGGTTATATCGGTGGAGGCACATATTTTCTTTTATTTTGATAAGAGTATAATTTTTTTAAGAACCACTGCTTTTAAGTAATAAGTAAAAAAACTGAAACGAGTGCCAAAATTTTGCGGTTTTTCGGCCGCCACTAATTTTCCACAAGGATTTTTTGGTAGAAAACTTGAATATAGCTCTACATGACACCCATAAACAACCCCTTCAAGTTTCATTAAGTTCCGATTTAATGCAAGGTACCCCCCAAATTGAACCTCTGCCGACTGGACTATGATGAATCTATCCTCTCTTCATTTGGTGTGTCACTTTCATTACTACTTGAACTAATGTCAGGGTGTAATGGAAATGGTGTGAATGTTTTTCTATTGTTAGGCGCATATGAAGGATCAGTTTGAGTCATCAGAATACAAATCACTTTCAGATGAGTCATGAATATTTTGTGAACGATTGATGGTTACTGGAAAATCATCTGCATCATCATCTCCACCAACATCCGAGTTTACTGCTTGCTCATCATCTAACACAAAAAAGTATTCAAGTGCTTCATCAAATGTAAGGTATTTACCAGAAATAACATTTCACCTAAAATAACAAAATTCATTTACTAGAATTTGTAAGTAAATCTCTAATACATCATCAAAGTAAATGCAATGATAAAATCATAATAAATTGTATAATATCACACACATATGATCACTCATATGCTCATTGGTAGGATAGTTTACCACCATTTTTATATACCCCAAAATGGGGTGAATAGGAACAGTTTTCAACTTTCAGTTTTAATAACTTCCAAACTGTAAATCACACCAGATTGTAATAAATAGTAAACAACTAGTCTTTAGTTTAAGATGAATAATATAAATAGTATTGAGAGTACACTTAAACAATTATTTTATAATTAATTATTTATTACTGTTCCTCTTCACCCCATATTTTGGGGTGAATGGGAACACTGAACATTTTCAACCAGTGTTCCTGTACAAACCTTTCATAGGGGTGAAAAGAAACGGTAAAGAACACCAAATGAATCTTTAAAATATAAATAATGTTCCATAGAACTTTATAGAACAAAAATACAAAAATACACATTGGAACATGACAATAATAATGTCTGTTTATGTCTTTGGAAACACAAATGAACATTCATCTTTTCATAAGGAACTACTAATCTGCCATACATATATTAACACTTGAAACACAACATTTTAAATCAGTATAACATAATTAGGCTCGTAATGTTTGCATCAACATGTCAAAGCCCTACATGAGTGACAGATCAACATCAAACTGTATTCTACCCCTACGCAACAATTTAGGATGGGGAAGATTACATATCACCTGTTCTATGTCAAACACACTTTTGTCATCAACATCAGGAAAAAGAAAGACCCATTTAACTTTACTAGACTCCCTCATAAATGTGGCTTCATAAGTCTTCCCTGGAGTTATGACTTGTGTAATCTGACCAATAAACAACTTCTTACACTTCTGACCAAAATTTACCACCACATAACTCGTTAAATTGAAGTCTTTAGGTTTGATCAATTTCAGTTCAATTCCTTCTAAAATGGGGGGTGCTACACAATTAGTCGACAAATCAGCAGACAAACTGGTGTCCCCATCTTCATTTGAGTCTTGAATGTGCGACGCACTTACGCCTCTTCTAGGAACAACTGGCTGTCCTGTTTGAGATTTGTGTTGTGAAGTTCTGACAGAGTGAATGACTGGCGTGATTTGAGTAAATGTGTTCACTGACTCGGAGGGATCCACTCTTTCAGATCCATTTACACGCGCACTTACATCACAGTCTTCATTTGATACCAGGAAATCAGCAGTCTTTATGCTTCTTCCAGGTGCAACTTGCAGTCTCTTCTTTCTTTGGAGTCTGTTGGTAGACTGAGAATCACAATTTCCATAACGCTTTGTACGGAGAAAATCAGTTAAACTGTCAGCTACTGTTGTTCTGTCATCCTCATCTGTTGTACTACCAGTACACCCCCCAGGTAATTTGGCCAAAACCTTATTTGGATCAATTGGAAAAATTCCAGTCTTACGAAAACCATATATTACATTTTCGCCGATCTTCCCATCTTCATGAAGTTTGACACAAACCTGTCTTAGCAAGATGGGAAGATATTATTTGTCGACACATGCTTTTTTGGATCCAGCTCCTAACTTCCACGATTCCAATACACTTCTCCAAGCTTGCTTTAGTGGCCTGAATACAGCCACATCAAGGGGCTGGCATAGGTGGGTAGAATTCGGAGACAGAAAAACAAATGCAATGTTGTTGTTTTCACACTCTTTTACCACCTCAGGACTCAAATGAGATGAAAGATTATCCCCTATATCCCCTATTAGAACTTTCTTCCCATCAAATTGCCTGAAATAGGGAATACAAATAGTCATAATCCAGTCTAGAAAGGTTGCTGCATCCATCCAACCAGAATCAGTCCTGTTAAATCTTGTTCCGTTTGACCCATCACTTGTCCATGTGTCATACAAATGCTGTGCTTTATAAATTACATATGGTGGAAGCACTGTTCCATCTGCAGCTGCAGCAAAAACTACTGATGTTGACGATTTTGAGGTGTTCATAACCCTTTCTGAGTATTTCCAACCTCTACGACACAATATTTTTTTCTTCCCAGGATCATCGCAAAGGTTAGTTTCATCATAGTTCACAATTAGGTGTGGTGGTACATTTTCAATGGTTTTCCCCAAATTGTCGAAATATTTGACAATATCCTCTCTTGTAACTGCTGCTCTGTTCCTTTTGATATTTTGAGCAACTCTTGGGGTCATTTTATCCTTGTGCCTTTTCATGAAAAGTTTTGCCCAATCAGTGCCAGGTAAATTGTTTCGAAACTTCTTCACTGTTCTTCTTCCACATCTGTCCAGATGATGTTTCACGAAACAGCGAACATAAAATTCGCTTAGTGGGTAACCCCAATCTGCACATGTACGTAATAATGCAACACACTAGCTCCTGTTCAAAGTATTCTGGTAAAGTGCATTGTCCACCCTGTTTTTTAACCTCACATTTAACATGTCTGTGTAAGACTGTGGTAGGAATGCCATATTTTTGGAATGCTTTTCTGTAAGACATGCCCTTTCTGATTTTGATAATCGCATTTTCAATAGTCTTTTCGTTATATGTCTTTGTGTGGCAAGTTTGTGCGCAAGGAATGTATGTTCTTGGCATGAGTGTGCAGTCGTTCTTATTCACCCCACTTAGAAAAATATTTTGTCATAATATCATTCTATAGTTCGCAAATATGTGGCTAAAACCTTTGCTAATATCGTTAGTAGTGTAACATGAACAACAAAAACAATACTCACTATATTCACTACAATAGTATCACCTCACTATATTTTGCACACAAAGTCACAGAATAAACAGTAACAGAAGCGACAAAGTGGGTTTACCCGCGTACTCGTTCATCGTTTGTTTACTTTTCGGTCGCCATCTTTTCGGGGCGCGTTTAGCCAATGCTGGGATAGCAGTTTAGTCGGATTTGAATTAAGTACTGTATTAGTTAGTGATTGCGAGTGAATTCTGGCATTGTAAATGATTTAATTATGTAGGCTTCACATTTGCATACATTGATTAACATTATGCAAGGTTTTTGTTTTGTTTTGTATTGACGTCTAATATCTTTGTACAAACGTGTACACACAGAAGATCTGACAAGATGGACAAAATAAACTAAACAAAATGACAATGATATGTTGTCCTCCCATTAAGAGCTAAAATTTACAAACAAAGTTTCTTCAGTTAGTGTCAATAAGAAAATGGTTAAGTAAACTTAAATGTTAAATTAATTTGTGTTATGAGATTCTACTTATTTAACAAGCCAAAAAAAGTAGGTAGCTATTTAGGCCTACATTAGAAATACCTAGATATGTGCATTTTCAAATTTTATTATAAGTATGTAAATACATACTTTATACGTGTTAACTACATAATGTAGGGGCCAATTAAAAGCAACGACTTAAAGAAATTCACTATCAACAATAATACATTAGGCCTACAGGAAAATAAATCACACGTATTTTAAGTGTGGCATTTGTTATATAAATGGCATATTAAATTATAGACAAAAATCACTCTACATTTTGATTACTGTAGTCTTGGGTGCATTGTGGCAAAAAATAAATAAATAAAGGCATCGAGACACGTTGCATGGCAGTAAGCACAGAGTTACACAAATATCACGCATTCTTTCCAGCAAACGAGATGGACAAGACGCCTACTGGCTTTCAATCATTATTTAATAACATGTCGACGAGTGACACCAAAAATTATGCATTATTTCTTAAATAAATTCGTTCGGCATTTACTGCACAATTCCCTGAATCACGGAACACAAGCCTAGAATGTGCACGAACTAGCTTATTTATTCCAATACAAAAGAATAATGTTGATTGGAATCACGCATGAATACTCTAAATACTATGAATTCAAACATATTTGTGAAATTACGACGAATTATTGTATTTACTACCACACAAACTGCTCATTAAATCATACGCCCCTTACTTTCAATGGGAAAACATTGTTTATTTTCATTCGTGTACGCCCCGAGCACAGAATAAATAAGGACATCAGAAGCGAACTAGCGAGTCGGCGCCTTTGATGTCAGCGAACTCGGGCGCTGATTGGCTAGTTATGTCCGCCATATTGTAACTGCGTTCCCGAGGTAAATATGTTTTTTCGTTGCGATTGAGATAATTAAAAACAATTTCATAAACACGCCGAAGCTTACGGTTCGTAATAGAAAAACGTTTTTTAAGGAAATGATAAAATTTTGATCTTAAACTTGTTATTTTATTAACCTGCGTAGCTGATGCTGACTGGTTATTTTACCCGAATAATCACCTGTTCTGATGGAAGACAAGTCCTTTTTATCTATTAAATGTGGTTTTGCACGAGTAATAGTGTTTGTTTTTTTGGGTGGTTGCAATAGTTGTGCAGTGCGCGACAGGTATTTTATTGTTAATATGTCCATTTACGAAGTGTAGGATTTCGAGAAAATAAGACATAAAATGCTACTAATTTATTAATACGTATTCAAAATTCATCAGAAATTTTAATGGTAAACGCATATATATAGAAATGCATGTTTTAGTTTGGCAACAGAACACATGTTCGTGATTCAAGGTTAGCACTGCTATAAATGAGTTATGCATTTAAGTCGTTTGTTTATAGTAAATGTAGGCCTACTAATTAGTTTAGTGGTATTTATATAGTAGATATCACGCAGCTTCGTATTGAAAGTGTAAGTTATAATAAATGATTGGCTTGATGAAACCCTACTATAGGAAAACTGGCATATGCTGTTTTCACAACATAAAAATGAGATAAACATAAGTAGGCCTACTTACATTGCAAATTAATAAAAAGGTATTTGTCCATTTCTTCGTGATCCAATCACATCAGTTTGATATAGGTAACCAATTTGTGTACCAAGTGTAGGCCTCTGTTACAAAAGTCTCACGAAAGACTTAAAACTAAAGAAAAGTCCTCACATTTTGGCAATTAAAAAAGCTTCCAACAGCAGAATTCTTTCCAATACCTACCTTATTTATTTTCATAGAATGTCTTGAATATAATTACATGCTTACAGGAACTGTACAGGTAAGATTCTTAGGGTGGATGTGGGGAGGATAGGGAGTTTTTTTTAGTTCAGATAGTTACACAAATAATTTACTGATTAATTTTTATTTATTTATTAATCCTAAATTCATCTCTGGGCTGTTTTACATTTGGTACATGTTATAAATACAAGATACATGGTAATAACATTACATTATGTTAATACAATCCAATTAATAACATTACATTATGCAAATACAACACAATTACAAGAGTACTTGAGAAATTATAGGTATATCAGTTTTCTCTAGTTTTACATAATTTGTATATTACTTAAGGGAAGCCAGGGTAATAAGAGAAATTTTTTTTATTAGATTTAGTTTTATTCATATGTCTATGATAAAATTTTACATTCACAATTTAAAGTGAAATAATATTTTTTTTTAAATTTTATATCATCTTATGTATTCTTAAACCAGGGGCGGCTCTAGGAAGGCTTTTCGGTGGGGGCTATCGTAGCAATACAAATGAAGTTGTAAAAAATTATTTTTAACATACCACCAGTTGGCCATTAAATATTTACAAATTTATAGTCTCAAATATTGAACTTAACATACTTTTATACACATTTTCAAACAAGTAAATGTAACACAGGGCACATGAATGTAAATGTTGGTGATATGACATACTCTAAAATAAAGAATATAAAAAGGACACAAACAAATAAATATTTACAAATATCTACCTATGTGATAACATTGAAACAACAAGGAAACTGAATAAGTAATTCATTTACATTAGACGACAAAATCTAATCTTCTTTTACCTTTCTTGGCAAATCTTTCAATAATATTATCAATATTTATCGAAATGTCTCTGTGTATATGAAGAAGGCATAGTCCATTAAGTCTTTCTTCTAGAATTCTTGATCTCAGCCATGTTTTTGACCTTCGAAGTGTTGAGAACGACCTTTCTGCAGTAGCTACACTAATTGGTAATGTCACTAAAATTTTTAGTAGCTTAAATATTGTAGGAAACATTTCCTCTTCACACTTCAAAATAGCTTCCATTGCAGTTTTCGGTACTTCTACTTCGTCTGATGCCTTAAGCTCACGAAACCACTTGGCCTCCCATACACAGACTTCACCTTCAAGCTTCGCAAACAAAACACTTTCTTGATTATCCTGAATAAAAGAAAAACGAGAAGCAATAGCTTTTAGTCGCTCTCTGAAATCAACATCTTTACTTCTATTGAGAAGAATATGTGGTACCAGCAAACGAATGTCAAATGATTTCAAACAGTCTTCTGAAAAACGGGACTTCATATCGATGAGTATAAAAACCAACATGGAATTATAAATGGCTCTGTAGTAACATTCTGCATCATCAGTATCATAGTTCTCTCTATGTATCTGTTTTGCAGTTGTCCGAGGTTTTCTTATTTCTACATCGAGTTTTGAAGCCAAGGTTTTTGCTTCAGAAAACACTACATGAAAAGTATTGTCACTGTTTTCTCTCCTAGTCTTGAGAACAGATAAAGTATCCCTAACAGCATTTGAAGCTTCGTGCATATCAAGTGATTCTGCTTGAAGGAGGGTACTCAATGGAAGTGTAATCTTCAAAACATCCAGGAGAGAGAGCATTGCTAGGATAAATTCACTGGTTAGTAAGGAATTAAGTAGAGTTAATGCTTTTGAGGCCGATTTCGAGTCTTGCCATGATGTTATAGCAGAGAGTGCCTTCACAATACTAGGTAAATGCTCGCGAAACTGGAGTAACGAAGTGTGTCTTTCAACCCACCTGGTCTCACATAAGCTGGCAATATTTGAGGACGAAAATTTCCTTAAAACCTTGTGTCTTTTGGCAGATTGGTTGAAGAAAGAAATGCATGTTTTTATTATGGAAACAGTATTGCGAATTGATGACACTTTGGATGATTGGGAAATTGAGTTGTTTAGACAATGGTTTTGACACGAACATCTGGTGGCATTTTTCGTAACTCCCATTATTTCTGTAACTGCACCTGAACTTTCAGAAACCATTACACTGCAACTGTCTGTAGAAATACCAACACAAAGACGTGGATCTAGATCGCTATCTGATAGCATCTGTACGACAAGTTTTCCTATAGATTTGCCTGTTAGACGTGGTTCAAGTATAACCTCACTTTTACAATCAGAACCAATTTCTTTGTTTTCTCCTATGTGTTGACAATTTCCATCTATTGCTTTATAGGCATCAATAAACATTATAAAGTCTTCAATGATAGTCATTTCATAAAAATACCTGACACTAAGACTTAGTTGCTCAATGTGTGCTACATCTGTAGTTTCATCAAATATAATTGCATAGAACCCAGCTTTTTTTATTCTGCCTAAAATAATTGATTGAATTTCATCACCACAACATTCTATCAGCTCATTCTGAGTATTTTTCCCAATGTAAGTTGCTCTAGATGATGCACAAGAGAGATGGTTCTCCAACTCTTTGTCACCTGATGCTACTTTGAATCTTAATAATTCCCTGAAATTACCCTCATTGTTTGCTGGTGTACAATCATCCAGTAGGACACCATCATCTCTGTGCCCTCGTAGGGGTATATTCTGGCGACCACAAAAGATTATGGTTTCAATAATAGGTCGCAATCTAGCTCGATTTTCATTTACTTGTTGAAGACGTTGAGAATTAATCAGGTTAATGACTTCAAACTCAGGATTATGGTAGGATTGTAGGAATCGTTTACCCGCAATGACATTCTGGTTATGATATTCAGTTTTATCATGAACTTC